>NC_065581.1:4026000-4351500 GCF_024542745.1 Macaca thibetana thibetana | reverse complement strand
AATGTTCAAAAGAGGGCAAGGAGAACAGAAAGAGAAAAAGCTGGTATTAGCTTGAAATGAATATGTGGAAAATGCAAGTATACTTTAAAAATGATAGCATCGTCTCATATTTGCTTTCTATTAAAACTTACACAGGCATTTTCTCCCTGCGGAAGCCCAAAGCTCTCCCTTGGAAGAATGTCAGCAGTGACACCTAGGTAGCCTCTGGCAGCTGTGGGGTAAGACACAGGAAATCAACCTCACGAATGCATTTGTCCTCCTTCTGGGACCCGGGCCCAGCTGTGCAGGATGCATAATGCCCCTCTTAAGTTCTCTCAGCATCTCCCTAACTGGCTGCCTTGCTTCCACTTCCTTTCTGTCCAAATCCAGCCGGCAAATGGCCATGACACGGATCTTCCCGGGGCCTCATCACCAATACTTCATTTCCCTACATGAGATGGCTTCATGCTCCACCATGTGAAATGCGTGGGGAACAAACAGCAGTTGCCTCGCCTTGGCTTTTGAGACCTTACCCTGTCTGCCATAAACCTACTTTCCAAACCCCCTCCTGAATCCTACTTTCCAAATCCTCTCCTGACCCCACCAGGGTTGCCTCTGTGGCCCCCGACTCTTCCTGTTTCCCATACCAGGTTGGACCCCATTAGAAACTTCGCGATGTTCTACACCCCCTCTTCCCAGCCCTCTTCACGATCCCAAATCTCATTTAATGTCTTGTCCGCTTCTGTGAGCTCCCTGTGAGGGCCAGAGCTGAGCCAGCTTCCTTCCTGTGTGTCTGCAGTGCCTGGTAAGGAGGGGTTCCGTGAGTCTTTGCTGGTCGACTCCTCTTAACATCCAGCTGGCCCTGCCTTTTAATACTCCACATCCATTCTGTTTTGTCATTTCTACCCGTAAGGCTATGCTCCTGCTGCTTTCTCTACCTGAGAAACCCTTCCCTCTTCCCATCCACATCCCACTTACCTTTTCTAGCCCCAGCTCGGTTATTTATCCTGTACAAGGTTGCCCCGACCCCTGATCTCTGACCCATATGATCTGCCCTGAGTTCTCCCGCTTCCCAATTCCTAGGGCTTTCCCTGCACCACAGATGCAGGCCTTAACACATGCTATCTTGCAGCATGACCTGAATTTTCCCCAAGTCTGGCCTCCCTTATCAAATCTGTATCCACCTTCCCCAGCTCCTAAGAGCCCTGAGCAGAGCTGAGCACAGACCAGCTGTTCGATAAATGTCTGACTCATTATGATTGGGCAAGTTTCCTGCCTCTCTCTGATTGTCTACATCCTGTCCATTGTTCAAAGTCTGGCTTCCTTTGAGGTAGCTTTGTGGATGATGTGCACGTTGACCTCATGCCTGGCTCATGGTGTAAATCCACACTTTGTGGAACTCTCACCCCTTTTGGGATGACACACTTAAGCACACACTCCCAGTAAACACGCATAGTCCATGATCTGTGAACTTGACATGGGTCCTGTTGTACCCTGACTCTCTGGATCACTGGTCTACTCTCAAGGGAACGCACACTGCACACTGGTGGCCATGGGGCTTCAAGGCACCGCTTGGCACTTTAGCCTATCTCATGTTGCTCTTGGACACCAGAGAACACGAGGCCTAAAATGTGTGACTAGGGGTGTTGCCTTTTTGGGATGACTCTCTGTGCAAGTTGGAATTTCTGGTCCTGTTGTGTGACGTGTGTATCTCTCAGTATAGGAGGCTGATGGTGGAGCTCTTTGAGACCAGGAAACCCATCACCAGGAGACCAGACATTTTACTGGACACAGACAGGCGCTTATCTTAAAGACGCCTACCGTGCCTGGCACAGAGTAAAAACTTAACACAGGTTGATTTAAATTAAAAGCAATTGTGATCCTTGATGGCCAGTGTCCTACCTCATTGTACTGAAATGTCCTTTTAATGTGAACCTCGTTAAAAAAATTTGAAAATCTACATACTCCTTCAGACGTTTTTAAATTGACATCTAGCATGTTCATCATCATAGGTTTAAACAAGTTTACTTCTTATTAACAGGAGATAGAAAATGTTAAATATTTTATATGGTAAAATAAGATGAGAATTGATTATAATTGGAATACATATTTTATATTATTTAAAACAATTTCATTAGTTTATTGATTAAAGCATGACAGATCAGAAAGATATCAGGTGAAATATTTGTTTGTGTGTTTGATTTACTGTATTTTGAAAAATCCACTCATCCTGCAAAAAATTCCAGTTACATTGATTTAAATGGATTGGCATCGCAGCCCTACATGACTTAGATATTCTGAATTATGAGCCCTCATGGGCCAATATGCTTTCTCTCTTGCAGAAATATGTATAAGACAGGAGAAGGCCGAAAGCCTTGTGAGCTCAAGGGCCTTGATTTATCACTAAGTTTATCTCATTGCTTTAAACTCCCTCCTGCAGCAAAGCACCAAAGCAAGATTTGGGATGGATAAGGGATATATCTTTTTCTCTGAAGTGAGAAAAGGTACATTCTGAACATAGCTCATTTTCAAGCAGATTAATATTGGAAATAATACCACTGGACATTGATTCCCCTGTAACTATCCTTGCCTGAGTATCATGGCGAAAGTCTTCAGGTCCCCCAGGTAAACGTACACCTAGCTGGAGGAATGCCGGCCCAGGCTGCCCACCTAGTGAATTGACAGGTAGAACAGGGTGACGCTGTACACCTAGCTGGAGGAATGCTGGCCCAGGCTGCCCACCTAGTGATGAGACAGGTAGAACAGGGTGATGTGTAAGTGCTGCCTGGGCTGAGAGCAAATGCCTTTCCTTGGGTCCACGGAGAGGGTGGTCCTTATCTTCATGGAGAAGCAGCTAATCGGCCTGTAGTGAACACAGACAGAAATGAAAGGGTCTCTAAGCCAGGGGCCTGCAACAGAATACAACACCTCTCAGAGGAGCAGAAGGCAGAGTGGTGGGCAGGCAAGGCTGAAGCAGAGGCCAGGAGGGAACAAAAGGCAGGGCACAGGAGCCAGCATGGCCTCAGGGTCAGACTCGCCTAGGTCAAGTGCACCCTGGTTCTTTTTGTCAGCCCTTCCCTGGGAAACTCGGAGCTCAGACTCCTGCGTCCCCAACTTGTAGCCTTGTACAAGGAAAATTATACAGCTTTTGCAGCATGAGGTGCTGTGAATACAGTCTGGCCTCATCCTCGGTGACTCTGCCACCTCCACAAGCCCCTGGCTCATGCTCTGGTCCCTGTGTCTTGTTCTTCTCAGACAAACCACACCCTGCCTGGCTTGAGTGCCCAAGCTGTCCCTCCTCTGTGTAGAATGACATCCCTGTTAACTCACAAGTCATTGTCTCTGAGCCTTCTTTCTCCAGCATATCCGTTCCTACCTTCCCCCTTAGAGCAGAACTTTTCAAAGTGGGGTCCACTTCTGTGCCAGCATTACCTGGGACTTTTTGTGTGGAAGGAGATTCACATTCTTAAGACACATCTGTAGATGCTGGAATTTGAATATGTGATGTTGGAACTCCTGGGACAATGTCTGGGAAGCTGAATTTTTATAGACCGCCCAGATGCCCAGGTGGCCGGGTGCTCCTATATTTCCTAGAGCTCGGGATCCACCAGGATGCGGTTGATGACTTCCTCAGTGTTCCCGGGCTCTCTTCAAATCTCTACTGGAGCACCTGCCGTACCGTACTGTAATTGTTTACCTTCCTGTCTCCACTAGTCTCTGAACTCTCAAGAAGAGAACTGCTCTTCATCTTTGTCGACTCCACACCAAGAACAGTGCCTGGCACATACTGGTCTTTGATTGTTCGGTGGTTGCTATGGTTTGAATGTCTGTGTTCCTTCAAAATTTAAGTTGAAACTTAATGCCCAGTGCAATATGCTAGGAAACGGGGCCTTTAGGAGGTAATTAGGCCATGAAGGCTCTGCCCTCAAGGATGGCATTAATGCCCATATAAAATGGCTTAAGGGAGCCAGTTTGTCCTTTTTTTCTCTTCCACCATGTGAAGACACAGCAAAAGGTGCCATCTATGAAGCAGAAAATCAGCCTTCACCAGACACCGAATCTGTGAGCACCTTGATCTTGCACTTCCCAGACTCCAGAACTATAATAAATTTTTATTACTTATATATTACCCAGTCTAAAGTATTTTGTTGTAGTAGCAAGAATGGACTAAGACAGTGGTGAAGGTGTTGCTAGTAAATGGTACACAAGACAGAATGGGAATATTGTCAGAGTTCTCCTTCCTGGGTATCAGTATCAATGAACATAATGCTCTAAAATGTGACGAGAACCACCTGCTGGGATCTAGGGTTAAGCTAATGTGCTTCGCAAGATGCAAAAGGCAGACCCAGCTAGAAAGAGATGGTACACCATGGAGCCAAACTCAATGTCATTGGACATCCGCCAACTGGTCAGGATCACTGGGGGTAGTGGTGATGCCTGGTATGGTGGCCACATGTAGTGAGGAGGAGGTCTGCACTGCCTCTCAGAGCCCAGATAAACAAAAATAAGCATTTACACAGTCTAAACTGACTGGTCTCCAAAAGCTGGCTGTAAGTTTATGTAGCTTATTGTATTCTTTCTGGGGCAGTGACAGGCAGTGACTGCCTGACTGCCATTTCTTCTTTCTTCCTCAATAAGAGATCTGAGTCTATGAAAGGCAACAATGCACCCAGTAGAAAACTACACCTCCCCATCGCCCTTGTAAATAGGGTGACTGAAGAGATTTAACAGAAGTCGCTGTGTCTATCCTTCCTTCTTGTAGCCTGGAACACTGACTACAGCTGCAGCAGCCATTCTACAACCAAGGATGAATACCCTGAGCAGGAAACAGAAAGCTAGACAAAGCCAGAGTCTCCATGACATCATGGAGCCAGCACGTTAGCCATACATTGCCTACCTTTGGGCTTCTTTTATGTGAGACACAAAACAAAAGGAACCCCTATGTTGTTTTAAGCCACTGATAGATAGGTTTTCTGTATATGCATTTGATCCTACTCTTGACTAACTCATATGGGTTGAGATTATTAGTTTTGTGAACCGATCGTCCATTATAAAATTCTTGTTTGATGTCTACTTGACCTTAGAGATGCGAGGCTCACCTTCCACTCTTACAGTTGCTGTGCCCAGTTCCTCAGGGTCTTTGGTGCTCTCTGCCCAATGCTATTCAATCTTTTAAGTTACTTAAAGAGCAAGAGGCTGGGCTCACTAGCCACTTGTGACATCAACCACAAGGGCCTTCAAACTCTTCAGTGAACCTACTGTGCTGGAAAACCCTGGAGGGTGTTCATGGGCTTTTTAATTTATACCCAGAGGAAACACACAGCTGGGAACTTATTACTCCTGGGATCTTCTTCCTCAAAGGCAGTTAGTTGCCTTTGAGTTTTAGTTATACTGGCTTAAATCTTCCAGTTTGCAGTTGACACTAGGATTTTGTTGGTAGTGAATAACAAGCTTATAAGGGAAAACTGGGAAAATTTCATAATGGTATAGGAGGAGGAAGTGCAAAACTGTTTATTTTTGGGGGGAGGCAGTTCAAGGTATAAGGATTTCAAGTCTCCCAATATGAGTGGGTTTTGGATGTAAACAAAGATAATAAGCAAGAATATCAAGATAAAGCTATTAGCATCATTTTAGTTCGAACAAAATGAAGATTTGTTTGTAAGTCTGGTCCAGAATACTATACTGTGTATAAACCTAATCTAGCCAAGGGAAGTCCTAAGAATCCACACACAGTGATCAAAAGAGTAGGAAGGAAGCTAGGTAAAGGCACTAACATGGGCTCTGGGGGTGAAAGAGAACTTGGTTTAAATCCCTCTTTTGCCATCCGTCATAAAATGAGGGCACACTACCCATCTGGCAAGGTTGTTATGAGGATTAAATAAGAAACCACATGTAAAAGGGGCTGGCCGTAGAGAACACAGGATGAGGCATGGGAGAGTGAGCAAGCTGGGATTAAGGTGTGCTTTGCCATCCTAGACACGGTGTCTGAATCTGACTGCTTTACTTACTTGCCCCATGATCTTGGACAATTCTCTCCTTTACAAAATGGGGCCAGTAACGTATCTTACTGATAGGGTGATTGTGAAAATTGTATGACATCCTGGCTCCTCATTCTTTCTTTTTCCTCTGAATCCCAAATTGCTGAGCCCTTCTGGAGAAAGTTAAGAGGTGGAAACTGATTGAATCTCCAACACCATTATGCAATGTTGACATTTCAGAGGCAACAATCTTTCATTTCATTCCCAATTTCCTGCAAACCTTCTATCACAACTGTTCCTGTTCTTACTTCTTTCACACCTTAAACTTTGTCCTATCCCCTTCTTTCAGCCAAAGACCTCGCTGCCCGCTTGATAGATCAGGGTCACTCTTACAGACTCCTGAGTACAGTCTCTCTCTCCTTCCTACTTTATGTGGGTCTTTACCAATCTGTCTTATCTATGAGAAAGACTTGCTTTCTATTTCAGATCCCTGTACCCCTAATCCCCAAACCAAGACATTTTTTTCTACCCCCTGTGCCTGTTAAATGGCACGTAGGCATTCAGAAAATAAACACGCTAACTACCAAGGGGTTACCAAGAGCCCCTTAAAAGTTCTACCTTCTTCAAGTTCGGTGTTTTTCACCCTATGTGCTCTCTCCTCGGTTGTCTCATGTCCTCTTGAGACCCTGATATGCCTCTGTGCAGTACATTTGTGAATCTAACTTTCCTTCTTTCTTGTTATTGAGGACCCAGAGTTTCATCTGTCAGCTGGATACCTCCATGTGAATGTCTCAATTACCTCCAGCTCAACAAGCAGCTGAACACGTTATCTTTCCCATTGAACTTGGGGTCAGCCTCCCAAGAAGCCAGGCTCTAAATCTCCCAGCCATCTCTACCTTCTCTTTTATCTCCCTTTGCTGCACAGGTGGCAGACCTCCTCTTCTTTTCTCTTCCACATCTGGTGTCTTAGCCCTGGTTCCTCTGATATGGACAATGAGACAATTAAATAGCTCCTCAACTGGTCTTCTCAAGTTCTGTGTTTATCCTTGCCCCAGCTCCCAGTTGGTGCCAACAAATAATTTCATGGAATCCTACACCCATTCATTACTTAAAAATAAATAATAAATACACAATCAAGTAAACCTCCTATCAAACTGGAAATAAAAAGACAACTAGCATGACAAAGATTATCTTAGATTGGCAGCCAACATCATATTTATCAGTCAAATGTTGTGGTATTCTCTTTAAAGCCGTGAACAAGACAAAGATGCTCATCATTATAATTAATAGCAAGAAGAAAGAATAAGAAAAATTAGACAGAAAAAAATAGATAAAACCATTATAAAGACAGGCAAAATTAGCTCACAGTATTTATTGATTTTTTGAGGAAATGGATGAAAGAATGAATCACATGGAGAAATATTTATGGTAGATTAAGAGAAAAAATAGTGACAAAAAAGAATACGTAGCACGTAATCCCAATTTTGTGAAAGAAAATAAATAATACGCATTCAATGAATGAGGAAAATTTTTATAACTGAAGAAAATTAGTTGGCAAATGTCTATACATTAGAATCCAAATTTAATTATATATTGTTTCCCCCAAAATGGATCTTCCAAGATAGAAACCAAAATGTTAATAGTAATTATTTTGGGGAGATGATTTTATAGATGATTTTTATTTTATTTTGCTTTTGTGTTTATTTCATGTTTTTATAGAGAAATGGAAAAAGGCAAGCTTCTAATTTTTAGGTGCTAATATAGACACTAGGCAAATGTTAACTTTCCTGGCATTTTCCCTGTGGCTGTCCAAAAATTAGCTACTCAGCCAGGCACAGTGGCTCACGCCTGTAATCCCAGCACTTTGGGAGGCCAAGACGGGCAGATCACGAGGTCAGGAGATCGAGACCATCCTGGCTAACACGGTGAAACCCCGTCTCTACTAAAAATACAAAAAAAAATTAGCTGAGTGTGGTGGCGGGCACCTGTAGTCCCAGCCACACAGGAGGCTGAGGCAGGAGAATGGCATAAACCCAGGGGGCAGAGCTTGCAGTGAGCTGAGATCACGCCACTGCACTCCAGCCTGAGTGACAGAGCGAGACTCCGTCTCAAAAAAAAAAAAAAAAAAAAAAAAAAAAATTAGCTACTCATCAACCATTCACACAAGATGTAACGTCCTCTCTCTTTCAAGTGCCTTAATTTGTTCTAAATGTAAGGAACATTCTTTTTCTCTTTCCAAGAACTTCCAGGCATGAAACACCCTTAGGGAGAATTTCCTTCTTAGAGGTGATTTGTTAGTTGGTGTCACAGTTCTCAGAAGTTCTGTAAATAAGTCAGGGACCCAAGATCAGGCATAGTAAAGTTTACCCGCAGTTGATGAGTATAGAGCTGATTTTACCATTATGGTATATAAAGAGAGGAGGGCCTTGTTGGCTTATTGAGGGAAGAAAATTGAAAGGGAAATCTTGAACTGAGTCACAGAGAACACTGTTCAGTCTTGCACCTGTTCAAAGTCAAGAAGACCCTTAGGATTGTGACCCAAAACTGCCACAACAAGTGTTCAGTCCAATTAGAAATTAACAAACACATCCGATTCAGGAAATTCAGCTGCACCTCCCAATGACCTAATCCTTCTCCACTCCTGATGCTAGTTTTTGAACACTTTAGTCTTCAACTTGACATTGTCCCAGTTTCTGGATTTCTGATCTCCTGATTGTGAATTTTGTTACTAGTCCCCCATACTGACTCCCAAGACCATGAGCCTAGCCAGGTCTCTGCATTCCATCTCTACACAGCTGGTCAGGTGGAGCTGAAAGGACACAAAGATGTGTACCCACCCCCCCCCCGTTCTGCTCTCTAATCTTTGCACATACCAGAGATTTTGTAAGTTCTGTGAGTACCTGTTTTTCTGCACGTACCAGAGATTTTATAAGTTCTGAGGCAGGGTCACAAGACGTGTTTAAGTAAGATAAACTCTTGCTGCCATAAACCGGTTGTGCAACCTGACGCAATATAATTAACTGCCTTTGTGTAAAACTGCTCTCCCGCCTCAAAGGTTTAACCGATATATCAGAAATGGCGGGAACCAATCATAGTTAGCCAAATCGCCTTGTTCAAACACTAGCCAATCATACATCTGATTTGTATAATAATTCTATGCCCACTTTTCTTAGACTATATAACACTGTTCGGGGCTCAGTGGGGGAGCTCTCTCCTGCCCGTCTCATTTCGCGAGCGAGTGAGAGTTCCAGGTTCGAACCTGTAATAAAGATCCTTGCTGCTTAGCTTTGACTCTGGACTCTGGTGGTCTTCTTCGGGGAATAAACGGTCTGGGCATAACAGAGCATATGATGCAAAGTGGTGCTACAGCCACAGACTGTAGGGCATACTTCTGAGTATATTCTTGCTGGGGGTTCATTGAATTTCTTAGATCTGTGAGTTTATAATTTTCACCAAATTTGGAACGTGGTCAACCACTTTATCTTTAAATATGTTGTTGCTTTCGCTCTTTCTAGGATTTAATTACACATTTAAACAACTTGCTGTTATCCTAGAAGTCTTTGAGGCTCTGTTAATTTGATTCAGTTTTTTTTTTCTCTATTTACTTTATTTTGAATAATTTCTATTGTTATTTCTTCAAGTTCATTAATCTTTTCTTTTGCAGTGTCTAAACTGTTGTTGTCAAGCCGATCTAGTGATTTTTTTTTTCAGATACTATATTTTTTATCTATAGGAGTCCCATTTGGTTCTTTTTTATATATCCTTCTCTACACATTAAGTTGTTTTATTTTAAATCCTTGAACATATTTATGAAAGTTGTTTTAACGTCTTTGCTCATTCCACAGTTGATGTTGATTGTGGTTTTGGTTCTATTGACTGATTTTCCACTCCACGTTATGGGTCTCATTTGCTACTTCATGTCTAGTAAGTTTTTACTGGATGCTGACCATTGTGTTATTAGGTTGCTGAGTGTGTGGATTTTATTGTCTTCCTGTAAATAGCACTGAGCTTTGTTGTGTCAGGCAGTTAAGTTATTTGCAAATCATCTTGATCCTTTGGAGGATTGCTTTTAAGCGTTATTAGGGCAGGTCTACAAAAGCCTTTAGCCTAGGGCTAGATTCTACTGGAGATTCTACTGAATGCCTCAGCTATTTGAAATTCCTCCGCTCTGCATTATTTGAACACAAATGTCTATTGCTCCTCTGTAAGTTCCAGGAATTGTTGATCTTTGTGTTCCTTAGCAATTATTTGTTCGGCCTTGTGGAGTTTCCCCTCTGTAGACTTACGGAATTTCTATGCAGATTTCTCAGCACAGCTATCACTTTTCTGCATTTTATCACACAAATTCTAGCTACCTTGGGATCCCTGAACTTTAATGTATCTCGTCAGTTCAGAGAGACTGCTATGCATTGCTTGGACTTTTTTGCCCCACCTCTTGGTCTGGAGAGTGTTTTCAGGCAGAAGCTTCTAAATTTCTTTCTTCCCTCCTTCCCTCCCTGCCTCTCTCCCTCTCTCCCTTCCTGTTTTTATAGAGAAATGGATTCCTTTGAAATTAGGGAAATATTATGAAAAAAAGCAAGCTTCCAATTTTTAAGTTCTAATGTCAACAGTAGGCAAAGTGTCTTTCTTTCTTCTTTCTTTCTTTCTTTTTCTCTTTTCTTTCTTTCTTTCTGTCTCTTTGTTTCCTTCTTCCTTCCTTTCTCTTTCTTTCTTTCTTCTTTTCTCTTTTCTTTTCCTTCCTTCCCTCCCTCCCTCCCTCCTTCCTTCCTTCCTCTCTCTTTCTTTTCTTTCTCTTTCTTTCTTTCTTTCTCTTTCTTTCTCTTTCTTTCTTTCTTTCTTTCTTTCTTTCTTTCTTTCTTTCTTTCTTTCTTTTTTTTCCCTTTCTTTTTTTCTTTCCTTTCTCATCTTAAAATAGGGTCTCTTTTTTAAGAGACTGGGGAAATCATAGCTCACTGCAGCCTTGAATTCCTAGGTTCCTCCTAGGATCCTTCTGCCTCAGCCTCCTGAGTAGCTGGGACTAGACTACAGGCACATACCACCATGATGGTATAATTTTTTTATTGTTAAAATTTTTTGTAGAGATGTGGTTTCCTACGTTGCCCAGGAGGGGAGAGGTTTCTTTTGATTGTAAGGCTTGTGTCTTGTTTTCCTTCTCCCAGGGATTACAGCTCTGTGCTTCCTTTGGTCTAATAACTGTTCCATATATGGAGCCCAATGTTTCAGCCTAGTACCATTTACTAGAACGTGGCTGGAAAGCGATTCTATTGGAGCAAAGAGGAGGTGCAGGTTGAAGAGGTTATGCATTAAGAGCTAATTCACTTAAATAAACCATGTTTTAAATAGCTTTGGAAAGCCAGAAAGCATCACTGGTATAGGACATAGTTAGAGAGCAGTAATTTTACTTTCTATTAATAATGTCTATTAATAATTTCAGATATAACCTAACATATAATGAACTTACTAAAACATTTTTAATATTTTAAATTTTTTCCAGCCCCCTGGTGTCTCTGTTCCCCTAAAAGTACAGATGGTTAGAATAATGAGCTGTTTACTGTCCACAGAAAACTAGAACCAAATAAAAGGGGTTTTGACAATTTCTTTGCCAAAATACAAAATGATCTGATCATTTGTCAACACTAAGTATTATGACTGATTGACTCCCAAGCAGATGTACAGAATTACACTCACATTAGCTTTGTATAAGAGATTACATTTTCCCACATTCCTACCACACTTAGTGTTATTGGACTTTTTAGTTTTTCCCAATTTGGTAAAGTTAGCACAAAGAGATCATGAAGACAAGAAAAGATGTACAAGAATAGAAGATAAACTTTGCGTTAGTAGGAGGATAAAGAGATTATAGCAGAATGTCATGCAGCTGTTAAAATAAATTAATTGCTCCTACCAGTTTTAATAAATCAAAATATTAGGCCTAATCCTGAGCCACGAAGAAAGTTGAAAAAGGGCACATACAGCATAAGGACATTTTAAAAAAAGTTTTAAAACATACAAGATAGTACTTATTTATAGAGCAGCAGCTACAAAACCCGGTGGTCTCAGCTCTGGCTGCTGATTAGGACCACCTAAGGAGCTTTAAAACATACCCATCCCTGTGACTCACCTCTAGAGATTCTGGTTAAGTTGAATTTAGAGTTTCTGGTTAAGTTGAATTTAGAGTCACTATTTACAGCAATTCAACTTACCAGTATAGAGCTTCGAAGGGATGGCCAAGGGAGAGAATACAGTCATGGGTTCTTAGTTACTGTTTCTGGTTGGGCCAGTAAAGCCCCTTCCTCATCCCTCTTTTCCACCTATCACTAGAGACAGAAACTAAAAACCAAGGCTTTGGGCTGCTAAAAGCCTAAAACAAAACAAAACAGAACAACAACCACAAACTAAGGCAGGGTGGACAAGCTTGCTCATTCAATGATGCAAATACATCTCTGTATACTACACGTATATAGCTTCTTTATCTTTTATCTTCCTTTTGGAGTCCATACTCAGACACACTTTTCATAGGAACCACCCTTACTTTAATTTCCATTGGCTAATTGTGTAAATTTGACAAGATTACTTAATTTTGGCATTGCATTTTTTTCTTCATCTGTAAAACGAAGATAATAACCACACCACACTTTTCAGGGCTATGATGAGTATCAAATTAAATTATATATGTGAGTAAAATGGAAAGCAATTCACAAATGTTAATTATTATGAGTCTCCCTGCTCAACATTACCATATGCTGTTTGAATTACATCTGTGTACACTTCTGCGTGCTAAATTGTTGTAATTTCCTGTCTATTTTTATGTGTATACTTATGTAACCTAAATTTCAATTCAATTAAGACTTTTTGGGGGCAAGAAACAAGATTCATACTTCTTTAGTATACCTTATTTTCCCCATTTTTCTGATTAGAAGCAAAAAACAGTGAATTGATGTATTAACAGAAACATAGTGCATAATTTTAAAAAATTGTCTTTGTTACAGTAGGTATTAACTTTGGCAAGTATACTGTACACACACATTATATATACACACACTATATTTACACATACATATACATATAAGTATATATGTGTGCATGTATATTATACATATTATATTATAAACATATATACATATGTGTGTATATGCATACACACACACCTGTAGAACATACAGCAGGAGGATTTTTTTACATATTAACCTTTGATCCTTTTCCTCTCTGAATGTCTGCTTTTCCTACCATTTTCAATCAGATAACTTGGTTCATTGGTACTTGCTTCATTGTATGAGGGGAGGGATGTATCAGGATCAAAAGCAGAAATGACCTATGAGTCTTTTTTACTTTCATTTCTAACAGCCTAATTTCAGAGCAGGCAAAAGGATTTGATGTATGGACAGAAAGTCTTGCCAGAAACTGGAGAGCACAGAATATTCCATTCTCCAGGCAAGACAAAGATTTACCCAGGCTTCGGAAAAGAAAAAGGAATAGAAAGGAAGATGGTGCTGGGAGGTGGCAAGATCCCAGAGAAGGAGGTGGGAGGGGCATGTAGTCATGTGGGCAAAACTGAGAAAATTTCGCATCCTGAACATGACTCAGGAAAGGGAGGCAGCATCTGGACCTGAAGAAGCTGTTGTGCTAGGATGGGGACATTCTCCATGGCAACTTGTCTGGACAGGTGGCCGAGGAAGGCATTTTCCTGTAACTCCCCATGCCTCGTCCCTGTATGGGACTCTGAAATCATGCACAACTCTGGCCATCATGGTGCAGCAGAGGCTCATAAAGACTGAGGTCAACATTTCTTTTTTTTTTTTTTTTTTTTTTTTGTTGAGACTCTGCTTTGTCGCCCATCAGTGGTGGATCAGCTCACTGCAAGCTCCGACGGCCTCAGCCTCATAACTAGACTGAGGTCGCCCGGCTAACATTTTTTTTAGTAACAACTGTAGTAAGCCAAGATGGTCTCGATCTCCTGACCTTGTGATCCACCCGTCTCGGCCTCCCAAAGTGCTGGGATTACAGGCTTGAGCCACCGCGCCCAGCCCGAGGTCAACATTTCTTAACAACTTAGTAACCAAGTGGGAATTAAATGGTTCAAGAAATCAAAGAAAATTCTATTTCTTGCATATTTGAGAATATGAGCTGTGATTCATACTCACCACATGTATGTATATACACATTCTTGAACAGCTATTTATATTTCACATTTGTGTTTACACACACACACACACACACAGACACCATGCAAATCAGGGTTTCCTGCCAGAAAGTACATTTGTATTTTTCTCTTTTCTAGAAAGAAGTGTGTCCACTAATCACCTTGGAATCCCTGTAGTAGCCTTACTATTGGGAAGGCACTTCCATATTACCATGGAGTCATCAGTACAAGGAAAATACCACCTCGAGATATTTCAGAAAGGCAACAGCCCTGAGTGAAGAGAGCACATATAACACTCTCAAAGGAACTCAGACATATTATATCAACCACATAATCTATTACTAAATGGCCATCGTATATATTAACATGTTTCCATTGCTGATAAGGTTTTGCTGATAGGAGAGTTGACATACAGTTTTATGGTAGATTAAGAATGATAAAACCAATGTTATCTTATTAACAATGACAAATTGACATGATGACAACAGCAGCTGGTGATTTCCACTGCAAGGCACAGCTGGGTTGTTTTTAATGACTCTTAAAAAGAAGGTGATCCAGAATTCTGGCATGTATCCTGGAGCATACATCCTCAGAGACGTGGGTTTTTCGGTCCCATGAGAAAGAAGATAAAAATTGGGGAATAATTGAGGACACTCGCCGAAAAAGAAAGCTGCTTGAAAAGTGGAATTGCATCTTACTTACCATCGTGTTCTTCCCCTTTGCCCTTCTTCCTGTCTGTAGTGCAGCTGAGATATCTATTAATAGGGACACCAGCCTGTGCTGCAGCAGCAGTCTTCCAACTGTGGAGACAAATGCTACCTGGTAAAGAAAGCAGAGTTAGAAGACAGAAGGGGCTGGAGTTCTTCATAACTCCCTTAGGCAGTTGACAATCGTCCATGACTGCCCAACTCCAGGCTTCTTGTTACAAGAAGAAAATGATCTCCTTCTGTCTTAAGTCGCTGTGGTTGGGTTTTCTGTTCCTTGCAACTGAATGCCTCCCTCATCAAATTTACGTGCACAGCTATGATTGCCTAATATAAAAAACATACACAAAGGGCAGGATTTATTGGTAATAATAGTGAAGATAAATCTGCATTTTAGAACATTTTCTTGGAAATTTGGAAGATTTCTGGCTAAGCCCTTGTCAAATCAGATTGGCCTGTCACTGGTTTTACTTACAGGCCTGTTTTACTTACGGGACTGTCTCTGTAAGAGCTCGGGACAGGAGCTGAAGTGCCAGTTCTGGTACAATTAGGCTGTTCTCTTATGCTTGCAGTATTAGTATTATTTTCAGTCCAGAGGGAATATTTTTTTTTTGTAGAAATCTTTTGAGTCACTATTTTATCTTATGAGAGTTACTTTAATCAAAATATTATAGTGTACACGTCCACATAATCAGCAATATAAAGTGCAAAAGGCACATCTAATCTGAAAGCAAACATACAAGGGACAACCCCAGTTTTCCCAACTTCCCTTCCCCAGCAGACATGAACATCTTCCACTTCCTTAGGGGTCAGCAAGCTTGCTCTGTGTATTATACAAACAGAGTAAAAGCTACACTATTAGTCTAAATGCTAACAGTAACAGAGCTCAACTTACTTACTTCAAGAATTAAAATACAGTATAGTGAATTTGATATTCTAAAGGGCTAGTCTAAATTTTATGTTATAATGTAGCTAGATTTTAGATAAATTGCCCCCTTCCAAATTATTTTTCACCAATTGCTAGGCTTGTGAGAGAGTCTTGGAAGTTTTCAAGAAACCAGAGTTCTCACATCACATCTTATAAAAGATACTAACTCAACATGGATCATGAACTTAAATATACAACATAAAACTATGAAATTTTTGGAAACATAGGAGAAAAATCTTTAGGATGTAGGACAAGGCAAAGAGTTCTGAGGCTTGACACCAAAGGCATGATCCATAAGAGGAAATATGAAAACATGTGTTTAATCAAGAGTAAAACCATTCGCTCTGCAATGTTTTTGTCCTTATTATGAGGATAAAAAAGGTGAGCTGAAGACTGGGAGAAAATATTTGCAAGCCATATATCCGATAAAAGACAAGAATCTGGAATATATAAAGAACTCTCAAAACCAAACAATCCCATTTAAGAATGGTCAAAAGATGTGAAGAGCTATCTCACTAAAGAGGATACACAGATGAAAAATGTACACGTGAAAAAATGTTCAACAGCATTAGCCATTAGGGAGATGCAAATTAAAACCAAAATGAAGAATAACTACACATCTATCAGAGTGGTTAAAATAAAAAACAATGACAACACAAAATGGTGGTGAGGATGAGAAGAAATTGGATTACTCATACATCACTGGTGGAAGTGTACAGCCACTCCAGAAAATAGTTTGGCAATTTCTTTAAAAAAATGAAAGATGTCCACATAATCAACAATATAAAGTGCAATAAATAGTGACAGAGCTCAACTTACTTCAAGAATTAAAACAGAGCACGGTGAATTTGACATTCTAAAGGGCTAGTCTAAATAGTCAAGGGCTAGGCATGATCCCTAAGAGGAAATATGAAAACATGTATTTAATCAAGAGTAAAAACTTTCGGTCTGCAAAAGACCTTATTACGGGGATAAAAAGGTGAGCTGAACACTGGGAGAAAATATTTGCAAGCCATATATCTGATAAAGGACAAGAATCTGGAATATATAAAGAACTCTCAAAACCAAACAATCCAATTTGAGAATGGTCAAAAGATGTGAAGAGCTATTTCACTAAAGACGATACACAGATGGAAAATTACAGAGTACAATTACCCTGTAACCCAGGAATTGTACTCCTGGGAATTTACTCAGATGAATACATATTTATACCTGAATGTATGTAGCAGCTTTATTTGCAACAGCCCTACACTGGAAATAACATGGTTTGTTTATCATGGTTAAACAAACCATGATACATCTATATCGTGGAATAATACTAAGAAAGAATAAACCATGGATACCTGCAGCAATTTGGATGAATCTCCAGAGAAGTATACTGAATGAAAAAAGTCAATCTCCAAAGATTACATACTGACTGATTCCTTTTATATAAAATTCTTGAAATGATGACATCATAGAAATGAAGAATAGATTAGTGGAAGGGTGAAGGAGGGGATAAGGATGGAAGGGAAGTGGGTGTGACTATACCAGGGCAATCTGTAGGATTCTTGTGATGTTGGAAATATTTCATATCTGACCATATCAATGTCAACGTCTTAGTTGTGATGTTGTACTGTAGTTTTGCAAGACATTATCGTTGGGACCACCTGGGTAAAAGCTACATGGGATGTCTCTGTATTATTTCTTACAACTGCAAGTGAATCTACAATTATCTCAAAGCAAAAAGGTTAATTTTAAAAAGTAAATAAATAAAACAGTGCTTTGAAACCAAAAGATGAATGATAAGCAAACATGATAAGCAAACATTGCACAGTTATGGTCAACAGAGTACATGTTAAGTCCATGGCAAATGGGAGGTCTGGAACCAAGTAGAGTCTCTTGAATACATCTGGAGTAAAGCATGCCCGGTGAGGCTTTCAGGATCCCCACAAATTAAATTCAACTAAGTAAGAGCTCATAATAAAAAAAAATTACCAGGCTAGATGTGGCAGCTTATGCCTGCAATACCAGCGTTTTGTGAGGCTGAGGTGGGAGGATCACTTGAGACCAGAAGTTTGAAACTGCAGTGAGCTATGATCATGCCACTGCACTCCAGTGTGGGCAGTAGAGCGACAGCCTGCCTCTGAAAAAATAAAAATTTACCAAATGCACAAGGAAACAACTCACCATAAAGCAGAGCCAATAGGTAAAATACATTTTAGTGTGAGACCCCCAAGGATATCACATATTTTACTTTTCTGATGCAGAGTGTAAAATGGCTACATAAGGAATGATTAAACTGAATAAAGGATGAAAATTAAAAATAATGAATCAGAACACAAAACAGCTATGTAGACTAGAAAATGAAATCAAATTTATAGAAGTAAAAAATTGCAATTGTTGAAGTTAAAACCTCATGGGTCAATGCCTCTATTCTGCATGGTTTGAAGCCCTAGCCAGAAAAATTAGGTAAGAAAAACTAATAGAAGGCTGGGCGCAGTGGCTCACACCTGTAATTCCAGCACTTTGGGAGGCCGAGGCGGGTAGACCACGAGGTCAGGAGTTCGAGACCAGCCTGGCCAACATAGTGAAATCCCATCTCTACTAAAAAATACAAAAATTAGCTGGGTATGGTGGCGTGTGCCTATAGTCACAGCTACTTAAGAGGCTGAGGCAGGAGAATCTTTTGAACCCAGGAGGCAGAGGTTGTAGTGAGCCAAGATCATGCCACTGCACTCCAGCCTGGGCAATAGAGTGAGACTCCACCTCAAAAAAAAAAAAAAAAAAAGAAGAAGAAGAAAAAAAAAACTAATAGAAGACATAAGCATTGGAATAGAAGGAACAAAAGTCATTATTTGCAGGTGATATGACTGTCTACATAGAAAACTCAAGAGAACTTACAGAAAAATATTGTCAGAATTAATGAGAGTTTATCAAAGTGGCTAGAATAGAGACCAATATGCAAAAATCAAATGCACTTTTATAAACCAGCAGTAAGTAAAAAAAAAAAAGTCATTTTCAAAAAGGTACACTTGAAATAGTAACAAAATATAAATTATCTAGCAATAAATGTAACAAAAGGTGTTTAGGACTTTTATACAGCAAATGTTAAATATTATTGGAAAAAAAGAGTGAAATAGAGGGTGATACAATGTTCATGGATAAAAAGACTCAATATCAACTGTTTTGTACCATTTCTCTCCTCCTCCACTGATGCCCTTACATTTCTATTTCACTGGAAAGAATGCAGGAGTAAGAAAAGAACTTCTACTACAACACATAAATATCAAAACCCCAACAGCATTTTAATGGAACTATATATAAAAATTGTCACATATTTTTTGTTGAATGTAACATTCAAGTTTCTTTCTGTCAGAGGCAATGGTGTCCACTTTGGATACAGCTTCCTCTGTAATTCTTTAGCCTTGTCTTCAGGCCAGGCCAGTTGTAGCTGACCAGTCTGTGAGCAGAGAAGAAAGCGTTTTCCATGATTGCTCAATGTAGGACCTGGCCTCCCATACCTTCTTCCTTTCATCCACAGGCATCAAGAGAGATGTGTGTGTTTGGACTTGGACTGCCCACCTCTGTAGAGGGAGCTATGACACACTTTCCTCTATATTTCTTAATTTACAGCTTTGCCATTGCTGTTTTCTCAGGTCCCTCATGACTAATCTTGTGATGACCATTATGTGTGTTTACTTCAGTTTCCATCAGAGCCTGAGACTCCCACGTTACCCCTCATTGCCTTTGCTTAAATGCTCACATAGCTCAGCACATTCTTTTATGTCTACCTCCCATTCCTCCATAACAGATGCAACCCTGGCACTGTGTCCTCTGAAACTCATGCAGCAAAATCTTCTATATTTTACACCTCTTCTCTGAACATCTTTCACTTTCTTGCTCTAAGGAAACCTGGGTTTCCTCTGAGGACCCTGTTTTTCCTGCAGTCCTTTAAGTGGTGGCTATTTTCTCTCCTATAGCCCTTTAATTCGTGAGTCTGGAGATGGCCTGGGTGTCTTTCTTACTATTCATTTTTCTCTCAGACCATTCTCCCTTCTTCTCCATCCCTAAAATATTCCAGCTTTGAATATCCTATCCTGACCCTATAGACTTCGTGGTCACAGTCATTTAGTGACCCCTAGGGTAACCCATCTTATTTCTTACTAATTTTAACTCTGGGTTTTCTGTTATTCTATCCAACATTACCCTTGTCTTAATTTCTAATGATTTAAAGATGCATGTAGGTAATCTGTTTCACACTCTGAACTCTCATTTTCTTGACCTACTCTCCTTCAGTGGCTTTGTCCTTCATCCAGTCTGGTCTGTTCATTCCTAAGGACACAGCCTAGACCTTGTCATTACCAGTAGCTCCAGCTCTAACATTTCTGGCTCTCTGACTTCAGGCACATGGTAGAATTAAAATTTCCCCCATTGAAGTTAGTCCTGGCCATGAGACTTTTATTGGCCAGTGAAATGGGCAAAAAAAAAAGCTTTTAAGATGCAGAGCCTTTACCTCACTTCCTCTTGTCACGATGACCAGTAACATTTGAGGTAATAGCTGTGCTGTCAGTCTGGGACCATGAGTGTTCATGAGTGATGAATAGTATCCGTATGCTAACCTGGTTGGACTTGTACCCTGAACAAGAAATAAACCTTTGCTATTCAAAGTTACTGAGAATTTGGGGTGTTTATTGCTGTAGCATTTCGTGCTTGCTTCCCTTTCTCTGACCATTTTTCCTGTCTTTCCATATAACTTTCTTTAGTATCCAGATCCCAACAAACCTCTGTGAATGTCAAGAAACTGAAAATGATATATGTGAATTCTCTTTGCATTTTTTTTGTAAATCCAAAGCTATTCTAAAATAAAGAGTTTATTAAAATTAATGTAAGGAAGTAATGTTAGCAAGATGGTGTACTAGTAAGCTTCAGGCCCTTGTTTTCCCCAGAAACACTAAGAGAATAACAACAGCAACAACAAGAACAAACTCCTAGAGACCGGCTAAAATAACTGTATAGAATCTCTGAAAATTAGTCAAAGGTCAATGCAATGCTTAATGAAGAAAAAGCCACGTTCAACATAGTAGAAAATTTCATGGCTTTTTTTTTTTTTTAAGACAGGGCATCACTCTGTCTCCCAGGCTGGAGTGCAGTGGCACAATCTCGGCTCACTGCAACCTCTGCCTCCCAGGTTCAAGCGATTCTCGTGCCTCAGCCTCCCAAGTAGCTGGGATTATAGGCGCACACCACCATGCCTGGCTATTTTTTGGATTTTTAGTAGACACGGGGTTTCAACATGTTGATCAGGCTCCTGACCTCGTGATCCGCCCACCTCGGCCTCCCAAAGTTCTGGGATTACAGGTGTGAGCCATCACACCCGGCTGAAGACTATCATTTTAAGTGAAGTAACTCAGGAATGGAAAATGAAACATCGTTATGTTCTCACTCATAAGTGGGAGCTAAACTAACAGAATGCAAAGCCATAAGAATGACACAATAGACTTTGGGGACTCAGGGAAAAAGGTGGGAAGGAAGTGAGGGATAAAAGACTACACATCGAGTTCCAGGTATGCTGCTTGGGTGGTGGGTGCACCAAAATCTCACAACTTACTGCTAAAGAACTTTCTAATGTAACCAAATACCACCTGTTCCCCAAAACACTATGGAAATTTAAAAAAAAATTGTTTCACTATTTTAAAAAAGTTCTCTCTTCTAGCTACATTTTTTTTTTTTTTTTTTGACAGTGTCTCACACTGTAGCCCAGGCTGGAGTGTAATGGTGTGATTTTGGCCTCCCAGATTCAAACAATTCTCATGCCTCAGCCTCCTGAGTTACTGGGATGACAGATGCATGCCAACAAGTATGGTACTTTTTGTATATTTTGTAGAGACGGGGTTTTGCCTTGTTGCCCAGGCTGGTCTTGAACTCTTGAGTTCAAGTAACCTGTCTGCCTCAGCCTCCCAAAGTGCTGGGATTATAGGCATGAGCCACTGGGCTTGGCCTCTTCTAGTTACGTTGAAATAGACAATACTTCATTGCCAACTATAGGTCAGCTGACTCTGCTATGAAACATTAGAACTTATACCTTCCATCTAACTGTATGTTTGTACCCGTTGACCAATGTCTTTCCATCCCCACTCCTACTCACATACTCTTCTCAGCATGTGGTGTCTATCATTCTTCTCTCTGCCTCCATGAAGTCAACTTTTTTAGTTGAGTGAGTACATGTGAAATTTGTCTTTCTGTGTCTGATTTATTGCAGTGAACATAATGACCTCAAGTTTGATTCATGTTCCTGCAAAATACATGATTTTATTCTTTTTAATGGCTGAATAGTATTCCATTGTATATATAAACCATATTTTCTTCATCCATTCATCCACTGATGTACACTTAGATTGATTCTATTTCTTGGCCTCTCTGAATTGTGCTGCAATAAACATGTGAGTGCAGCTATCCCTTTAACACACAGATTACTTTTCCTTTGGATAGGGGCCCAGTGGATTGTACGGTAGTTCTATTTTTAGTTTTTTGAGAAAACGCCATACTATTTTCCATAGTGGTTGTAGTAACTTACATTCCCACCAATAGTGTATGAGAATTTCCTTTTCTCTGTATCTTTGCCAGCATCTGTTACTTTTTGTCTTTTTAGTAATAGCCATTTTAACTGGAATAAGATAATATCTCATAATGCCTTTAATTTGCATTTCCCTGATGATTAGTGATTTGAGCAATTTTTTCATATATCTGTAAGCCATTTGTGTCTTCTTTTGAGAAATGTTTTTTGATGACCTTTGCTTACTTTTTAATGGGGTTATTTGTTTTTTGTTTTGTTTTGCTTTTGTTTTTTATTGTTGAGTTGTTTGAGTTTCTTATATATTCTGGATGCTAGTCCCTTGCTGGATGAATAATTTGCAAATGTTTTCTCCGATTCAACCGGTTGACTCTTCACTCTATCAACTGTTTCTTTTGCTGTGCAGAAGCTTTTTCATTTAAAATAGTCTCATTTGTCTATTTTTGTTTTCATTGTGCTTTTGAGTTCTTAGCCATAAAATATTTGCTTAGACCAATGTCCTAATGTGTTTTCTCTCTGTTTTCTTCTAGTAGTTTTGTAATTTATTTTGAGTTGATTTTTGCATATACTGAGAGAGGGGCCAAATTTTACTCATCTGCATATAGATATTCAATTTTCCCATCTCTATTTATTGAAGAGGGTGTTCTTTCCCCAATGTATGTTCTTGGCACCTTTATCAAAAAACGGTTGGCTGTAAATTGGTGGATTTATTTCTGAACTCTCTATTCTATTCCATTGGTCAATGCTCTGTTTTTATACTGATATCATGCTGTTTTAGTTACTATTGCCTTGTAATATATTTTGAGGCACATAGTGTAATGCCTCCAGCTTTGTTCTTTTTGTTCAGAATGGTTTTGATGATTCTGGATTTTTGTTGTTGTTGTTGTTGTTGTTCCATATACATTTTAGGATTGTTTTTCTATTTCTGTGAGAAGTGATGTTAGTATTTTGATAGAGATTACATTGAATCTGTAGAGTGCTTTGGGCAGTATGGTCATTTTAATAATATTAATTCTTCTGATCCATGAGCATGGGATGTCTTTCTATTTGTGTCCTCTTCTGTTTCTTCCATCAGTGTTTTGTAATTTTCCTTGTAGAGTTCTGAAAGTACCTCATTTAAAGAGGAAAATGTTCTCCAAGTTCAGTGAACCCCAGGATATGTATTAGTATATTCTAGTCTCAATGTGTATATAATACATGATAAGCATGTTGTAATTATCTCTCGGAGAAACAAAAATATCTAATTAGGTTGGCAGGTACCCAGAATTAGTGTCTTGTGAATTGACCAATGATAGTTAATGCATCTGATGCATCTTGAAACACTTAACTGGCATATGTGGAATCATCATCATCTTATTATTGACTTCGTTCTGATGGCCTTTCATTCCACATTTGTTTCAACTCCTCTATCAGAACACATATTTATTTATCTTTTCTGCATGTGTTCCCAGAATATTCTGTTTAGCAAAGAAGGAATATCAATAAATCTGTTTTAGTGAGTTTACCAAAGAGCAAAATAGCTGGTCTATTGGCCAAAAATTGTTGGTGTGATTTTTTTTTTTTTTTGTAGTTCAAGTATATTTTGCAGGGGTTGATATTCAATTGTAAAAAAGTCTTGATTTTGAGTTAGCCATTAACTTGTGAACCCACATTACATAAAATCTTTCTGCTTATACCAAGCTTTGAAATTTCCTAAGAATTTCTATATGCATTTTCTCATTTAATTCAATAATAAAGACTGTGTGGCTATTGTTGATTACTTTTTACAGAAAAAGCAATGAATATGCTATTGAAAAAAATTTTCTCTTACTCTTGAAAATGTGCTAGAATTTTCAAAATGTGTGAAATAAATTATACTAGCATTTCTTCACACTCACAACACAGAACATTTCTGATCACTGAAATAATGAAGGTGTGTTTTTCCCCACCAAGGCATTCTCCAATTTTCTGTGAACACTAACTGGGTGTCCTACAATTCAGTTCAGTTCTGACACTAACCAGAGTTAGTGCAGACCCCACAGGTTAAGGGCTCAGTCCCACAAGGCTGCCCATCACGTCAGACACCAATCTTAAATCCCATGTTATCACCTTTACTTCTGACTGATGGCTACAAATCAGGGTTCCCACAACCCTTCCTTGGGTTCAATAATTCGCTAAGAAGGCTCACAGAACACAGGGAAACACTTGTTTACATTTATTGGCTTATTATTTACTAAAGAATACAAATAATAGAGACAGATAAAGAAGTACATAGGGTAAGGTATGCGGGAGGGGTACAGACCTTCCATGGCCTTTCCTGGTTTACCGCCCTCCCAGCACCTTCACGTGTTCACCAACCTGGAAGCTCTGCAAACCCCATAGTTCAAGGATTGCTATGAAGGCTGCATCATGTAGTCATGATCAATTATTAACTCAGTCTCCAGCTCCTCTCTCTTTTCTGGAGAAAGAAAGGGAGAGAAAGGAAAGAGGATGAGAGGATGGGACTGAAAGTTTCAAGCTTCTAATCATGGCTTGGTTTGTCTAGTGACCAGCCCCCATGCAGAAGCCCAGGAAAAGTCATCTTATCAGATCAAAAAATGCTCCTCCCCTCTCTGGAAATTCTGAGAAACCGGGAGCTCTGTGCCAGGAACTAGAGGCAGAGACTATATATATATATACACACACACACACACACACACACACACGTATATATATGTGCGCTTTTCATGGGTTGCACACACCTCCAGCTGAACCAGATCTGGGGGTCATAGAGCTGCTCAAAGTTTGACTAATTCAGGCTATTTCAGGTCAGCTTTGTAAATCAGGTCAGCTTAGTGATGTAAGTTCCTCAAAAGTTTAAGCTTTTCACCTATCTGGCTTCAGTTGGTTTCTTGTGCAAACAACCACAATTGAATATATGTCCAGACAAAGTGTTTAACCTAAAGACTGAATGAGCAGCCTCTATCTACGGCTAACCCACTCTGAACATGCCTGATCTAGTCTGAATTAACAGCCTCTGTGCTCTACCCACCTACCTCTCTTTCAACTCCATGGTGGCTCCCTTGAGGCCATCTGACGCATAGCATTAAGCAGGAAGACAAAAACCTTAATTCGACTTTGCTGCTGGAGAGGCTGCTGTTGTCCAGCAGAGATAACCTAAAGGAAGTTGCTTTAAAAAGACATGTGACCACAGGCTGTCACTTTGAAATCACTGCTTATAGTAACATTAGTTTGGGCTGCAGAAGCAGTTGACGTTTTTCAGCTGAGGAGGTCTAAATGGCTAACTCTCAGTGAATTTAGATTGCAAAACACAGGCATAAACAGCCTACTTTCATCTCTGCCTGTAGATAAACTAGCTATAATCAGAGTTAGCTTCTCTCTTATAGGACTTTGTGGAAGGTAGTCAGAAGTGGCAACACTAATAAGTATTCTAGATCTCTCTTACGGGTATGCCCTTGGCTGGGATGTGGTATAACCTCACATACATCACATCCCAGCAGGGCTAAAACTGAGTTAATATGTGAAATACTCACCTCAGGTGCAAAATGTAAAGGGGCACAGAAAACACCTCGGTAACCAAGATAAATAATATTTTAATATGATTTTTTAAAACAATAAAAATGCAAAAAATATGATGGATAAAATATCAAAATTTTAAATAAAGACAGTATCGGTGTTGTTGAGTTTTCCTTTTGCCTTTGGCTCCAGTGTGCCTTGGTATGGCACTCCTCACAGCTGATGGTTTTGCTAACTGTTTTGCAATTGAAATAACAGGAGTCACCAACTTTCCAAACTGCAATACTGAGTCCTCACTGCTTTTTGCTTCACAGCAAGAGTTTATTGAAATAAACTATCTTCAGAATCCCATTCCTGGTGCTACATTATATGTTAGAATTAGGTTCGGCTACACAGGACAGAAAATCTAAAGTAGTAGAATTTTAAGCAAGACAGAAGTTTATTTCCCTTTCAGGTAAATGTAGGCAGGCCAAGGTTGCTGTTGCAGCTCCATGATTAGCAGGAACCCAGGTTCCTTCTCTCCTAATTCTCCGTTATCATCAATATGTGGCTGCCACCTTATGGTTCACAAATATTGCTTTAGCTCCAACCATTGCATCTATAGTCTAGCCAGCATGAAGACAGAAAGTGGAAAAGAGGCAAAGCGCAGCCATACTCACGCTATCATTGTCTCTAAGGAAAGCCTCTACAAACTCTGTATAACACGTGCTCACATTCCATCTACCAGAACTATCAAAGTTAAGTCTAGCTGCAAAAGAGGCTGGAAAATGCATTCTTTGTTCTGGGTGGCCACGTGCTCAGCTAAAAATGCTAACATTATTATGGAGAAAAGGAGACCAGATACTGTAGACAGCCAGCAGTCTCTTGGAAATCGTGAAGGATTTGGTTGTATCCATTGCATCAACTTTGACAGCACTCCTACACAAAACATCTACCCCTATGCTGGCCCAAGCAACCGCTGTCACTCCCAAATGTGTCATCACACTGTTATTTGACCACAGTTTCCGTTTGTTGGCTCTGATTTAGATAATATTAAGATCTATTATTGGCTATGTTATTAAACCCATGAGGTGAGAAAGATATTTTGAAATGTTAACAGATGCTTGTTTTCCTCTGTATATATCTTCCTACCTATCAGCTAGCTACTCATTTTTATTTTGTTACTTTAGAGAAGGGATAAAATAGTAGAATGAAAAAGACAGGGAAAGAATTATTGCCTTTTGGATTTCAAAACCATCAAAGACTCATGATCCATTTGGGAAACTATATCACCAGCCAGAACTAGACTCCTCCTAACAGTTCCTCCCCATCCAGGCCTAGATATATATTCCTGGACCGAGGGAAGGAGAAGAGTCAGAGAGGAAGCCAGAGGATTAGATGCTGCTATGAGTCCCCAAGAAGGGGCAGGATTGGTGGTTGGAGAGATGGCGATGGAATTGTGTGGATAAGTTTAGGGTCTAAGGACAGGGGACACTTGTGTTCCTAACCCTGATGGAAGAGCCCAGGGGGCCTAAAAAATGCCTGTCATGTCAGGTTTCTGAGACGAAGAGATATTTGTATGGCATGTCCAGTGCAGTAGTCAGGTTATATATATTTATATATGAGATTTAGGCAAAATTGGCTCACTTGATTATGGAGGCTGAGAAGTTCCACAATCTGCTATCTGCAAGCTGGAGACCTAAGACAGCCAGTGGTATAAATTCCAGTCCAAGTCCAGAGGTCTTAGATGCAAGAGAGCCGATAGTGAAAGTTTTTGTCTGAGGGAAGAAGAGTGATGTCCTAGCTTAAGCAAGCAGGCAAAGAGCAAATTCTCCCTTCCTGTGTCGTTGTGCTCTACGCAGGCCCTCCGTGGAATGGACGATGCCCACCCACCTTGGGGAGGACTATCTGCTTCACTCAGTCTACTGACTCAAATGTTCATTTCTCCCAGAAATACCCTCACAGACACACCCAAAATTATGTTTAAACAGATATCTAGGCACCCTGTGATCCAGTCAAGTTGACACATAAACTAACCATCGCACCTAGACCAAAGAATCTGTGTTTCCTGCAGACGGACTTTCTATTCTAAGTGCTGACAAGGTGCTGTGGAAGACTTTGATCAGGGAGAGACAGAATGTGATGGACATTTACAAATAGCACTGATGGTAGAAGCTTGAGCGTGTTTAAATACTGCTGGGAAAGTCCATCCAGAGGAAAAGCTGAAAACCAAAGAAAGAAGGAGTAACTGAAGCAGATTCGACAGTCTGGGAAGGGGAATAGAACCTAGAAAGGGGGCCGGGCGCGGTGGCTCATGCCTGTAATTACGGCACTTTGGAAGGACGAGGCGGGCAGATCATCTGAGGTCAGGAGTTCGAGACCAGCCTGACTAACATGGTGAAACCTTGTCTCTACTAAAGATACAAAAATTAGTTGGGCTTAGTGGCAGGTGCCTGTAATCCCAGCTACTTGGGAGGCTGAGGGAGGAGAATCATTCGAACCCAGGAGGCAGAGGTTACGGTGAGCCGGGATTGCACCATTGCATTCCAGCCTGGGTGACAAAGTGAGACTCCATCTGAAAAATAAAAGAAAGGAATCTAGAAAGGGGGTTAGTCTTGGGCAGAACTGGGAATAAGCCTTTCACTGTGATGAGAGGGTGGCAGAAAGAATGGGGCAGTAAATCCATAAGTAGGGTGGCGGGCGTTAGGTGAGTTCCCTGAGGAAGGGTATGCTGAGCAGAAGGCAGAAGCTTTTGAGAAGGGTGGAAAAGTTTGGACGTAACCCATATGGAAAATGGGGGAGCAATGGCCAACTGCACACTAGAGTTTAGCAGGCCCAGGAGGAACTGAGGGAGGTGAGCGTGAGAGGGTGTGGTTTGTCCCCACTGGGCTCTGTGGCCAGGAACAGGTGTTGAGGAGGCAGACACTGCAATTATTGGAGAGTTGGTGCCTGTGGCAGGTGTGAAGGAAGTGCAGAGTAGAGCCCTCGTCCTCCAACTTGGCTGCACATAGGAATCACCTGGGGAACTTAAACGGTATGCTGAGGCATCAATCCCAATACAGACATTCTGGTTTAACTGTCTGGGGTCCAAGTTTGAGGAGAACTGGGGTAGGGGATACTGGCAAATATGGCTGAAATTGATGTACCATGTCTGAGCTAGGGCAGGAGGGGTAGGCAAGGGTGCAAGAAGGCAGGAAATAGAGGGGCTGAGAGTGGAGGTCTCAATCAATGGGAAAAGAGTTTTCCTGCGATGTCTCAGAAATGCAACTGTAGCTACACCTCCCTCAATTTCCAGAGCTAAACTCTCCCAGGTGTCTTCCACGTTTACCTGTGTAGACCTGAGGACATGCTCCATTTGCATTCCAAATAGATCTCTTTCTCAGCAGTTTATGTGGATTTTGTGTGTTTTGCTTTACATGACAGTACTATACAAGCCCTGCCCCGTTCTGACGTTGAATTCTAATCCCCAATGTGTTGGTATTTCGAGATGGGGCCTTTGTGGAGGTGATTAGGTCAGGAGGGTGGAGTCCTCATGAATGGGACTGGTGTCCTTATGAAGGAGAGAGCTCTGTGGTCCTCTCTCCATCTTGTGAAGATCCAATGGGAAGTCGGCAGGTGTGCAACACAGAGGAGGGCCCTCACCAGAACATGACGATGCTGGCCCTCTGATCTTGGATTCCCAGTCTTCAGAACTGTAAGAAATAAATTTCTGTTGTTTATAAGCCACCCACTCTATAGTACTTTGTTATGGGCGGTACAAACTAAGATGGACAGACTCTCTTCGTGCCTTTGAGGGGATGTGTTATTATCAGCAATGTTGTTTGAAGCAGTCTCTGATAAGGAATGCTGACCCACCAGGGACAAATACCCCTATCTTAAGCAAACTCTCGTCCCTATCTCCCTGCCTTAAACCCTTTTGCCGGTGCTGAGACAGCATTGATCAGGCCTTGGCGGGCAAGGGAGCCCTTTGAAGAAGCGGCCAATGGACAAGCTGAAGACATGGTAGGTGGAAAGTTTTTCGTCACCTGCAGGGATGATATAAATTGTGTGGGCCTAGGGACAGCAGGTTTCAGATATGGCCATATTGACTTTATTTATTCTATGCTCCATTGATTAGAAATTGGATTCCAAACCCCTCAGGAAGTTGCCCTATTCCCTAGCTGGCTCCGGATCCAGCGCTGCATGGGTGGTTCCACTGTGATGAAGCAGTAGTTCTCAAACTTGAGTGTTGTCTTACTCTGTTCAGGCTGTTATGCAAAAAATAGCCATTGAGTGGGTGGCTTAGAGGTGGCGGCGCCTGCAGTCCCAGCTACTCGGGAGGCTGAGGCAGGAGAATGGTGTGAACCCGGGAGGCGGAGCTTGCAGTGAGCTGAGATCGAGCCATTGCACTCCAACCTGGGCGACAGAGCAAGACTCTGTCTCAAAAAAAACAACAATAGAAATTTATTGCTCACAGTTTTGGAGGCTGGAAAGTCCAAGATCAAGGTACTGGCACATTTGATGTCCGGCGAGAGCCTGTTCCCTGGTTCATAGATGTGCAGCTTGCTGCATCGTCACATGGTGGAAGAGGCAAGGGGACTGTCTTGGGCCTCTTTCATGTGGGCAAATCCCATTCATGAAGGCAGAGCCTCCCAAAGGCCCCACCTCGTAATACCTCACATTGGGAGTTAGGACTTAAACACAGGAATTTTGGAGAGATACAAATATTCAGTTCATAGCAAGTATGCATCAGAATCTTCTGTAGGGCTTGTTAGGCTATGGGTTACTGGACTGCAAACCCAGAGTGTCTGGTTTAGTAGGCCCAAGAATTTGCATTTCTAACAAGGTCTGAGGTGATGCTGATGCTGCTGGTCCAGGGACCACACTTTGAAAAGCACTGCTGTTAAGAAAAAAATGGCATTCAAAGGATGGGGAAGCAGAGAAGAGAACATCTTCCATTCAAGGGACCATCTCAGGTGGCCCTCTACATCCCCAAATGAATCCATCAAACCGTTGCATCCGTGACAGCATAGTTTTACATGCCAATAAGTGATACTTCAGATTCTTAGTCTCTAAAGTTAAAGGCTTCCTGGTGGTGATGACATGAGGACGGGGAGATTGCTGGGACAGGGCTAATGTGCACCTCGCTCACAGCTAACCACTCATGAAGTGTCTCCATGGGCTGTACCCAGTCCTGGAGCCCTGTGTATGTTATCTCTTTTATTCCTTACATGAAGCGGGTGGGGTTAAATCCCCTTTTGCAGTTAAGAAAACAGTGACACAAGCAGATGTAAGTGATTAGAGTGTGTTTGCAGGTGAGTCCTGTACTGCCTCTAGGAATTGGCTTACTTTGGGAGGTGCTGTCCAGGATCTCTTAGCCAGTTAGCGGAGAAGTAGGCCTGCATGAGGCAGACTGACTCTGGCATCAGATCTCCTAACCATCTCCCCACCTGTGCTCACTCAGCTGCTGCCCCTTCACTCCCTTTTCTTCTGTGGAGACAAAGGGAAGACTCTGTCAGGAAAATTCCTGGGCGAGGGGGAGCTGTGCTTCAGAAGAAGGCAGTTGTTGCAGTCCTAGTCTGCTCGCAACATGGTTGGTGGCACAGCCCTTCCCACACCTCCATGCCAGATGTTTTAAGATCGGCCCAAAGCTTAATGTCTCCAGGGATACCCACTTCGTTCCTAAGGGAAGACAGAGGGTGCTTGAAAATGTAGGTTTTATTCTTATTCAGGTATGGTGAGGTCAACAGACCAGGAGATGACAGACATTGAAGAGATAGTTTATTACTCACAGTTCTCAGGAGGAGCGGGCACACTGGGCCACACAGGGAAGCATCAGGTCAGTCAGGAGGCAGAGGGAAAGGGGGAAGCTGTGGGCACACTGGGCCACACAGGGAAGCATCAGGTCAGTCAGGAGGCAGAGGGAAAGGGGGAAGCTGTGGGCAGAAGATTTTATTGTGAGAAGGAACAGGTGAGGCAGGCTTAGGATTGGCCGACTTGGAAAACTTCAGCAGGCTGTGGGCCATAGAACTGCCTTAGTTGTCTGGTACCTGGCCCTGGCGTGACTGGGACTGGTAACTGGTAGCCTTGAGTGTGAGAGCCCAATAAAGGAGGTGGCTGGAGGTGTGGGCTCTGGACTGGCTGGCTGGCATGTGAAAGGTGTGTTTGTAAATGAATCCTGTACTGTCTCTGGGAACTGGCTAACTCTGGGAGGGACTGTGCCTCTACCATCAGCCAGGCTCCAGGATGTCAACATATCAAATACAGAATCTAGAACATTTGGTTATTCCAGAGAGCTCATGCAAAGATAGTAGTAGGAGCAACTTTTCCAATCAACAGTCTCCAATACTGTTTTCTCTCCAGAATCGTCTATCAGGGAACAGACTTATAAGCAGAAAGGAACAGAACAAAGAGGGCAAGCCACAGTTAGGTATAAGCAAGGGATTGGTCTTTCCTGGGGTGGACCTAAAGGGTTTCAGCTTTAAAAGGACCCATTGTTAGTAGAGTGTTAACAGTAGCATCTCACGTGCGAAGGGAGAGAAGAAGGAGAAGAGGTCAGGCTTGCCAAGACCCTGAAGGGGGCTGTGGACCCAGAGCATGTCTCATAAATCCCAAGTCAGATTCTGTTGACTCCTGGGACTTTGTTTGTTTCCCCCCTAATTTCTACTTTTTTTCAATTTACCCATGTGTCGGAAGCACCTGGGGAGGTCCTTGAACTTGCTGGGGCTGACCCCTGGCCACTGCTCTGCATCAGAATCCCCTGGAGGCTGGCGAAGCACATGTTTCCAGGTCCCACACCCAGAACTTCTGATTCAAAAGGTCTGGGGTGGGGCCTGAGAATTAGAGGCTGTTCCTAACACGTTCCCAGGTGATGCTCATGCTGCTGGTCTGCGGCCCCTGGTCTGGGAGCCACTGACCTAGGGATTCTAACTCAGTAGGTCTGGAGAGGGCTCCAGGTGGTTCTGACCTGGTAGTATTCTGAAGTCCACACCTGGAGAAACACCGCCCTGGGACTGAGTGAATTCTGAGATGAACGTTCTCACTGTGCTGCTGCCATGCAAGGGAGAATCAGCTGAACAGTTATTTGGCCATGCTTGGGAGGTGGAGGGGGCGCGGCATGCTGGTTGTGGCGGTCTTTTAAGAGCAATGGGACTCTTTCCCAAAAGGCCTTCTCTCCTCTGGCCCACCTGAGAGACCTCCACTAGTGTCCACCCTACAGGTGCTACTTTGATTTATATTTTATCAAGCAAGATGGTGTTTTCTTAACAAGAAGAGACCCAGGTCACTCGTCCAGACCCTTCTCCCTTTTGTGGGATGTTGGTGCTGGGGGCCCCCTTTTCTGGGAAGTCTCCCATCCCTGCAGTGGGCTCCTGCTGAGCCTGCCAGTTGCCTCCCCATAGGGACCCCCAACCTGGACGTGACCTCCCACCAACCTGGCCTCTGGTTTCTGAAGCATCTCCTCAGACCCGTGGGCTCCCCACTCCCTTCTAAAGAAGGATGAGGGTCTTCTTGAGTACTTAGCTATTTTACAGGTCTGAGTAGAGTTGAGGCTGAAGCACAAATCCCTTTCTCAATGTAAAGACAGTGAGGACACCACACCTCAAGACATCGTTCAATCAACACCTTGAGGACCGGTTCCCACTTGGCAGGAACCTCCGACAGCCAGGTGAGTGAATGAGGGAAACAGACACGAGAAGCTTCAGAAGAAAGCCAGGAGCCCCAAGAGGGGAAGGGGTGAGAGAAAGGCAGGGTGTGGTGATGTCCCTCATTGCCTCCTTTGCAGTTTTGTGTAGGGCTGGCCTGGACTTGTCCCTCCAAATTCATCTTGGATGCACCATTGGTACAAATGCCTCAGGCTGTTCTACAGTGCCCTTTAAGCTGAGTTTTCTGGTGTAGTTTTTATTTCATGTGATTTTATTGTTTTCAAAAGAGGCAGTTCATTGAAGGTCTAAGTCAAGAGGCCTGCCTCTCTAGCAAAAGGACCTGCCGCCCCTGTGTGCAGTCACCTCCCTTCCCCTCCTTTCTGCACCTTGAGGGTCCTCCAGCCTCATTAGGAGATGTGTAATTGTACAGCCCCCACTCTTGTACAATTTTACAGCAGCAAGCAGCTGCTCCTTAGGATCGACGTCTAAAAGGGGAACTGATCTTCAGGTGAAACTTTGCCCTCAGCTCCAGGACTCCTGGCCCTGTGAGGACGAACATGGCTGGAAAAGGCCAGATGGGCCCCCCAAAGTGTGGGGCCTAGCCCAGAGGCCCCAGTTGCCTGAGCCTAGGAGGTTTTCCCGGATGAAATATCATTCTGGGGCATGTCACAATGTTAGAAACACAAAACTTGCCAGATCACCTGGCCTCATTTTGGGCTTGAAAAAATGGGGTCGCCAAAGATATAAAGAGTGTCCCCGAACTGTGAGCCCTCCTGAGGTTAGAACACCCTAGCCCTGGCCCTACCCCCAATGCCCAGCACAGTGGTAACTGCTTTAGTGCCAGAAGTACAAAGTCTCAACATCCAAGGTATAAGGGTGATCCCTCTGTGAGACATTTACTCTTTTAAGAAAACTTAGTTCCTCACGCTTCAAAAACTGCTTGGGAAAACTCAGGCAATGATGAAAGTGAGCAACAACTTTAAACTTCAGCATGTCCCCAGGCTTCTCTTATTTGTCACATCAGCTAAAATCTTCCAGGGATTTTTTTTTTTTTTTTTTTGCGAGGAGAAAACTAACAACTTTGTTTTAGCCCTGTGATCTATAAATGCAAATAGTGAATTGGGGTCAATTTCCAGTGTAAAGAGAGTTGAGTGATACAAATGCTAAACGGAAAATCCCCTTTCCAGTAGCTTTCTGTACCCTGGACAAATGCATAATTTATTCTCAGATAGCTGGACTAGCACCCTTGCAACGGGGAGTGTCATGCCGGAATGCATTTGTGCAAGGAATCTGAATTTCAAAGGACAGCTTTGCCTGGAGAGATACCACCCAGAACAATGTGGGTTTAATTAAGGTTTAGAACAGCGCTCTGTTCACATGGGGTTGATAGGAAGGCTCCAGGTTAGATTTTATTTGGTAATAGATTATTGACCAATGGCAGGCAAGGGTGGCTGGTTTGCATATTTTACTATTCATGACCTCGGGACTGAAGGAATCAGAATGGCAGTAGGCGATATCTCCGTCAGCCTGCTGTTTCTGGAGGGAAAGGCAGTTTTGTGGGTGGATAAATAGACCTCATTTGTATTGCCTTTTGCGCCTGGACCTGATGTTCTGTTAAAGCCAAGTGTGAGAAATACTGCTCTGAAGCAAAGGGCACGCTTGGGTGAGATTAATTAACCTGAATGCCAAAGATCTACTGTGGCACCAAGATAAGGAGCAGTGGGCAGACCCTGCCCAAACAGAAGCAGAGTGAAGTCCTGGAGGGCGGAGCTGTGCTCTGAGAAGGCAGTGCAGGCTCCTTAGCATGAGTCAGTCCCCCTTGGTTTGCACCCAACCCAGAAAGGGGTCCTGAGGAATCCCAGCACAGCACAGCCAGCCAAGGGTCAGACTGAGTCGGGACAATAACAGGATTCCAGGGCTGTGTGTGTGCTGGGCAGCACCTTACCTACTTGCCTAGGTGAAAAGGATACCAGAAGAGCTTTGTGGGGTGAGGGTTTCTGGAATTAATGGAGTCATAAAAGATGCTGTCAGAAGAAAGGGGTAAGGCAGAGGTGCAGCTTGGTAGGATGGGGTGCAAAGAAAAATCCATTTCTGCATTCCTTTTTCCACTGACATTTCCTTCCCAACCACACACACACAGAACAAAACAACTTCTGGTGCCCAGTGGTTACTCCCCACACCTCCCTCCTCAAATTGCTCTCCTTGGCTGGGCACGGTGGCTCACACCTGTAATCCCAGCACTTTGGGAGGCCGAGGCGGGCAGATCAGGAGTTCGAGACCAGCCTGGCCAACATGGTGAAACCCTGTTTCTACTAAAAATACAAAAAAATTAGCCAGGTGTGGTGGCACAGGCCTGTAATCCCAGCGACTTGGGAGGCTGAGGCATGAGAATCGCTTGAACCTGGGAGGCAGAGGTTGCAGTGAGCTGAGGTCGCACTGTACTCCAGCCTGGGCTACAGAGGGAAACTTCGTCTCTCAATAAATAAATAGATAAATAATTGCTCTCCAAGAAGTCTAACACCAGTCATTCAGACTTTGCGAAGATTTTAGTTTAGATATTATCTCCCATTCTTAAGACATGGGTGTCTAGTTTTCCCTGTAGTATTATCAAAAGGACTGTTTTTCTCCATTGAATTGCCTTTGCCCCTTTGTCAGTTGACTATATTTGTGAGGGTCTATTTCTGGGCTCTCAGCTGTGTTCCACTGATCAATCTGTTGACTATTTTACCAATATCATCCTATCTTCATTACGATGGCTTTACAGTAAGTTTAAAGTTAGGGATCGTATTGGTTAGTCTGGGTCTTTTGTCTTTCCATATAAACACTGGAATTATTTTTTTCAGTATCCACGGAATAACTTGTGAGATTTTGATTTGAATCGTGTTGAATTTATAGATAGAGTTGGAAAGATCTGGCATCTAAACAATATTGAGTCTCCCTATTCATGAACATGGAAGATCTCTCTATTTAGATATTATTTGATTTCTTTCACCAGAGGTTTGTACTTTTTTTCATATAGATCTTGTAAATATTTTATTATATTTATGTGTAAGTTTTTTTGGTACTAATGTACTTTTACATTACTATTACATTTACTAATGTAAATAGTATTGTGTTTCAAATTCCAATTGTTCATTAGAGTAGGTAGAAACCCAATTGACTTTTGTGTATTAACCTTATACCCTGCAACCTTGCTATAATCATTTATTGGTTTCAGGAGCTTTGTGGGTTTTTTTTTTTGGTCAATTCTTTGAAATTTTCCACATTAGCATTCATGTCATTTGTGAACTAAGTTCTTCCTACCCAATCCCAATATTGCTTTTTTTCTTTCCCTTTTCTTGTCTTTGTTTTTCTTTCCATTTTTTTTTTTTTTTTAATTTTGAGATGGAGTCTTGCTCTGTTGTCCAGGCTGGAGTGCAGTGGCACCATCTTGGCTCACTGCATCCTCCACCTCCCAGATTCAAATGATTCTCCAACCTCAGCCTCCCGAGTAGCTGGGACTATAGGTGCGAGCCACCAGGCCCGGCTAATTTTTTTGTATTTTTAGTAGAGATGGGGTTTCACTGTTTTAGCCAGGAAGGTCTCAATCTCCTGACCTCGTGATCTGCCTGCCTCAGCCTCCCAAAGTGCTGGGATTACAGGCATGAGCCACCGCGCCCGGCCTTCTTTCTCTTTTCTTGTCTTATTACATTAGCTAGGAGTCTAAGTGCAATGTTGAATAGGAGTGGTGAGGGGGACATTCTTCCCCTGTCTTTTGATTTTGGGAGGAAAGTATCTAGTTCCTCACTATTAAGTATGTTAGCTGTAAGCTTTTGTAGATGTTCTTTATCAAATTGAGGAATCCCATCTATTCCTAAAGTGCTGAGAATTTTTAACATGAGTGTCTGTTGAGTTTTGTCAAATGCTTCTTCTGCCTCTATTGATATGATCATATGATTTTTCTTCTTTAGCCTACCAATATGATAAATTATTTGACTTTCCAATGTTGAACAAGACTTATATAACTGAAATAAATCCCACTTGATTGTGGTATATAATTCTCTTTATATATTGTTGGATGCTATTTGCTAATATTTTGAATATTTTTGCATCTATGTTCATGAGAGATACTGGTCCATAGTTTTCCTTTCTGGTAATGTCCTTATATGATGTCCTTATACCTATTCTGGTATTAAGATAATGCTGGCCTCATAGAATGAGTTAGAAAGTATTTCTTCTGCTTTTATCTTCTGGAAGAGATTATGAAATATTGGCATCATTTCTTTCTTTAATGTTTGGTAGAATTCCCCAGTGAAATCACCTGGGCTCAATACTTTCTTTTCAGGAAGGTTATTATTTATTTATTTATTTTCTTTCTTTACTATCGGCATCTTCAGATTATCTATTTTTCCACGTGTGAATCTGGTACATTGGGTCTTTCAAGGGAGTGATCCAATTCATCTGAGTCATTAAATTTGTTGGCATGAAGTTGTTCATAGTATTTTTTTATTATCCTTTTAATGTCCATGAATCAATAGTGATGATCCTTCTTTCATTTCTGACATGAGTAATTTATGTCTTCTCTCTTTTCTTGGCTAGACTGGCTAGAGGTTTATGAATTGTATTAATCTTTCAAAAAACCAGCTTTGGTTTGATTAATTTTCTCTATTGATCTGCTATTTTCAATTTCATTGATTTCTGCTCTAATTTTTATTACTTCTTTTTTCTGCTTGCTTTAGGCTTATATCGTTCTTTTTCTTTAGTTTCCTTTGGTGAAAGCTTAGATATTGACTTTAGATTATTCTTCTTTTCTAACATATGCATTCAGTGCTATATATCTAATTTTATTTTCAAAGCCAGAAATCATTTATTGAGTAATAGAAACTGAAGTAAATAACACTGCTTTCAGTCACTGAATCCCACAAATACTGAGTTGTATTTTTGTTTTCATTTAATTCAAAATATTTTAAAATTTATCTTGAGACTCATTGTTTGGCCCATGTGTTATTTATAAGTGCGTGGTATAATTTCTAAATAATTTGTTATTTTCCTGCTATTTTTCTGTTGTTGATTTCTACTTAATATCATTGTGATGTGCAAGAATACTTTACGTGATTTTTATTCTTTTAAATTTGTTAAGGTATGTCTTTCTTATGGCTCAGCATATGGTATATTTTGTTAAGTGTTCCATGTGAGCTTAAGAAGAATGTGTATTACGCTCTTCTTGTATGAAGTCAACAACTGTCCTATAAATGTCAATTAGAACCAGTTAGCTGATAGTGATATGTAGTTAACTAAATTCTTACTAACTTTATGCTTGCCATGCTTGTCAATTACTGATAGAGGAGTGTTTTAAGTCTCCAAGTATAATAGTTAATTTGTCTATTTCTCTTTGCAGTTCCGTTTTTGCTTCACGTATTTTGATGCTCTGTTATTAGGCCCATATACATTAAGAATTATGTCTTCTTGGAAAATTGACTAGTTTATCCTTTTCTAATGCTGCTTTTTATCTCTAATACTCTTCCTTAATCTGTCGCCTGATTTGTCCGACATTAACATAGCTACTCTTCCTGTCTTTAGATACAGGTTAGCATGGTATGCTTTTTGACATTCTTTTTTTTTTAATCTATCTGTGGATTTACATTCGAAGTGTATTTCTTGTAGACAACATATAGTTAGTTCCTGTTTTTTGATCTGCTCTGACAATCTCTGTCTCTTAGTAGGTGTATTTGGATCATTTCTACTTAAAACAATAATTGAGACAGTTGAATTAATATCTACCATATTTGTAACTTTTCTATTTATTGTACTTGTTTTTTATCTTCCCCTCTTTTTCTGCCTTCTTTGGTCTTAATTGAGGATTTTACATAATTCAATTTTCTATTCTATGCTGAGGCATATCAATTATACTTCTTTAAAAAATTTTTAGTGGTTTCTCCAGAGTTTGTAATACATTAAAACATTTACAACTAATCTAAGTCCACCTTCAAATGACACCATACTGCTTCATGGGTAGTGCAGGTAATCTATAACAGAGTATTCTTGATTTCTCCCTCTCATCCCTTAGAACACTGCTGCCAATTATTTTACTTATCCACATGCTATAATCATCTAACACATTGTTGCTATTATTGTTTTGAGCAGTTAAAAATTATGAATAAAATAAAGATTTTATTTTTATTTATTCATTCTCTGACACTTTTTCATTCTTTATGTAGTTCTGAGTTTCTAACCTACATACTTTCATTTTCTCTAATAACTTTTTAAAAATAATTTTTTGCAAGGCAGATCTACCAGTAAAAAATTCTCTCAGTTTTTACTCGAGAAAGTATTTCTCCTTTGCTTTTGAAGGTGATACTGTTTGGCTGTGTCCCCACCCAAATCTCATCTTGAATTTCCACGTGCTGTGGGAGGGACCCCGTGGGAGGTAATTGAATCATGGGGGCAAGTCTTTCCTGTGCTGTCCTGGTGATAGTGAATAAGTCTCATGGGATCTGATGGTTTTAAAAAGTGGAGTTCCTGCACAAGTTCTCTCTCTTTGCCTGCTGCCACCCATGTAAGATGTGACTTGCTCCTTATTGCCTTCCACTATGATTGCGAGGCTTCCCCAGTCATGTGGCACTATAAGTCCCGCTAAACCTCTTTCTTTTGTAAATTGCCCAGTCCTGGGTATGTCTTTATCAGCAGTGTGACAATGGACTAATACAGAAGAATAATTTTGCTGGATACATAATTGAAGGTTCGTGGGTTTTTTCTTTCAACACTTTAAATATTTCACTCTATTTTTTTCTTGCTTGAATGATGTCTCAAGATAATATGGTATACTTCTTATCTTTGCTCCTATGTAAGTAAGGTGTTTTTTCCTCTGGTTTCTTTCAAGATTTTCTCTGTCTTTGGTTTTCTACAGTTTGAATATGCTATAATTAGATTTTTAAAAACATCCTCATTGTGTTCTCTGCCCTTTTAATCTGTGGTTGGCTTTCTGGCATTGATTTTTGGAAATTCTCATTATTAATCCAAATATTTCTTCTGTTCATTCTTCTTCTGATATTCGTGTTATTTTTATTTTATTTTTTTTCCTGAGACAGGGTCTCACTCTGTTGCCCAGGTTGGTGTGCAATGGCATGATCACAGTTCACTGCAGCCACTACCTCCCTGGGCTCGGAAATTCCTCCTACCTCAGCCTTCTGAGTAACTGGGGCTACAGACAAACACCACCACGCCTGGCTAAATTTTGTATTTTTTGTAGAGATGTTTTCCCACTATGTTGCCCAGGCTGCTCTTGAATTCCTGGGCTCAAACAATATCCCCCCTAGGCTTCCTAAAGTGCTAGGATTACAGGAATAAGTCACCATATCTGGCCTCTTACTATGTGTATCTTTACACCCTTTGTAATTGTCCCACAGCTTTTGAATATTCTGTTCCTTTTTTCCGCATTATTTTTTGTTTACGTTTCAGTTTGGGAAGTTTCTATTAACATATCTTAAAGCTTATTGATTCTTTCCTTGATAGTGTCCAGCGTACTAATGAGCACATCAAAGGCATTCTTCACTTTTGTTACAGTGCTTTTATTTTCTAAGGTTTTCTTCTGATTCTTTTGTAGAATTTTTCTCTCTGTTTACATTGCCCATCTGTTCTTGCATGTTGTCCACTTTTTTTCATTAAATCCCTTAGCACATTTAATATAGTATTTAAATTCCTGGTCTAATAATTCCAAAATCAGTGTCATATTTGACCCAGGTTCTGATGCTTGCTTTGTCTCTTCGATTTTATTTATTTGTTTTGGTTTTGGTTTTATTTATTTGCCTTTTAGTATGGTTTATAATTTTATTTTCAAAGCCAGAAATGATATATTGAGTAATAGAAACTAAATAGGCCTTTAGTGTGGGTGTTTACATTTATATGGCTAGAAGTTAAGCTGTGTTTAATGGCTGCTGTAGCTGGAGGTGCTAGGGCCTTCCATTTTGTCTAGCTTTTTTGTTTTTGTGTTCTTTGTTGTCTTGGGATTTTCCTAGAGACTCCTTCTTGAATTGAGTCTTAGCTTTATAGTTCTTTCTGCTGTAATCTTGTTTATCACACAAGAGCCTGTTAATGTGGTGGTAATTTTTGAGGAGAGGGAAAAAGCTTTATAATCCCACGATTAGGACTTAGTCACTTAGTAAGCCTGTGCCTCTGGGCTGTGACCCTCACAAGTGCTTCTCAGCTTTCCCCTGGTGTTGGTGAGATAAGAAGGTTAGAGGGAGATAGAGCTGGGTATTTCCTTCTTTCCACACTTCAGTTTTTGGTAAAGTAGTTTCCTCTGAGCGAAGGCCTGTGTTAATGAGAACAGATCTCTCTGGGTATATTTAAAAATGGTTCCTTTTCCTCTCCCCTTGCTGGAAGCAGGAAGTGATTTTTCTCTGATCTTCACTTTGATAACTTTGTTGTGGAGGTAAAACTCATGAAATTATGAACTCTCCCACCACCCCTCCTCCCAGCCTGAACCCAAAAGAGTTTTTGACTTTCAAGCTAGTCCACACTTAGCTTCCATAAACCAGTCAATTAACGCTTAAGTTTGCCTGCCCATTAGTTACTTACTTGCTGCAGTAGCTTCTACTTTAATTGTATAATTTAAATTTCAGTGTTCTTTTGTTTGTTGCTGAAATATAACAATATAATTAAACTTTGTGTATTGACCTTATATCTATCACCTTGCTGAATTCACTTATTAATGCTATGAATTTTCTGTTAATTTTTAAATTGATTTTCTATGTACACAATCATGTTATTTAAAAATAATTACAATTTCATTTCCCATTATTTCTAATTTTGAGAGCTTTATTTTTTTCCTTATTGCAACTACTGCCGATATAATGTTGAATAGAAGTGGTGACTGAGTATCTTTGTTTCATTCTTAATTTGGGTAAAATCTTTCAATATTTCCCATTAGGTGTGATGTTTATTTTAGAGTTCTTTCTCTTCCAAGCTACTCTATCAGTTAAAGAATGTTCCCTTCTAATCCTGCACTCAGAATGTTTTTTTTCTTTTATCATGAATGGGTGTTGTATTTTATCAAGTGCTTTTTTGGCATCCATTCAGTTGATTGTCCTTTCATTTTCTTAGCGTAGCAAATTACATTGACTAATTTTTTGGACATTAAACAACTTTGCATCCTAGAATAAATCCAATTTGGACTTGTTTTATTATACTTTTTATTGGCTCCTCAATTTGGTTTGTTAATGCTTTATTTAGTATGTTTACACTACGTTATTAGGGAGACTGGCTTATAAGTTTTCTTTCTTTGCTGATTTTTGTATCAAGTTTTACTGGCTTCCTAAAATGAGTTGGGAAGTGTTGCCTCTTTTTCTATCCCTGGGTGAGTTTATGTGAGATCAGTGTCAATCCTTCTCAAATGTTTAGAAGGATTTCATTAGTGAATAATCTGGGCATAGAATTTTACTTGTGGGAAATAATTAAATTACAATCTCAATTTCTTTCATACATGGACGATAATTCAGATTTTCTATTGCATCTTTTCTTAGTTTTGGCAAGTAATGCTTTACCAGGAATTTGCCCATTTAACTTATATTTTGAAATTTATTGTTATGACATTTTTATAACATCCCCTTTTCTTCATAATATTGATAATTGATGTATTCTCTTTTTTCTGACTCATTTTGCCAATGATTATCCACTTTATTAGTTTTTTTTTCAAAGAAACAACCTTTCCTTTTGTTGTGCTTCTTTGCTGTATACTTGCTTTCTATTTCATGGATTTCTGCTCTTATAATTATTTCCTTCCTTGTACTTTATTTTGGTTTCATTTGTTATTCTTTTTCTAACTTTTCTAGATCAACATTTAGATTATTCTTTTTCAGCCTTTCTTCTTCTCTAATACAGGCATTTAACACTTTAAACATCCTTCTGATTATGGCTTTAGCTATACCCCATATAGTTAGACATGTTCTATTTTCATTAATCAGTTCAAAATATTTTCTAAGTTATATGGTGCTTTTCTCTTTGATCTATAGATTCTTTAGAATGTATAATTTACTGTATGTGGAATCTTGGTGATTTTCTAGCTATCTCTGCTTTTTAAAAATGTTTTAATTCCATCCTGGTCAGAGAACACATTCTCTATTATTTCAATCCTCTACGATTTTTAGAGACTCACTTTGTGGCTCAGGTCAATTTTGGTGATTGTTCCAAGTGCACTTGAAAATAATATATATTGTGGTTGTTGAATTTAGTATTCTACATATGTCACTATGCCAAAAGCTTATTAATCATGTCCTTCAAGTTCTTTATATAATTATTGATGTTGGGCTTTCTTGTTCTATTAGTTACTAAGAGAGGTATGTCATATTAACTATGATTATAGATTTATATATTTCCTCTTTTCTCTCAATTTTTGATTTACACATTTTAAAACTATATTTTGAAGTACATTCAAATTTAGAATCGTTATGTCTTTCTAATAGATGGATCCTTTTATCATTAAATATACCTCTTTATTTTTAGTAATGCTTTCTCAATTAAAATCGACTTGTCAGATAATTGCATAGCTGTACTTACTTTCATTTGGTTGATATTTGAAGGGTATATCATTTTCTATTATTTTACTTTCACTCTTTCCGGATTCTTCTGCCTAACCATGTATTGAGATGTGGCTTTTGTAAGCAGCAGAGTGTCACTATTATTAAAAAATCCAGTCTGACGATCACTGTGTTTTAATTGGAATATTTATTTAATTTACATTTAACATGATTTCAAATATATTTAAATCTAAATTTATCATTTACTATTTATTTCCTATTTATTGTTTTAAAATTTCCTTTCTCTTCTCCTTTCTTGGCTTCTTTTGAATTAATGTTTTTATTATTTCTATTTCCTTCTCTATCATTCTCTTTGGGATTGGCCTAGAGAGTATACCATCTATCTTATCTTGTTAGCAGTCTTTTATCTATTATAATCTTCCTGAACAACTCCAGAGCTTTACAACATTTTAACTCCATTCATCCTTTTCCCAACTTTTATACTGTTTAGTCATATATCTTAATTTGGTATATATTTTAGACCCCTGAAGGCATTATTATAGAGTGAATTGTGTCCCTCATCCTAATAATTTACATGTTGGAGTCCTAACCCCCAATATCTCCGAATGTGACTATATTTAGAGATATGGCCTTTAAAGAGGTAGTTAAGGAAAAATGGGTCATTAGGTTGGGCCCTGATCCTATACGACTGGTATCCTTCTAAGGAGAGGCGATGAGCACACGGACACACACAGAGGGAAGACTGTCTGAAAACACAGGGAGAAGACACTATCTGCAAACCAAGGAGAGGCCTCAGGAAAAACTGACCCTACCCACACCTTGGACTTCCAGCTTCCAGAACTGTGAGAGAGATTTCTGTTGGTTAAGCCCTCCAGTCTGTGGTACTTCGTTATGTCAGCCAGAGACAAATACAGATATCATTATTGTTATTGTCTTAAACGGTTTTATCCTCGTATTTATTCTGTTGTTTCTTATTCCTCCCACGTCGTTATGCTCCCTTCAGGATAATTTTCCTCATTCATGGTAAACTTCTTCAGTATTCCTTTTCGAATTGGTGTACTTGTGACAAATTATTTTGGCTTTTGTCTGAAACATCTTTGCTTTGTTTTTAATTTATTAATTGGGAAAATGTTAATTAATATAGTATCATTTTTTAACAGTCACTTGTGCCAAGCACTGTATTTAATATTCTATGTAATTTTTTCCACTAAATATTTACAACAGTCCAAGGAAGTAGATATGGCCATCTCCACTTTACAAATAAGAAAACTGAGATTGTCACAGATCTTTCAAGGTTACCTAGCTAATAAATAACAAACATTTGCCTTTACTTTGAAGGATATTCCCACTGAGTATTGGATTCTAGGCTGACAGTTATTTGCTTTTAGCATTAAGGATGTCATTTCATTATCTTCTAAATTCTATTGATCTGTTGAAAAGTCAGCTTTATCCACACATTTTATATATGTATACATGCACATGTATAGCAGGATACACAAGAAAGTGTAATAGTTACTGTTTCTGAGGATTCTAGGGGAGAATGTATTTGCCTGCTTTTTGTAGCTTTTCAAAGCCACTCACATTCCTTGGCACATGACCCCATCCCTCTCCCCCATCTTTAAAGTCAGAATGGCCAGTTGAGTCTTCTTACAATGCCAAGGTTTTGTTCTGGACACTTCTGCCTCCCTCTTCACTACTTAAGGATGCTTGTGATTACACTGGAATCACCTGGATAATTACATGGGCCCAACTGCCCCATTTGCTGATCAGCCACATCAACCTCACCTGCGTGCTTAATTCCTTTTTGCCATGTAAATAACATATTCACAGGTTCTGGAGATTTGGCCTTGGGCATCTCTGAGGGTATGGGGTGGTTGATGTGTATAATGCAGGTGAGACATAAAAGGTAGAAAGTTCATGCTGGGGGAATGACACTGCAAAAGAATTTGGCAGGTTCTTCAAGATGAGCTGGAAGTGCAGCCTGTTCCTTTAGTGGCCACAAATCACGGATTCACTGGGTAAAACCAGCTTCATGCCTCCCCTGCCCATATGTTCAGATTATGAGTCCTGGTTTTGATGCCCTAAATCCCAGTTACATAAGAGAAGGAACACAACGAATGCTAATGATGATAGGTTACTTCTCCCCAAGAATGACTGTCTGCATTCCCCTTTTCATCAAATTAACGCTTACCTGCTGGAATGGACAATACCTTCATTTTTCTGTGAGCCACGAAGGGCCATAGTCATGTCCGAATGACTATGGGCTGTGCATGCTGACAATATTTCTTCACTTCTTTGCTCTCCTCTGGAAATGTACAGGGTTTTTTCTTCCCCTGTTCAAAGGAGGACTTCATTGGCAATCAATGACTCTCAGCAGTAAATAGTAACAGCCACAACTAACCACGAGCCTGGGATTGTGCCAAAGTTTTACATGTAAGCTCTGATGCTGGCTGTTGGCTCCCATGCATAGACCTCTGTTCTTGTTTTGCCACTCCTTTGCCAGGGCCTCCCACAGTACTTGGCTCAGAGTAGCTGTTCAATAAATATAAGTAATATGTGTAATTCTATCGACTTTTCACAGCACCTTTAAGATGCTATAATTTGCCTATTTCATTGCCTGGAAACAGGCTCAGAGAGGCTAAATGACCTCCTGCAATCACAGAGCATGTAAATGGCAGAACTGAGATTCAAAACCAGGTCTGACTCTGGAGTCCAGGCTCTTAGCTTCTACACTCACCCATTTCATGTGCAGTGTAGTCTGCATGGCAGACACATGCCCCAAAGAAGGCACATCAAGGAAAATTTGGGAGTCGAGTCTGAAAACTGAAGGCAGTAAGATCCAATATAAAATGAATCAGATTAACCACTGGAGTGATGGTTTGTCGCTTGGATCACTAGCAAGCTTTCCAAGTTTCCTTAAGGGAGAACAAAGTGCATCTTAACTAAGTGTAGAAAAGTAGTTCAATCAAAGTGGCTGTGATACTTAATTTTATGTGTCAACTTGGCTAGGTTATGGTACTGTGTCTGGAGTTGGTTCCTTCCAGTGGGTTAGTAGTCTTGCTGACTTCAAGAAGGAAACCACGGACCTTCATGGTGAGTGTTACAGCTCTTAAAGATGGCACAGACCCAAAGAGTTAGCAGTAGCAAGGTTTATTATGAAGAGCCAAAGAACAAAGCTACCACAGTGTGGGAGGGGACCTGAGCAGGTTGCCGCTGCTGGCTGGGGTGGCCAGCTTTTATTCCTTTATTTGTCCCCTCCCAGGTTCTGTTTTTGTCCTATCAGAGTGCCCTTTTTTCAGTCCTCCCTGTGATTGGCTACTTTTAGAATCTTGCTGATTGGTACATTTTATAGAGCACTGATTGGTGCATTTTAGAGAGTACTGGTTGGTACATTTTACAATCCTCTTGCTAGCTACAGAGCGCTGATTGGTGCATTCTTACAGAGCACTGATTGGTACATTTTACAATCCCCTTGCTAGCTACAGAGCACTGATTGGTGTGTTTTATAATCTTAGCTACAGAGTGCTGATTGGTGCATTTTACAATCCTCTTGTAAGACAGAAAAGTTCTCCAAGTCCCCACTCAATCCAGGAAGTCCAGCTGACTTCACTTCCCAGTACCTAGTTTTTGGTCAAACACCAGTCTAGATGTTATCATTAAGGTATTTTTTTTTAAATATCTGATTGACATTTAAATCAGTAGATGGTAAAGCAAATTACACTCTATAATGTGGGTGGGCCTCATCCAATCAGTTGAAGACCTTAAGAGCAAAAGACTGAGGTCACTGAGGAAGAAGGAACTCTGCCTCCAGACAGCCTTCAGATCCAGGCTACAACATCAACTCTTCCCTGGTTCTCCAATGCCAGCCTTGCCCTGCGAATTTTGGACTTGCCAGTTCACACAATCGTGTAACCCAATTCCTTAAAATACATCTCCCTCTCTGTCTCCATCTCTACATCCAATATTCTGTTTCTCTGGAGAATCTTGACTACTACAGTGACCAGGGTGTAGCCTCAAGAAAATGTGCCTGAGAGGCAGAAACTGAAAGAAAACTGACCATGTTACAGCCCAAGTGTAACTGGAGGCAAGGCCTTCATACTGCTGCAGGATTTTTTCATCAGTTAAGGGGGTTCTTAGCTATTTGCAGGCTGCAGGGCAGTGAAGCCCAGTAGTCTGAGGCCAATCCTGAAAGGGGAAAGAAGCTGCAGGTCCTGGCTATTGAAGCAAAAGCATACTGAAGCGGGTGTGGAGCGCCCATCCAGTGGACCCAGGGGGAATGGGCAGAGCCCTAACATTGTCCTCTACAATGCTCCTCCCAGGACTGACTTGCCAAGCTCTACCTGTGACCTTGGAAAGGATCTGGCCCCGGGACCCACCCGGCAGCTGCTGTGTCTCTCTGTCTTCTCACCTTTTCACCTCCACTGCAGATGGAATCTAGCAGGACAGATGTCTGTCCTTCTCCGTTGCCCTTCATGCCTCATTATCCTGAAAAGTTCTCTCTAGGCCTGGGGCAGTAGTGACAGAACAGAATCGTTAGCTTCTCATGTATGTGAAAACGGTGGCTATCAGACGTGTGGTCCCATTTGGACATTCATTTCTTTGTTGGGCCAATATGCAGTCACTAACTACATGTGGCTATTTACATTTAAATTAATGAAAAGTAAATCAAATGTAAAAATCAATACCTATCAATTCCTCAGTCACACTAGCTACACTACAAGTGCACACTAGCCACGTGAGGCTAGTGGCTCCTGTATTGGGCAGTGCAGCTCCAGAACAGCCCTGGTCTAGAGGACAATGAAGAAGGAAAACCTCCAGAGCGTCCTGCAGGCAGAGTTCCTGTTGACTAATGCCTCATGAGTGGCCACTCTGGAGTGGCTGTAGGCATTAGCATGTCCCTTATTCTCATATGTCCTGTGGAGTCTCACAGAAGGTATTGACAACCGTGATTCATCCAGCCTAACAGCATCCCTGGGCGTGGCTGGGAATGGCTTACTATTCCCAGCTAATAAATTCACTCAGTAGAGGATAGAACTGAGGTCTGGGAGGCTTCAATCCACAGTGAGTGTGTCTTGGAGGCAGGTTGTACACGCAGGTATTTTGACTCCTACATGGAGTACTTCCCAGTTCACCAGCATACTGTAGAAATAACGATGCAGCGGGATCCCTTTAGACTGAGACCTTGGAGACAGGGCCACACCATCCTTGTAGAAGGTGACATCAGGTACTTTCAGTGAGGAGTTATGTTTGGGGGACATTAACACTTAAAAACATTATATTGTCTTTAATACAGTGTAGTTTTACTACTCAGGGTTCTCCAGGAAAATAGAACCAATATGATAGATAGATAGATAGATAGATAGATAGATAGATAGATAGATAGATAGATAGATAGATAGATAGATAGATAATAGAAAGAAAGAAAGAGAAAGATAGATAGATAGATAGATAGATAGATAGATAGATAGATAGATAGACAGACAGACAGACAGAGATGGATAGATAGAGATTTATTATGAGGGATTGTTTCACACAATTATGGAAACTGAAGTCCCACTATCCGCTGTCTGCAAGCTGGAGAAGCAGGAAAGCTGGTGGTGTAGTCCCAATCCAAACGCAAAGGTCTGAGAACCAGGGGAGCCCCTGGTGTAAGTTCCAGTCTGAGTCCCAAAGCCTGAGAACTGAGAGTGTGGATGTCCAAGGCCAGGAGAAAAGTGAATGTCCCCATTCAAGCAGAGCGTGGATTCCCCATCCCTCTACCTTTTTTTCTATTCCAGCCCTCAACTGGTTGGATGAGGCCTGCCCACATTGCCGAGGGTGATCTTTACTCCACCTATTCAAATGCCAATCTCTTCTGAGAACAGCTTTACTCCACCTATTCAAATGCCAATCTCTTCTGAGAACAGCCTCACAGACACACCCTGAATAATGTTTTACCAGCTATCTGGGCATGCCTTAGCCTGGTCAAGTTGATGCAGAGAACAAACCATCACAGTGACAGATCTTTTCCTTTTTCCTCCTCAGGTTTTTGCTACAACTTGAAGCTTTTCTTGCTAGACCATAGATACTGCTGCAAGCATTTTACATGTATCAGTTGAGTTTACCTTCACAAAACCCCTGTGATACAGGTACTATAATTATCCGTAATTTACAGCTGAAGAAAATAAGGCCCAGAGAGGGTAAGTGACTTGCTTAAAGTCACACAACCGGCCAGTGGTAGATCCACTATATGAACCTAGACCCATCTGGCTCCAGAGCAACAAGCCGTTGGACATGCTGCCTCTTAGGCCATGAGTGCACATTTATATTTGTAGTGATTTCACATTGTTAAATACAAATTTCACAAAGTACATTTTGAGCTCTGACAATTGTTTTCAGAGGTGAAGTGTCCCAATGACGCATTAGACCAATGCATTTTCCAAAGCTTTTGGGAATGTGTCCTTTACATAATAAGTTAAAATACAATTGGTCCATTCTTCTTATTTCTCATTACAGGTGACCATAAATAGCCCATAGTGCCTACATAAATGGAAATCAGCGTTTCTGTTTCTGGAGCTTCTATTTTTAACATTGATCCCCTCCCAGAGCATCAGGCGGGGCTAATGGTGGAGAACAGAAACCACTCTAGCTAACTTAAGCAGAAAGGAAGTTGGTACCAGGTCTTATGTGTTTCCACAGTTGTTCAGGCTCTTTGTGAAAGTCTCGACAACCCTCCAGCCCCTAGACTTGTGTTTATGGCTTCTCAGCAGAGTGGAAGTTTTGCCACTGGGGCTGCAGCAGACAGAGGTCAGAATGCTGGCCCCCGGCACCAGCTGGGAAAGCAGCCACGCCACTGAAGGGAGGTGCCCAAACAGGTTGCTGGAGACAAATGGCCTTGGACACAATCCATGTTGCAAATGAAGCTTCACGCTTGCATCTCTTTCAACTTCACCCAATTTTGAATTCAAGTCTGGCCGGAGTGCATCAGAGTGGCAGGTCTTAGTAGCGACACAATCTGGGAAATGTAACTTTTACATCTCTGGCCTTTGCAGATGGGCTGGCACACCAGCAGGAAGCTAGAATGGATGCTGAGAGCCAGTCCATGGTGCACATCACAGTCCAAATGTAAAGTTGAGTAGCTTAAGCTACTCAACGTCCACACATACCATCTTTCCATGGTTGGACTTCTCACTAACAACAGTAGCAACCTGCTCCCGTGGCACAATACAACTGGTCATGTACAAACACGCTCATTCTCTCCTCAAAAGGGAGACCCTAACTCCTTTCCTGACTACCTTAAGCAGTTGGCGATCCCTCTTCCTCCAGTTCAACCCTAATCTCATTTTAATTCCCTAAAACCCAAACAGCAAAGTTACGGTTAACCACCAACAATGTACTCTGTATAAAACAGTAGCGAAAAGAGTGAAGGGAAATGGAAAGTTGGTTTGCATGCGCTCGTCCATGCCTAACAAAGAAGCACAGAAAATACATGTGCAGGTGCTACAATACTTACTAGTTTTTATAACTAACCAGGAGGCCACCATATTTGGCATTTATCAATTTCTTTATTCCCCAATCCATGTTTCTTTTGCCCTCTATCAGAACCTCAGCTTGTTTGGATTCTTCATCTGTAGAGATGATGGAAAACGTTAAGCATAAGGAGTCTGAGCCCTGATAGATCTGTGTGATTTGGCTGCAAATGGTCTTTGAGAAGAATAGTGAGAGATGCTATCCCACTGCCTGCATTCTGGCACAGCTAGGCCCTGATTCAAATCATGTACTACTTCCCTTGGGGCAGCAGTGCACCCTACAGAGTGTCGTGCCCCACATGGTGCTGTGAGTTCTCCATAGGCCGTACTACCATTCTGTAAGGCTGGCTGCTTCTGGGTGGTGGGAAACGTGGTAAGACCAGTAGATCCCACGGACAAACCCATCACCTCTCATCTCTTTGTGTAAAATAAAATTTCTTGGTCAGGGAGAGTGCAGAGTGATATACCAGATGTTGAAACATAATTCAAAAAGTCCATTCGTAGTGTCTTTGGAAGAAATGGAGAAAGGCTGGGAAAACAAATCTGCGTCTTGACTGTATCTTCTCTAATGAGGAAGAAATACTGCCTCTTCCACGATGAGCAGGGTCCAAACTTATCAGCCTGCTGTGAAGAGACTGGCTGTTCCTCCTGGAGCAGGTGACTGGAGAAGGAGCCTGAATGACATCTAGAGACTGGGCCACCCTACCTACCTCTGCTGAGAGGTCTTTTGGTGAGTGTCGCTGGAGACATAAAAGTCTTCATGCTCTGGACCCCTTTTGAGAGGCTCATCTACAACTCTCTTTTCTACACTTCCTTGTCAGTAAGTCTCTTATTTTGAGCTAAACATTTGGCTTAGCTATGTGGCTAAACATTCAGGTGCTGCTTACAAATCAGTGTAGATTGATACATCCAATCGCCTTTCCCTCCAGACAATCAAACGTACTACTCCACATTCTGCCCTTGAGACAATTTCTCTTCCCTGAGTGCTTCAAGGCCACCTCCAACTGAGGATATGGTGCCATGGTGGCCCTCCTCTCTTTGGAATCCATGTATCATGCAGAACAATCTGCAGATGAATGTTGACTTATTTTCTTCCTCAGTCATCTTGTCCTAGGAAATGTCATGTGAGGCCACAGTACAGGTTCAAAGAGAGGCAGTGATCTGGAAAGAGTAAATGCCATGGGAGGAGAGACTACCTGGAAATGCAAATTACATACATTAATACTTTGAGGGCTTACCCAACTTGTCTATTTCCCTACTACTGACAATGTGGTACTTTAGGGGCATGCCTGATTGGTGGATTTGTAGGTCAGAATAGCAAGTTCATGATGTGCAGCTCAAGTTTCACCTGCATTCAGACCCTAAATGGCACTAGCAGCAAGCCAAAAGCTATCCCTCGAAGGGACAGACATGGGCTTATTCCAAAACCCTGGGATCTGTGCTGCTTTCCTCTGTCAGGTCTTGCTACTGCCTCCGCAGAGCAGCATATCACAGACAGGTCAAGGTACTGGGTCGTCAGCCTCAAGTCACAAATCTGCATGTGCTGCAGTCTGAATCAGCTGGAAAAGCTTTCTCTTGCTTTGGGCTCCATTCAAAACTGGCTGCCCTGAGGCTACTCAGTAAATGACTTAGATTTATTAAACCAAGTTTGCAATAAGTTATCTCTATAATACCAAGGTACTCTCAAGCTTTGTGACTTTTAATTTATGGTATGTGTGTGTACAGTGGGGGGTGGGGTAGGGGTGGGATACAACATACAGAGTTTGTCTTTAATTTCAAAGGGGATGTTCCATTATGCTCCAGACGGCTATACCATACACAAGAAACTTTACCAGATTCTGACATTATTTTATGGAGTTTATCTCCCACTTTCTGATGCACACTGACCATATCAAGGTATATAGGTATCTGCTATTTCCTGCTCACTAGTCCTACTAGTATGAACTAATCAATGTAGTGGATCAATGGTGAGAGATTCTGCAGACTGAAACCTAACACAAGGCTAACTGATGTAGTCTTGAATAAGGTAGTGAAGCTGTCCTTGCTGAGTGAAACAAAAATGTTTTTGGTATTCTATGCTTATTTTAAGAGAGGAAAAGTATTTTCTGGATCAATAGCTGTACACCAGGTTTCAACAGTTGTATTGCTTCACTCCAGCAGATGGTCTATGTCTGGAATAGCATCTACAGTTGGAGTCACTGATTGAGTTCACAATGGTCCACTGTTGTTCTCCAAGACACATCTGTGTTCCACACAGACCAAGGAAGACAAAAGAGGGTATGATAGGAATCCTCACTCTTGATTTTTTCATCTTTGATGGCAGTCTTAATCTTTGAAATCCCCTGGATGATATTTGCCTTGATTGATTATTTTATTTAGTAGGGAGGGGTAATTCAACAGTCTTCCACTTTTTTTTTCTACTTTGAAAACATCCACTCCACTAGTCAGGGAGACAATATAGGTAGTTCTAAGTATGTTTATTCCAGATATGCAGCTCACAAACTAAGGCAAAAAACAAAGATGACTTCAAGGATGAATTGAGTCCCACAGTGGAACACAACTGATCTAAACCCTTATCCTGTAACTTATCCTGTCCCATTTCATCTGGCAAACCAAAGCAGTGTTCCAGGTCCCTAGGCATTCATATTAGTTTATGGTCAAGATCCAGTGATGGGATGGTTCATTTCATAATGGCCAGAGACCCCTTTCCAAGAAGGACAAAAGGAAGATATACATAGTGTCTTTGTGATGGTGTTGTAATATCTTTTTTCAAAGATCCTGGATGTCCCTCCTTGTGTGTCTCTGAGCTGACCACAGGAATGGGTGAGAGGCCATGATTCTGTGATAGTGACCTGGGCCCTTACACCACTGTCAGAGCCTCCAGTCATTAAGCCAAGAGGTGTCGTTTGTTTGGTTTGGTATTTGATTATATGATTCAAATAGGACTTTAGTGACTTACCTAGAACCATTTTAGTTTTAGGGGCCTCAGGCTCATAGTTCCTCCATAGTGAGTTTGGGATAAAATTTATCAAATGGTGCATTTTATTTGAGTTTTTTTTTTTACTATCTGAGAGTGATTCCGTTTGCTCATTTAGTTGACTGAAACATGGTGGCTTACATAAAACTCACGTAGTTTACATGAAATTAAGTGAATGTGCCAGAAATTCTTAGATATTACAAACCAGAAATAAAATTCTAAGCCCTCCAACCATCTCAGTAGACCCCTCCTCTTGGTCAAGGACCTTCCAAAGTTAACCTGAAAAACTAGTTCAGGCAATGATGGGAAGGGGAGGTCAGACATGTCTCCTTATACCCTCCTCCCTTTTGAAATTCAGGAAAAGCCAACTAGCATTAACATCAACACAGGCCGGAAGTCTGATAAGAAATATTTACAATCTCTTCTCTCTAAAGCCTGCTACCTGAAGGCCTCATCTTCATGATAAGACTTTGGTCTCCACAACCCCTTAGCATAACCCAGACATTTCTTTCTATTGATTCCAGCCCTTTAGGTAATAACTTAACTTTTTCAACCAATTGCCAATCCGAAAATCTTTAAATCTACCTATAACCTGGAAACCCTGCTTCAAGTTGAACCAATATATATCTTACATGTATTCATTGTTGTATTATGTCTTCCTAAAATGTATAAAAGCAAACTTTTCTCCAACCACCTTGGGCACATGTTGTCAGGACCTCCTGAGGCTCGTCATGGGTGTGTCCTTAACCTTGGCAAAATAAACTTCCTAAATTGATTGAGACCTGTCTCCGTTACTCTGGGGTTCACAACAAGATGCTGTAAAAGAAGCATACATACACATAGGGAGATGGGACTATTAGAGTGGATTTATTAAATATAACCTCCTCACCAGCCTCCTAACTATGTCCCCAAGATGGCCCAGAGACATTGAGAAATTCATTGGTGACAGGGATATGCACATCCTGTCAAGGTCCTGCAGGGCTTGTCCACTGTGGGCCTGGAGGAAGGTGGGGGACTGCTGCTTCTGAAGTGGGCTTTGTGATTGCAGGGAAGAGGATGGGATCTCTCAAGGCAGAGCCCAGAGCAGCACGTGACACCCAGAAGCAAGGTGTCATGGCTCCTCAGAAGGTCAGTAGGGCCGGAGTGGAATGCAGGTGACCTGACCTGCCCAGATCTTAGGCAGAGGCTGCTTGATAGTGAGGTCTCTCCCTGCATGAACTCCCTGAGAAAATAATTGTACCTGTAATTTATTTCCATCTTAAAATGAAAATAACTCCAACCAAGAGTTCATCTTTTCCATTTATAAACACTGCACATCTCCAAGGATGAAAGTTCCTGAGAACAGAGCTTTTCCAATTTTTATGTTCATTTGAATCACCCTGGATCTGTCAAAATACAGACTCTGACTCAAGAGGTCTGGGGTGAGGTCTGAGATGCTGCACTTCTCATAGACTCCCAGGAGATGCTGCTGCTGCTGCTGCTGCTGCTCTGTGGGCCACGCTCTGAGTGGTTAGTTTTTAAAGATAAGAGAACATTGACGGAGGGCTGAGAGATGAGTCCCGCTTTCCCCCACCCCAGCTGTACTACTCTGCTTTAACCAGAGTGCCCCCCAGCCTTTTTTTATGAAAGTCTTATCTCATATTTTATTTTTTTTTTTAAAAAGGCAGCTCTAATTTAAAGCAGATCTAATGTTTAAAAAAATGGCCTAAATAGTCATGATGAATTTTCAATTAAAAAGAAAAAGAGACATATGACCAAGTCATTCTACTTTCCATTGTTATCTTCTGGAATTCTTTACAGTGCCAGCTTTCATTCATTCAAGAAATAATTTTTGCAAGGCGACTCTGTTCAAAGCACCATAAATGCTAAATCTGTCTAGTATCAGCTTTTGCAAAGTTAAAATCTCCATCTTTGGCTCTTCTGACCTGGGAATCATATCTGTAAAACTTCAGCTGCTCTTGGCACAGCACAATCCTCTCTCCCCATGCCGGGGTTGGAGTTCGATGGTTTGCACATGTGCGTTTCAATCTCCTGTTATTGGGAAAGACCGTCACCACCCAAGGTCTGGAGAGCCAACAAACATTTCAGAGGGGGTTCACAAGGGCCCATTTTGTAGAGGCCACACATTTCTTTAGACACAATTATGAGGAAATGAGGAAAGGCAAGAGAGAATGGCTTTCAAATAGACCCATTATCTATGCATTTGATGTTCTCCTAAATTTCTATAAAAGCCAATGACTCTTGATTCTAGAGAGGTACAGTATTGATTGCTGGTTCATCTTCCATTGGTTGTGATTCCTAACACATTAATGTTACGTCTTTCAGCCCTTTGAGTTATTTTAAAAATCACACTCAGGGCTCCATTTGTGATGTCATTCCTGACAATCCTGTCCTTGTTAGAAATAATTGATTCTTACTCTGCCCTCTGCATATGTAGCTATGTAGAAGTTCCCAGTAGATGGTAAATGTTAATAACAGATATGTATGTTTTGAAGTAGTTTTATAAGGTTATTAGAGTGTAGTCTTTTTTTAATTTATTTTAAGTTCTGGGATACATATGTAGAATGTGCAGGTTTGTTACATAGGTATATGTGTGCCATGGTGGTTCGCTGCACCTGTTGACCCATCCCCTAAGTTCCCTTCCCTTGCCCCCCGACCCCCAACAGGCTCTGGTGTGTGCTGTTCCCCTCTCTGTGTCCATGTGTTCTCATTGTTCAACTCCCACTTATGAGTGAGATCATGCGGTGTTTGTTTTTCTGTTCCTGTGTTAGTTTGCTGAAGATGATGGCCTCCAGCTTCATCCATGTCCCTGCGAAGTACATGATCTCATGCCCTTTTTCATGGCTGTGTAGTATTCCATGGTGTATATGTACCACATTTTCTTTACCCAGTCTATCATTGATGGGCATTTGGGTTGGTTCCGTGACTTTGCTATTGTAAATGCTGCTGCAAAAACATACATGTGCATGTGTCTTTATAGTAGAATGATTTATAATCCTTTGGATATATAACCGGTAATGGGATTGCTGGGTCAAATGGTATTTCTTGTTCTAGATCCTTAAGGAATCATCATACTGTTTTCCACAATGGTTAAACTAATTTACACTCCCACCTAATTTACACTCCCACCAACAGTGTAAAAGCGTTCCTTTTCTCCACAGCCTCACCAGAATCTATTGTCTTTTGACTTTTTAATAATTGCCATTCTGACAGGCATGCGATGGTATCTCATCATGGTTTTAATTTGCATTTCTCTAATGATCAGTGTTTTTTTGGCTGTGTAAATGGCTTCTTTTTTTTATTTTTTATTTTTTTGAGACGGAGTCTTGCTCTGTCACCCAGGATGGAGTGCAGTGGCGCGATCTCGGCTCACTGCAAGCTCCACTTCCCAGGTTCACGCTATTCTCCTGCCTTAGCCTCCCAAGTAGCTGGGACTACTGGCGTCCACCACCACGCCTGGCTAATTTTTTGTATTTTTAGGAGAGATGGGGTTTCATCGTGTTAGACAGGATGGTCTCGATCTCCTGACCTCATGATCTGCCCACCTTGGCCTCCCAAAGTGCTGGGATTACAGGCGTGAGCCACCATGGCCAGCCAAATGTCTTCTTTTGAGAAGTGTCTGTTCATATCCTTTGCCCACTTTTTGATGAGGTTGTTTGTTTTTTTTCTTGTAAGTTTCTTTAAGTTCTTTGTAAATTTTGAATACTAGGCCTTTGTCAGATGGGTAGATTGCAAACATTTTCTCCCATTCTGTAGGTTGCCTTTTCACTCTGACTATAGTTTCTTTTGCTGTGCAAAAACTCTTTTGTTTAATTAGATCCCATTTGTCAATTTTGGCTTTTGTTGCAACTGCTTTTGGCGTTTTCATCATGAAGTCTTTGCCCATGCCTATGTCCTGAATGGAATTGCCTGGGTTTTCTTCTAGGGTTTTTATGACTTTGGGTTTTCCATTCAAGTCTTTAATCCATCTTGAGTTAACTTTTGTAGAAGGTGTAAGGAAGAGGTCCAGTTTCAGTTTTCTGCATATGGCTAGCCAGTTTTCCCAGCACCATTTATTGAACAGGAGATCCTTTCCCCATTGCTTGTTTTTGCCTGGTTTGTTGAAGATCAGATGGTTGTAAATATGTGGTGTTATTTCTGAGGTCTCTGTTCTGTTCCATTGGTCTATACGTCTGTTGGTACCAGTACCATGCTGTTTTTGTTACTGTGGTCTTGTATTACAGTTCGACGTCAGGTAGCGTGATACCTCCAGCTTCGTTCTTTTTGCTTAGGATTGTCTTGGCTATACAGGGTCTCCTTTGATTCCACATGAAATTTAAAGTCGTTTTTTTCTAATGCTGTGAAGAATGTCAATGGTAGTTTGATGGGAATAGCATTGAATCTATAAATTACTTTGGGCAGTATGGTCATTTTCATGATATTGATTCTTCCTACCCATGAGGATGAAATGTTTTCCCATTTGTTTGTCCTCTCTTATTTCCTTGAGCAGTGGTTTGTAGTTCTCCTTGAAGAGGTCCTTCACATGCCTTGTTAGCTGTATTCCTAGGTATTTCATTCTCTTTGTAGCGATTGTGAATGGGAGTTCATTCATGATTTGGCTCTCTGCTTGTCTATTGTTCATGTAAAGGAATGCTTGTGATTTTTGCACATTAATTTTATATCCTGAGACTTTGCTGAAGTTGCTTATCAGCTTAAAGAGTTTTTGGGCTGAGATGATGGGGTCTCTAAATATAAAACCATGTCACCTGCAAACACAGACAATTTGACTTCCTCTCTTCCTATTTGAATACTCTTTATTTCTTTCTCTTTTCTGATTGCCCTAGCCAGAACTTCCAATACTATGTTGAATAGGAGTGGTGAGAGAGGGCATCCTTGTCTTGTACGAGTTTTCAAAGGGAATGCTTCCAGCTTTTGCCCATTCAATATGATATTGGCTGTGGGTTTGTGCTCTTATTATTTTGAGATATGTTCCATCAATACCTAGTTTATTGAGTGTTTTCAATATGAAGGGATATTGAATTTTATCAAAGGCCTTCTCTGCATCTATTGAGATAATCATGTAGTTTTTGTCATTGGTTCTGTTTATGTGATGGATTACATTTACTGATTTGTGTATGTTGAACCAGCCTTGCATCCTGGGGATGAAGCCAATTTAATCATGGTGGATAAGTTTTTTGATGTGCTACTGGATTCAGTTTGCCAGTATTTTATTGAGGATTTTCACGCTGATGTTCATCAGGGATATTGGCCTGAGGTTTTCTTTGTTTGTTGTGTTTCTGCCTGGTTTTGGTATCAGGATGATACTGGCTTCATAAAATGAGTTAGGAAGGAGTCCCTCCTTTTCAATTGTTTGGAATAGTTTCAGAAGGAATGGTACCAGCTCCTCTTTGTACCTGTGGTAGAATTTGGCTGTGGATCTGTCTGGTTGTGGGCTTTTGTTGTTGTTGTTGTTGTTGGTAGGCTATTAATTACTGCCTCCATTTCAGAACTTGTTATTGGTGTATTCAGGGATTCAATTTCTTCCTGGTTTAGTCTTGGGAGGGTATACGTGTCCAGGAATTTATCCATTTTTTCTAGATTTTCTAGTTTATTTGCATAGAAGTGTTTATAGTATTTTCTGATGGTAGTTTGTATTTCTGTGGGGTCAGTGGTGATATCTCCTTTATCATTTTTTATTGTGTCTATTTGATTCTTCTCTCTTTTCTTCTTTATTAGTCTAGATAGTGGTCTATTTATTTTGTTAATTTTGTCAAAAAATCAGCTTCTGAATTCATTGATTTTTTTGGAGGTGTTTTTGTGTCTCTATTTTCTTCAGGTCTGCTCTGATCTTAGTTATTTCTTGTCTGCTGCTAGCTTTTGGATTAGTTTGCTCTTGCCTCTCTAGCTCTTTTAATTGTGATGTTAGAGTGTCAATTTGAGATCTTTCTAGCTTTCTAATGTGAGCATTTAGTGCTATAAATTTCCCTCTTAACACTGCTTTAGCTGTGTTCCAGAGATTCTAGTACATTCTCTTCGTTCTCATTGGTTTCAAATAACTTCTTGATTTCTGCCTTAATTTCATTATTTACCCAGTAGTCATTCAGGGGCAGGTTGTTCAATTTCCATGTCATTGTGTGGTTTTGAGTGAGTTTCTTAATCCTGTGTCCTAATTTGATTGCACTGTGGTCTGAGAGACTGTTTGTTTTGATTGCAGTTCTTTTGCATTTGCTGAGGAGTGGTTTTCTTTTTGAGACAGGAGTCTTGCTCGAGGAGTGTTTTACTTCCAATTATGTGGTTGATTTTAGAATAAGTGCCATGTGGCACTGAGAAGAATGTATATTCTGTTGATTTGGGGTGGAGAGTTCTGTAGATGTCTCTTAGGTCTGCTTGGTCCAGAACTGAGTTCAAGTTCTGGATATCCTTGTTAATTTTCTGTCTCATTCTAATATTGACAGTGGGGTGTTAATGTCTCCCTGTTATTATTGTGTGGGAGTCTAAGTCTTTTTGTAGGTCTCTAAGCACTTGTTTTATGAATCTGGGTGCTCCCGTATTGGGTGCATATATATTTAGAATAGTTGGCTCTTCTTGTTGAATTGTTCCCTTTACCATTATGTAATGCCCTTCTTTGTCTTTTCTGATCTTTGTTGGTTTAAAGTCTGTTTTGTCAGAGACTAGGATTGCAACCCCTGCTTTATTTTGCTTTCATTTACTTGGTATGCTTTCAATTCCCTTTTTTTTTTTTTTTTTTGCTTTCATTTGCTTTCATTTCCCTTTATTTTGAGCCTATGTGTGTCTTTGCATGTCAGATGGATCTCCTGAATACAGCACACCAATGGGTCTTGACTCTTATCCAATTTGCCAGTCTGTGTCTTTTAAATGGGGCATTTAGCTCATTTACATTTAAGGTTAGTATTGTTATATGTGAATTTGATCCAGTCATCATGATGCTAGCTGGTTATTTTGCATACTAGTTGATGCAGTTTCTTCATAGTGTCATTGGTCTTTATTTTTTGGTGTGTTTTTGCAGTGGCTGGTACTGGTTTTTCCTTTCCATATTTAGTGCTTCTTTCAGGAGCTCTCACAAGGCAGGCCTGGTGGTAATGAAATCCCTCAGCATTTGCTTTTCTAGAAAGGATTTTATTTCTCCTTTGCTTATGAAGCTTAGTTTGGCTGGATATGAAATTATGGATTCAAAATTATTTTCGGTAAGGATGTTGAATTTTGGCTCCCACTCTCTTCTGGCTTGTAGAGTCTCTGTTGAGAGGTTTGCTGTTAGTCTGATGGGCTTCTGTTTGTAGGTGATCTGTCCTTTCTCTCTGGCTGCCCTTAACATTTTTTACTTCATTTTGACATTGGATAATCTGATGATTATGTGTCTTGGAATCAGTCTTCTCATGGAGTATCTTAGTGGTGTTCTCTGTATTTCCTGAATTTGCATGTTGGCTTGTCTTGCTAGGTTGGGGAAGTTCTCCTGGATAATATCCTGAGGTGTGTTTTCCAGCTTGTTTCCATTCTCCCCATCTCCTTCAGGTACGCCAATCAATAGTAGGTTCAGTCTTTTTACAAAGTCCCATATTTCTTGAAGGTTTTGTTCATTCTTTTTCATTCTTTTTCTGTAATCTTGTCTGCATGCCTTGTTTCAGCAAGGTGGTCTTCAAACTCTGATATCCTTTCTTCCGCTTGGTTGATTTGGCTATTGATACTTGTGTATGTCTCACAAAGTTCTTGTGCTGTGTTTTTCAGCTCAATCAGGTAATTTATTTTCCTCTCTAAACTGGTTATTCTAGTTATCAGCTCTTCTAACCTTTTATCAAGGTTCTTAGCTTCTTTGCATTGGGTTAGATCATGCTTCTTTAGCTCAGCAGAGTTTTCCATTGCCCATCTCCTGAAGTCTACTTCTGTCAATTTGTCCATCTCATCCTCTGTCCAATTCTGTACCCTTGCTGGAGAGGTGTTGCAATCATTTAAAAGGGAAGAGGCACCCTGGCCTTTTGTTTTTTGCAGTGTTTTTTCATTGATTCTTTCTCATCTGCATGAGTTTGTCTAGTTTTGATCTTTGAGGATGCTGATCTTTGGATGGGGTTTTTGTGGGGACTTTTTGTTGCTGATGATGTTGTTGCTTTCTCTTTGTTTGTTTTTCTCTCAATGGTCAGATCCCTCTTCTATAGGGCTGCTGCTCTTTGCTGGGGGTTCACTTCAGACCTATTCATGTGGTTCACTCCTGTGCCTAGAAATATCACTCAAGGAGGCTGGAGAACAGCAAAGATGGGTCTCTGCTCCTTCTTCTGGGACCTCTCACCTTGAGGGACTCCAACCTGATGCCAGTAGGATCACTCCTGTAAGGGTTCTCTGACAACCCCTGTTGGAGGGTCTCACCCAGTTGGGTGGCACAGGGAACAGGACTGGTTTAACGAAGCATTTTGACTGTCCCTTGGTGGAGGGAGTGTGCTTCGCTTTGGGGAAACCCATTTGTCTGGGCTGTCCGGATTCCTCAGAACTACCAGGAGTAAAGGATAAATTTTCCTTTCCTCCTGGTAATGGAGGTGCGGCCACCCCTCTCATTAAGGGCTCAGGCCCAGGGAGATCTCGGTTCTGTCCCTGAGCCTCTGGCTGGAGTTGTTGCAGTTCCTGCAGGGAAGCCCTGCCCAGTGAGGAAGGATGTGTCCGGGTCAGGCCTGAAGAGGCGCTCTGGCCACAGTCTGCCACAGCTGGTGTGTTGGGCTGTGGGGAACACGTCTCGGGGACCAAGTCATGGAGCCTCCCTGACTCCAGCAGGGGAAAAGTGCGGCCTGGAGCTATAGACATGGCTTCCGCCCTTCCCCCGCTCAGGGAGCTTAGTGTGTTAGGCGGTTATGAGTCCCAGGGCTGGCTGCTGCCCCTATCCCAAGGAGCTCAAAGGGCTTAGGCTGCAGGCAGCTGCAGCTGTGGTGTTGGTCACCCCTCCCCCGCCAAGCTTGGCAGGCTTCAGCAGATTCCAGCTGAGGGGCTGTTGAGAATCTGTGCGGCTCCAAGTTTGGGAGCGTAGGCCCCGGTGGCATGGGTTTGCCAGTGGGATCATCCCATCCGCAGGTTGCACAGTTCTGTGTAAAAAGCACGGTTTCCCCAGCTGGGTAGCACGCTCACTCACCGCCTCCCTTTGCTGGGAGTGGAAGCTCCCCTGCCCCCTGTGGCTCTTAGGTGGGCGCCACACCCGACTGCTCTTCCTTCCTCTTCATGGATCACCTCAGGCGCCTGGTCAGTTCTGATGAGAGAACCTAGATATACCTTGGTTGCCCATGAAGCATTCACATGCCAGTTAGGGTTCTTTTTCACGGGAGCCTTTGATTGCGGCTGTTTCTAGTCGGCCATCTTGGCTCCACCTAGAGCGTAGTCTTTAGAGTAACTTAGGTTTGGTTAATGCTTGTCCACTCCGCCTGATAAAATATATGTAATTAAATTATGTATACATTATATTGGTGCACTGTATGTCTTTTATTATAACCCATAATACAGTCAGATTTGTAGTGTTTGCTATTTTTTCTTATAGGTCTTAATCTAATAGAAGAAAGGAATTACGTCTATTTTCTTAATTAATACATAATTGATTTTTTGAGATGGGAGCTCACTATCTTGTCCAGGCTGGTCTTGAACTCCTGGGCTCAAGTGATTCTCCTGCCTCGGCCTCCCAATTAGCTGGGTCTACAGGTAGGAACGGCCATACCTGGCTACATCTAGTTATTGTTTCCATTAGGTTCAATATATTGCATTGTATCTAAAGCTGCTTGGTAGTTCTGTGAAACCCCTGAAATGATAAGCAAAATTTTATGTCTATGTGTGTTAATATAATTTTCTGGAAAAGGAGTCCATCACTTTCTTTAATTTCTCAGGGAATTTCAAGAAGTCATACAAAGGAATAACCATTGGCCTAAAGATCTCACAGTGAGTCTGTTTATTAAGTAAAGATCTGTTTGTAAGGGACATCAGTTGTAGTACTTGTGCACTAATTTGTAGGTTTTAAGATTTGGATTTCTCTGTACTAGTTGTTCTTGAAATAGGGCTTACATACATGGCAATTCCCTGCAGTGGGATGTTTCAGCTTCTTCTTTTGCTGACTGTCTGCCTATGAGCCTTTTCAGTAGCTTCCACTTCTCCTGGGAGATGGAATGATACGAGGATGGGAGATAACACAAACCAGTCAGGGTAGCTGCCTTATTAGCAGCTCCAATAAGAGCTTTCAGGGAGGCAGAGTTGAAATTACTGATCCAAATGAAGCTTCGGGATTATCAATGGATATCAATTTTCCATAACCTTCTGGTCTCCCATGACTATCAATGACTTAAAGTTGGCTGTAAGCTTAAATGATTTCTTTTAACTAAATGAAAAGGATCAAGTTCATAAAGACTGTGAGCCTTGAGAGTTGTGCTAAGACTCCATCACCTGGGCTGGGGTTTTGGCTCGGGGAAGAATTTGATTGGCAGGAAGTAGCAGAATTTCATTTTTAATGCTCTAGTCCATTAATAGCGTGAAAGCACCACAAGCTATCTTTGGGAGAATGTCCCTAAAAAGCACAGTGCTTCTCAAAGGGGGCGGCATGCTGAAATCTCTACAGAAGGGTGGGAAGGAGAAGCATGAGTGTGTGTTTGGGATTTGAAAAACTTCCAAGGGACTGTCACGTGCTGCCCTCCTTGTCCCCACCTTCAGCTGAGGATGCACTGGTCTGTGAAGAATGAAATAGTATCTGTGGGACACATTGTGCTTCTTGGCAAATTATGTATTTACCATACTGTTGTCCCACTTGCTGGCATTCAGAAGCAAACTTGACTTAACACAGGATATCCAATATGCATATCTAACGTTTCAGCATCCCCCATTTATGTTTTTTATTCTACATACACCTGCCTTGACTTTGTCATATTCCTGGCACGTGGATTCAGATGGAGACAGTAAAACAGCAAAATTTAGTGTATTTATCTCAAATAATGTGTCTCCCTGGAAAGCAGGAGTCATTTCTTTGGGAAGACTCCTCCATTTTCTTCATTTTTGTTGATGGCTGAGTAACAAAACCCAGCCACCTCTTCTTCCCTTACACTGTGGAGCAGCAAGAGAAAAACATTTCTGGGAAGTTTTCCAAAAGGTGCCAGCATCTTAATGACCAAAGGCAGGGATGTCGATGTCGTTCAGCTGGGCATGTGCCTGGAACATTTGCCCCATTGGAAAAGGAGAAGGTTTGCCTCACAATAGAACTCTGTGTTTCCTGTTAACTTTCTGGAAAAACAGAAAATAATGGCAACATGGGCTCTTTGAGTGCAATGCCACCGTGCTATCCGTTTTGTGGCATTTGGTATTATTTAGCACTTTGGGTGCTCTCTCTGTTGCTAGAGTAAGCAGGCACAGAAAAATAGAACAATCAAGGAATGTGCACACGCACACACACATGCACACAGATGTCTTACAACAGCGCCCTTGGGTCTCATGAGCAGCGCAAAGCCCAGAGAAGTTGAACACCTGGCCCAATGTCACACAGCTGTGGCAGCGATGGTCACACGTGTTTCTAAATGTGCTCCTTCAGTCCTACGCTTCAGCCCTGGGTGTTGCTGCTTTTGGCTCTCTTTACTTTTAATTTTGTTCTGTTCCTAAAAAAGAACCCGAGAAAAAGAATGCTTACGCTACAAGGAAGAGAATAACAGAATTCTGTTTTTTCATTTTGCTCACAGACCTCCAAACCCAGAAGAGAATTCTGAGTGAGTAACAGGGTCAGAGCTAAGCCCCAGGTCACGTGCACATGACCCCCACCTCCAGCCGAAAGTCATGGTCACATGTCACGCCTCCACGCGACTGAAGGGCCAAGCATGTACTCAGAGCCCTGCCACGGGCAGTGCCAGGATGGGAGGAGACGCACACTGAGGCCAACTGCTCTGGCCAGAGGCCAGGAGGGGCGCATCTGACCTGAGGCACCTTCCTCCTCGGAGCCTTCTGCCTCTGCCTAATTACAGCTGGCTTCTCTGAAGTCAATCTGGTCAAGGTCAACTGGCCGCTGTGGGAAACCAAGCTCAGGAAGGTAAATTTAGAGAGCTGAAGGGACACCCTCACTGCCTGCTCCAGCTATGACTCAGCGGAAATTCTGAAATGAAGAGCCAAATGCTTGTGGAAGACAGCGGCATAGAGGCGTGTGGATTGGCAGTGAATGAGTAAACGTCAGGACTGGCTGAATGAATGAATGAATGAATGAATGAATGAATGAATGAATGCACGAGCCCTTTGCCTCCGCTGAGCGGCTCTGGGGAAAGTAACTGGAGTTAAGGACTCTCTGCAATGGGTTAGTTGGAGGATGCTGACAGGCCGTGCGGAGTCCTTGGAGGAGCCTGGAGGTGACATTTGCTCCCTCCACGTGACACCCATGCAGTTGGGCAAAACGTCTGACTTTGAACGAGGAGGAAATCCTAAGTGGATGGACTTGGAGAGGGCCCTCAGCTCCCAGTCACCATAGGACATACAGAAACAGGGTCGGCGGGGTGGTCGGCGGCAGTTGGCAGGCATCTCTGGCTGGAGTCAGAGCAGCTACAAATAGGCGGTGACCTTCTGTAGCCATCCTGCTCCCACAGAAGGACATGCACTCTGGGAAGAGGCTGCTGGGTGTGTACTGGTGCTGAGGCCAGGGGGAAGGAACTCAGTCTTCCCATTGCAAGGAGCTCAGCTCCTTTGGTTGGCAGAGGGAGGGGGGACACCTGTCTCCATCTGGGGTGGAGATCCTGGTCTTAACATTCTGACAAAATGAGAGCCTGGAACACACTCAGTGGAGAATCCTAAAGAAGGAGATGTCAGACATAACCCCAGGGAGGGCTCCCGCAAAAGTAGGGCGGGACACTGCCTACTGCGACGGCCATGAAGACTATTCCCTTGTGACCAGTTGGACCCAGTTTTTCTGATGTAGATTAGAGGTGGCAGGGTCAGGAGGCTGAGGTAGGAGAATGATGTGAACCCGGGAGGCAGAGCTTGCAGTGAGCCGAGATCACGCCACTGCACTCCAGCCTGGGCAACAGAGCGAGACTCCGTCTCAAAAAAAAAAAAAAAAAAAAAAAAAGGTGACAGGAAAAAGACAGAGAGGGGTGCCAGGAAACATCTTTGCCTTCTACTAATTCCAGATTCATTTACTATTTCTTTTAATATTCATCTTTAATATTCATCTTTTAAAGGGGTAAATGTCCCTTTCAGAAAGTTATGCCAAAGTCTAAATTACTCGAGAGGCTGCTTTGCTTTCCTTCAACACTCTGAGATGACACATTGCACTCTGCAAACGTTTATTGAGAATTGCTTACGTACAAGGCACTGTGCCAGATCATAAGACCAAACAAAGATTAATACAAGATTCATAACATGGTCATTGCAAGAGCATGGGCTTTGGAGTCAGACTCAAGTTTAAATGTTAATCCTAGCCCTCTGCTTTTGCTTGGTGAAGCTCATCTGTAAAATGGGTATATCAACACCTGCCTAATGAAGTCAGCAATGAGGATTAAATGGAATTCTTACGCAAAACACCTGGCACCACACCTTCTATGCACCAGGCAATTTGTAAATGAAGATTCCCTCCCCTTGAGGAGAGTGGCAAAGTTGTTCAGTGGGAGAGGGGGTCTTGGAAACCACTACTGAATCCCAAACCAGGATCGGGATTTATTCAGCAACATGCAAGTAACATGCTAGAGGACTGTAATGGGAGGAGCCCCAGGGGCATCAGAAAAGGGGCATTTACAGTGCCTTGAAGGGAAAGAGGGGTTTAATCATTAGAGGGTGGAGTGGGTGGCACCCCAGGCTAAAGGGCTAGCACAGACCCAGGCACAGAAGTGTCAGGTTGTATAGCCTGCTCTGATGATGGGGACTGCCGTGATGTGGCTGGGAATGGAGTGTGCCAAGGAGGCCATAGGGATCAGCCGGGCTGGAGCCTTGGGTGACCATCGTATGATCTCCTTGAGTGTGTCTCATGGCCCTTCAAGGCTCTCCCAGTAGCAGAGGCTGTGTGTGGGCCTCATTGGCTTCCTCTAGGCTGCTCCCCAAAGCTCTGTATCTAGAAGAAATTCTCCAGAGCTCCAGGAGCTGTGACTAGCTCCTTTCCTGGCATGTTTGCTGCAGCTATAGAGGGTTTTAACTAGGCTCTCTGTTCATAGATCGGCGGAATCCCAAGACATGTTAGAAGAAGCATATTGTGCCAAGCCATTGGTTGGAAGTCATCCTGTTCCTTTGGGCATTAATTAGACCCTATTTATGCACAATGTCCAGTTTTGAACATGATCAAACCCTAAAGATATCAAAGAGGAACAGGAAGGGCACAAGGAAGACCACAGGGATAGGGGATCATGCTGTCCCAGACAGGCTGAGAACATAGGTTGTCTGGGCAGGAGGAGGCTAGGAGCAGTGTTGGGATTCTCTCTACATAGAGAATTTTCACAAGGACAAAAATCATTTTCCTTCCTGTCTTGGAGACTAGAGAGAAATGCGGGCCAAGCAGCATCAACTGGGGTCACACACAGGGGTCTCTTCTTTCCCCCATCTGCCTTGAGCATCATGACAGATGAGATGAGGAGAAGAAGGTTTGTGCAAACCCATGATACTGTCCCCAAGTCCACTTATGAGACCAGGATGGAGCACACAGGCTGGATAGGGACAGCCTTGCATTGGCTCTAGTGAATTCTTTAAAGACGAAGGCATTTGCAAGCTTCAAATGAGTTCTGTCTTCAGCTCTTTGAGCAGCACATTCCTTGGTGTATCTCACCACGGATTGCAAAGCACAGGGTGCTGGGGCTGGGAAGACTGGGCGGCTATCCCTAACCCTGAGTGTGCCCCCATGGCACAGGTCCCTCGAGGAAGGGCAAGAGAGGGTAATGTCTCAAACTGGCCTCTGTGCAACCAGAGACAGCACCAGGGCACTCACCTGGTGCCGGGAAGCTGGAGAAGAGAGGATCACAGGAAGGGAGGTGAGAAGGTGAAATTCAGGTTGAAGAAAAGTCAACTGTTGCCTCATTCTCTTGCAGACTCTGGCTCTCAATGTGTTCCTGTGAGGTAAAGGATGGTGAAGGTGGCACAGGCCAGGGACAAACTCAGTGCTTGCCAGTGTCTTGTGCATAAGTGTTGGATAAATCTGTGTTGGATAAATGTATTGCCTGGGAGTCAGTTGGAGGTTGATTTTCGCCAATTCCCTTCCTTTCCTTCTTCTTTCCTATGAAGGGGGAAGAGGCTAGCATGCTAGTCCTTAAATAGGAGAGTCCCCTGTCCTAACTTTAATTATTGTGAAACTGGCTTCCCGGGAGCAATATTCAGAAACATAGGGCAGCATTAACTGACCCGGGAGGACTTGCAGGTAGGCACCAAACAGAGGGTGAGCAGGAGGGAGCGGCTCCTCTTGCTAGTGGATGGAAAGCTCAGCTGGATGGATTTATTAAAGAAGACCTGGACCCACCCTGAGAAATCAGATGCTGATACAGACTGGGAGAGGGGACAGGGCTGTGGTCCTGAAGAGCCCTGCAGAATCAAAACTGATAAGCAAACAAAGCGTGAGGCTGAGGGGAGACTGAGTATTGTTAGTCCTATTTTCCATGTGAAGAAACTGAGATGCAGAGGCTTAGGACTGGCAGACTATGACTTCAGTGCTCCTTCTTTCTCCGCCACAGGCCACTCTGGAGAAAACTAGTACTGGTGCTGGGACTAATGTTCCCCAAAGCAAGATGTCTGGATTACCCACCTCACTATCACCTGGGAACTTGTTAAAAATATAGATTCTAGGCCCCTAGAGCAGTCTTGCTGAGTCAGAATGTCAGAAGCTAAGGCTAGGGGAGAATTCCTCCTAGATGTTTCTCTTGCTGAAATTGGGATGAGGGCAAAATGCTTCCCCGGACGCATGTGGCATGTGTTCTACCTTCAACAGCTGTTAAGAATCGTTTCCATTTTGTTTAAAGGGGCTTTAAAGGAGGGATAACAAGTTGAGAAATTTGATTCTTGAGCAGAAAAAGATCCAGGAACAGAAAATCATTCAAACAGTGACCAATCTAATCCAAGTTTATTAGTGTATGTGTTCTGTGGCCCCTTTTTAAACAGATGTGTTGTTTTCCCATGTATCTGGCATTCATCCCCTCTGTTGATGCTTGGTGCAAACAGGAAAGCTAATGGACCAGTGACTCAAACCAGATTTTCTGGAACCTCAATCTCCCTTCTTGGCTTGATTTCACTGAACAATTAATTACCAGGGATTTCTAATCTTGCTCGTAGAGTCTCTGTATCAGTTGAGATGCCTTGAGAAAACTCTGTCTCAAATAGGTTTATCTAATAAGGAAATGGGTTCTCTCCCATCACAAGAGGCTTGGGTGGGTCTCTGGATTTGGTTAATTCAGTGGTTCGACTATATCAGAATGGACCAGGTTCTTCCTTTCCAGCCACCCCTGTGAGGGCTTTATACCAGGCTGGTGGTAAGTTGGGCTGCAGCAACCCAGGCTTCGTGGAGCCCCAAACAAGCTGTGTCTGAGACAGTAAACTTTCCCAGAAGCCCCCAGCAGCCCTTCTCTCACGCGTCAGGCTGGAGTTTGCTCATCATGGACCCATGCCTAGACCAGCCACTGGGAGAGGGAGAGGGAGAGGGAGAGGGGAAAGCCACCATTGGCTTAGACCTCTCAGGATCAGCCCTCAGAGCTGGAGTCTTCCCTGACACACAGGCAGAGAGAAGGATAGATAGCGCCACAAAATCAGGATTCTGCTCCAAAGGAGGAGGATGGAGGAGTGTCAGCCACAGGTTCTTTCCCAGAAAAGAACTGCTTTGGAGAAGTCGCTCACGTACAGCGATTTCCAAGACTGCCTATTATCCTAAGTAAGAGGACAGGTTTTACGGCACCCACTGATCCAAGTGAGGGCTGAAATTAAGCCTCCTCTGCTCTCTGCTCCTCCTGCCTACTTCACATGCTGAAAGCAGACACAAGGCAGTGGTTAGAGAGGAGGATGGAACATCCAAGGGAAAGGTACAGAAGTCTATTTTTTGTATGTGTCCTGTCAATTCTGTCCAGAGGATATCCTTATCTTATGTTGTCCTTCAAATTGAAGCTTTGACACCTCTAAAAATATAAGGCAGTCTCCATGGAGGCTAGAGTTTCTCTGGCAGAACCAAGGAGAGGGCCTCAAACATATACTCAACAAATATTTGTTGGGTAAATAAATGCATGGATGAACGGAAGGATGGGATGTTTGATGAGCACGATTACATGACAAACTTTAGACAAACTTCTTGCAAACAATGCTGAGTGCTCTAAAGAATGCTGCTGGTGAGGTCAGTAGCAGGGCTGGAACTGTGACCTTGTGGAGCCATCTGTGGTCTCGTCCAACCCCTTAGGTTGCTCTAGACATGATCTGTGGGGACAGCTGCTGAGGTCAGCCCTGGCTTCGGTTCCTATATCATGAGGGTGAGGAAGACAACAGCTGGCAAGGGCTTTGTCTCAGTAGGTACCCCCAGACCTGTGAACTTCATCCAGCTGAACTTCCCTCCAGGGGCCTGTAGAGGCACAGAGGGAGGGAGAAGCTGAGATTTTAAGTCTACTTGCTTGATTTCACACTCTGGCAGAGTTGATCCAATCATCGAGCTTGGTGAGCTCTGATGGACTGCCATATTTTTTCCTATTAGCACTAGAGTATGGAGGGAAACTCCTTTATTTCAGTTTATTTTTTTTTTTTCAGTTAGAAAATATTTACTTTTGGTGGCAGATGTTGTATATATAAGAAACTAAGTTGAACCTAAAATAATACTGATTTGGGAACTCAATGGAAGTAAATATGGCCGCATCTCATGACCCTGGAGGCCAGAAGTGGAATCAAGGCATCAGCAAAGTTGGTTCATTCTTTAAAAAAATTTTTTTTTTTTTAATTTTGATAAAATACATGTAACATGCAATTGACCCTTTTAACAGTTTTAAGCATATAGTTCTATAGTGTTAAGAACATTCACATTGTTGTGCACCAATTTTAGATTTTTAATGGAGGTATATACTACTGTAGAAAAGGACACAAATACTGAACACACAGCTCAATGAATTTTCACGAAGCAAACATTCCTGTGTAATCTATCCCAGATTAGAAAATAGAATATTATCAGTACCCCAGGAACCCAGCATGTGCCCCTCCAAGTCACCCCCAACCCATCCCCCAAAATGTCACTATGATCCTTATTTCTAGCACCATGGGAGTAAGTCTTATGGTTTTTGAACTTTATATAAATGGAATTATGTAATGTGGATTATTCTGTGCCTGGTCTCTCTTGTCCAGTGTCATGTCTGAGGGATCCCTCCGTGTCATAGTAACAGTAGTTTCTTCCTTTCCATCACAGTGTAGTATTCCATTACATGAATATCACACAGTTTGTTTATCCATTCTGTTATTGATGAATGCATGCAGTTTGTTTTCATTTTGGGGCGATAATGAAAACAGTATTTATATTTATATTGTTTATATAATAGTGAATAGAATTATATTTATTATTTGCTCAATGAATGCTTCTCTGAGCATTCTTGGAGATACATTCTTTTGGTGCACGTTCGTAATGTAAATCCAGGAGTTGACTTGCTGAATCACAGGATATTCTTGTATTCAAGTTTAGTAGCTACTGTCAGAAGAGTTTCCAAAGCAATTGCTCCGGTGTCCATTCTCACTAGCAGGGTATTAGTGGCCCAATGACTTTACATCTTTACCAACAGTTTTTCTCACATTAGCCATTCTGGTGTGTGTTTGGTGGACTCTCATTGGAGTTCTTTTTTTTCTCGTTGGAGTTTTAATTTGCATTTCTCTGCCATACATTTTTTTCGTATGTTTATCGGTCATGTTGACATCTTCTCTGATGATGCATCTGCTCAAGTCTTTTACCACTTTTTTAAAAATTAGCTTATCTGTCTTTTTTAATTGATTTGCAGGAGCTCCTTATATATTCTGGGCATTCTTTATATATTCAACAGGATATATAAGGAATATATATATATACATTCAACAGGAGTTCTTTATATATTCAACAGAACTTTTATTGGCTATATGTATCACAAATATCTTCTCCCATTCTGTGGCTTGCTTTTTCAATCTCTCCCCTAGCGGTGCCTTTTGTTCATCAGAAGTTCTTAATTTTAACATAGTTCAAATTATCACTTTCCTTTACGGTCACTGTTCTTTTTGTGTCCTGCTAGAGAAATATTTGTCTGCCCCAAGAGCTATGAAGATATTTTCCTGTTATTCAATAGAAGCTTTATTCTTTTGCCTTTCACATTTAAATCTACAATCCACTTGAAATTTTGCCTTGCTTTTTACAAACACATTCATTGTAATGCTTCAAGCTAAATAACTCAGATGTGCCAGAGAATCCTGGTCCCCAGGGAACAACTTCAATGTTTATTATTTTTGTCCCTATGAGAAAATACTCTTTTTACCCCAATCTGTAAAAGATGATGGCAAGATAAGCTAAGCTTCATTTTATTGAGAACTACAAGTGTGAGACAACTGTTAGTGTATGTAAGGTTTCTGGAGCTTCCTAGAACTTTATCTTTATGGGTGGGTTCTGACTCTCTATTTTGCACTCTTGTTGGTGTTTATTTCTCTAAAAGAAGACTGAACATAAGTATTTCCCTTTTGCTTGACACATGATGCGTGGATCTATAAACTTCTCTCTTGCTGGACTAAATTTAAAGAGCTATGGGCCACCTACCTGACATTCATCTTTTGTAACTCACCTTTACCTGGCTGGAGGCAATGAATGGTCTGTGGTCAGACAGCCTTCTGGCTGCATTGCCTTTGATTGGGGGCATTTTCCTTCTGTTTGGATTATTTACACTCTAGGTCATAAAACTGTCTTCTTCACCAGATGGGAACCTCCTCAATATATCTCAGTAGTTGAAGTGGCTTGTGAAATCCTGTGAAGTGGAGAGCTGTTCGAAATGTTTTTCATGCTTCCTTCTTTCTCCTTCAGTACCACCCGATGCGCCTCCTGCTGTCTTCCAGCTCCACCCTCTCTGTCAGCTTGATGGATTTGTCCATTTATAGTGTCTATTGAAAGTCACTTCTCCTTTGGCATGTACTGCCACATTTTCCTCTGTCTGCCTCTTTTGACTTTTTATGCCCATTCTGTATTTTGTCAGTGGCTTTACTGAGCTGCCATTTTGTATTGAAAGTGATCGTGGTCTTTCTAAAAAAGCAGATTTAGCTTTTTGCAAACACTTATCGTTTTAGAGTTTTAGGGCCCTTGTTGTTAGTTTGATCTAATGACAACCTTCTCCCAAAAATAAGGGCAAAAATTTTACAAAGGCTGCTCCTAAAAAAGTAACTTTAATTTGATCTTGAGAGAAGAACAACAAGTTTGGAATCTCATTACTAGGGTGAGAAGGAGCAGAATTGATTCTAGTCCCAGCTCTGCCATCAACTAACTATATGGCCTTGACCTTACTTTTTTAGGTCTCAGTTTCCTGGTCAAATGAAGGAATTGGCTCTCTAGTCCACTTTCAGCTCTACCCTTATGGAATTCTTTAACAAATGAATGAAGTCAAAATTAAAAAGTCAGGACTATGAGTCAGTCATATAGATTTAGCTTACCTTTCTTAAGATTTTGTTTTAAAATTTTGTATACAGAGACATTCTTATAACAGAAGTCAATCTTACTAAGTTTCATCACAAGCATACACAGAAAATGTAACATAATGCAAAGTCCAAGTAATGGCTTACCTAACTTAGCAATATTCAACATAGCAATCAAAGCCAAGTACAAAAAAAGACATTGGACAGTTTTTTTGGCATTAAACTTCAAATTTGATCTGTTAATTTATTTTGTGTAGAATCATTTAAATGTTGATGCACATTTAAATTTTTAAAATATTTCACCAGGTTTGTTGAAATTAGATGTGTAGTATACACTGCTATTTCTTTCTTTTAATAGATAGTTTAAACATATTTATTTTTAAAAAGCGTCTGGTGACATAGATTTCCAGGGAGTGGTTGCTATGTCAACACACATTCACTAGGCATCATCTATGTGCCAGGCATTGTGGAGATGACAAAGACTTTTATTCCAACATATGATTATTGTCCTTAGGAAGCCTACAGTCTACTTGGACAAATAAGACTTAAGGAAATAAAAATGTAAATAATGATTAAAAATCATGGCTCCCAAGTATTTTTTTAATATATTCGTTTTTGCATTTATGACAATTATATCTCTTTTTTAAATTTTACTTTAAGTTCTGGGATACATGTGCAGAATGTGCAGGTTTGTTACATAGGTATACATGTGCCATGGTGGTTTGCTGCACCTATCAACCCATCATCTAAGTTTTAAGCCCCACATGCATTAGTATTTGTCCTAATGCTCTCCCTCCCCTTAGCCCCCACCCCCTGCCAGGCCTGGTATGTGATGTTCTCCTCCCTGTGTCCATGTGTTCTCATTGTTCAACTCCCACTTATGAGTGAGAACATGCAGTGTTTGGTTTTCTGTTCCTGTGATAGTTTGCTAAGAATGATGGCTTCCAACTTCATCCATGTGCCTGCAGAGTGGGAGAAAAAAATTCTAATCTACCCATCTGACAAAGGTCTAATATCCAGAATCTATAAGGAACTTAAACAAATTTACCAGGTTTGTTTATTTGTTTGTTTTTGTTTTTGAGATGGAGTTTTGTTCTTGTTGCCTGGGCTGGAGTGCAGTGGCGTGATCTTGGTTCACTATAACCCCTGCCTCTGAGGTTCAAGCAATTCTCCTGCCTCAGCCTCCTGAGTAGCTGAGATTACAGGCATGCACCACCACATCCAGCTAATTTTTTGTATTTTTAGTAGAGATGGGGTTTCATCCTGTTGGCCAGGCTGGTCTCAAACTCCTGACCTCAGGTGATCCACCCGCCTCGGCCTCCCAAACTGCAGGGATTACAGGCATGTGCCACTACTTCCAGCTAATTTTTTGTATTTTTAGTAGAGATGGGGTTTCATGATGTTGGCCAAGCTGGTCTTGAACTCCTGACCTCAGGTAATCTACCTGCCTGGACCTCCCAAAGTGCAGGGATTACAGGTGTGAACCACCATGCCCTGCCAGTTTTTTTAAAAGAATCTGATAAATTGATTCTACAGTTCATTGGGAAGATAAATGAACAAGAACTGCCAGGAAAATATTGAAAAAAAAGAAAAAGCATTGGTTAGGGAGACAGTGTGCTTATACTACCAGTTATTCAAATATTACAATGATAAAAGTCTGTAACAATGTAGGATCAGACAAGATAACAGAAGCAGATCCAAGTATTTTTGGGTGTGTGTCTGAGTGTGTGGTCAGTGGGACAAGATAATATGAGGTAACTGATAAACTCTTGTGAAATAATAACAATAGATGCTTCATAGTATATATTAAAATACATCCGAGATGCACTAAAAGTTCAATGTAAAAATGAACAGAAGAAAATATAGGGTGAATCTCTATGTACGTTTGGTGTGGGAAAGGCAGTTTAACACAGTTAAAGAAAGTTTGTTCGATTTAACAAAAGAAAGATTAAAATACATTTATTTATCAAAAAGCCTAGACATTAAGAGAGATGGGAGGAATAGGCACTAGTGTTCTACAGCACTGTAGGATGACTACAGTTAACAATAATACATCATATCGTTTCAAGAGCTAGAGGGAGGTATGGAATATTCCCAAGACAACGGTTGAGATGATTAAACATTGGTTGAGATGATAGATATCCTAACTACCCTGATCTGATCATTATGCACTATAGATAGCAAGACATCACTATATACCCTATGAATATGTATAATTATTATATGTCAATTAAAAAATAAAACTTAAAAAAGGTAGAAAAAGCACTAACCATAAAAATAAATGGATGTGCAAAGAAATTGAATATTTTTTAAAAGCTTATACAATTTTAATCTGTAATGATAGAAAAACGTACAACGATAGTGGCCTGGAGCCAGGGGTGGGGTAGAAATTGACCTGGAAAAGGCTTGCAAAAATTTGGTAAAATGAGCCAAACACAAACAGGAGAACAAAAGGATGGTAACCATGTGGAAACAAATTCAACGCTACTATTAATTGCCGAGTGCAAAATTCAGACATGCAGGTATCATTCTAACTTATCACACTGGCAAGGAGGAAAGAGAACAATCAACGTTTTGTGTCAGTATAAGGGGAATATACACTCTCTGCAAATGACGTTTTGATGCAGCTTAATAAACAAATCAAAACATGTTCAGATTTTGAAAATTATTAAGTAAATGCACATAGATATCCTCACTGATTCTGGAGCCTGTTATCTCCATCCCAAACTCTCTTCTCATCTAGGACTCTATCGCATTCCTGTCCTCTTCTTCTCCTTGAGCCTCCCCTGTTCTTCCTTCATCCCTGAACCTCATCCCATTCTTAAACCTCACTCCCTCTCTCATTCCCTATTGTAACTTCTACTCTTAAACTTGTTTAAACTTGTATATTCATGATTATTCACTGCAGTATGTATTAGCTTTTGCTGTTAACCAACCACCCCAAATCTTAGAGCAGCCATGTAACTAGTTCACAGTTCTGTGGGTCAGCTGTGTGGTTCTCCTTATCTGAGCAGCTTGTCCAATCCCTGCTGGGCGTCTGGGAGAGGATGGCGAATTGGGGGGTGCTGGATGATGGAGGCTAACCTCCTCATAGGCGTAGTGGTTGGCAACCTGTTGGCAGGGCTGAAGGGGCAGCAGGCAAGCCTGGACTTCCTCATACGATGGCAATTGTGGGGTCCCAAGAGCAGCAAGAGAGCCAGTCCCGGTGTGCAGCTTGTGCCAAGTCTCTGCTGGGTACGCTCGTGGACACAGGCAGTGTTGGCCAAAGTACGTCGCACAGCCGATGCAGATGTGAGGAGTGGAGAAATAGGCTTCACCTCTTGATAATGGGGATACTATGTGGGCAAGTTGTGTAATCTGCCACACAGCATTATTTATGATAACGAATGTTGGAAACCATCTAAATGTACACAACAAGAATGGTCAAGTAAAACAGTTCAACCACACACTGCAAAATGCATAATATTCTAGAAAAACATTTTGGTCCATGTAGATGCTGTGTGAAAATACAAAACAAAATGTGCGGCCTAAAACCACTTCAGTGGGGGGACATTTAAAAAAATGACTAGAAGGACACAACGTAACATTGTCTACCAGTCTTATGTCTGATGAGCAGGATTATGAGAGGTATGTTACTTTATACTCTCCAGTTTTCTCTTTTTCTGATAGAGCACATGAGGCTGTATTACGTGTAATTAATGTACAGGTCAATCTGCTCTTACGGCCTGGATATCCCTCTTGTTACCTATTTGAGTGCAGGTGAGTTACCAAAACTCTTCAGGCCTCAGCTTCTTTATCTATAAAATGAGGGTTATGATGACGCCACCTTGTAAAATTGTGATGAGGATTAATTGAGATATTTCATGTGAAGGGCTTCACATATTACTGGGCACATAATAATTGATCAGTGAATGTTAGATAAGAAGTCATTATTTTTGCAATTAAAGTAATCAATATCATTTAGTATGAAAGACATAAATTTATAATAGGATTTGGATTTATTTAGCATGCACTGCTTAAGGAAATACATGAAAAAAAGTAGTCAATAACTTTTAGTAATGCTTTCTATTGGATTTGTATTATTAATACCAATATGAAAAATAGTAATGTATATAATATGTTGGAAGTATTTACTAAATCCACAGATGATTTGTGCTGTGCAAAGGGATTTGAAGCCCAGCCAAAGATTTTTGTCTCACCAGTTGGGAGCCAATTATTTGAGGCAACAAAAGAAAAGATACAATGAAGCAGAGCCTGATCAATTGTCGATTTGACTGTCTAGGCAGTCAGTGGATAACACCGGTAGTCTATTTCTTAAACTATGTTAAAGACTTTTTCTCCATTACAATGACACCATAATTGTTTATGACCCTTTAAATATGACCACCCACAGTTTGGTCTTCTATATTTCCTTTTTTGTTTCAGATGCACTGTCTTAGGGGTTTCTGGGAAGCACAGACTGCATAAGGTTGCTACTTTCTGGGTACTATCTACTGCTTTTATTATTTTTAAATCTCACATGTGACTTTCAAAGTTCAATTTGTATGGAGACCACAGCAAACATCTCCCCTTATTTGGTCATGGAAATTTCTTCAGATGCCCTTTACTCCCCAAATCACATAAACAAAACAAAACAAAACACAGAAGTGGGAGCAATGTGATGTACACTGTTAGAAATAAGTGTTGGTGCCACAAAAGAAATAGCACTTGAAATTTTCTCAGCCAGGCAAATTTACTTCTGCAGAAGAGTGCAGCTTGTGCCAGTCACGGTCATAAGAGAACACTGAGTAGGGTAGGGCAGGGGTGTTTATCCCTAATACAATTGGTTCCTACTGCTGGGTTCTTTCTCCATTGGCTGGGATTGGACTGCATAGTCTAAACTGACCTGATTGGCTAATGTTTGAAATTGAACACAGCTATCTAGGCAGGAAGGGGAAGGTTATCCCTTAGGGCACAAGGCATGTCTAGGCTTCTCAGGGCATGTCACGGCACGGCAAGGGCGGAAAGGGTTGTTTACAGCACGGGTAACTATAGAGACTAGAGAAACAAAGAACCGGAAGGACAGGGAATTAAAACCTTTGAAGAGGAATGTATCATCTCTGACAATGTCCCCCTCATGATTTTATAGTTTTTCTGCTTCAAAACGCCTCAGCATGTCTCAGCTCTGCTGTTCTTCTTGGGCATCTGGAAGGGAGAGTTTATTTGAATAAGGTGAGGGTGAACTAGGGAGGTTTTGGTGAGAGCTGTTTCTGTAAGTCTTTGCACGAAACCTGTATTCATATACAGGATATGATACAGCACCCTACAAGAATGAGCATGCCTATAAAGATTACAAGGGAGGTGGATATTGAGGTCATAATTCCTTTCCATTTCTTGAACCATTTTTCCATGAGGCTTGTAAAGGGGTCATTTATTCCAGAATTTTTAGCTAACTCATTTGATAAGGAAGTAAGGCCTTGTAAGGCTTTTGTTATTGTTCCATCAGGGGCAGTGTTATTAAGAATAAAAGTACAATATTGGACTTCAATCATGACACAAACCCCACCTTGTTTTTTTTTTTTTTTTTAGCTAATATCATGTCAAGGGCTATTCTATTTTCCCAGGCCATTTGCCCCGTAATTGTTCAAGTATTCCTTTAATAGTATTTCTAGTATAATTAGCAAAGTGTTGTTGATTATAATAGACATAATTTATCTAAGCTACATTCTTGTTTACAGTCGATCACCAGAACAATATAGACTCGAATCCTGCAGCTATTTGATTTCAGGCTTTGAATTCATCTGGTAACCCTTGTGGTACTCCAATAGCGTCTATATAAACATGAGGCTCAAAGGATCCTTGAGAGACATCTCTCTTTTTATGATATTCTGTTTTCAACTTTCTTAGTTGAAATGCCAAGGTGAAAGGGATAGCCAATTGAATTAGAGCGTAAATGCCACTCCAGTTACTTGGCAGAGTAGCCAGCAATAGTCCCCTGCAATACCACCACACGTTTGTTCAGGGATGAGCAAGGGCAGACTGATTGGTAAGCTGTTGAAAAGGCTTGGTTTCACAGCACCCCGTTAAGTCTCCAAGGAATGCCAACGTTTCCCCCTGTTGTAAAAGGCATGAGGTGAAGTTAGTATGAGGGGCTGGAGGCCGATGGCCCTCGGAGGCTGACCCACAGGGCTTTTGACCTCAGGGAACAACAGTGAAAGAGTCTTGCATGACTCATCGCCTTGGGATGTGGGGCTGTGGAAGAGAGCTCCCATACAGCTCATGCCCGGTCTGTGAGAGGACCACCCAAGTGGAAAGGGGACAATTTAGGTCTCTGGCCTGCCTGTCACACAAGAGTAACAGTCGCTTTTATTTAGCATGTGAACAGAATATTTAATCCATTCCAGCCAAGCATTTGCATCCTGATACCCTGTTTCAATTGCTATCATTTGTTTTAAATCTTTAACCTCTACAACAGCTACTTTGGTTTTATCATTGGGTATATAATGAGAAAAGGTTTGGTTAGCGGAGAACTTAGGAGAGGGAGAAGGGGGTGCAGGAGGTGGGGAAGCAATGAAGCACATTTCAAAGGATCCTATGGGGTCCTTCCCCGACACTTCTGCTCCCATACCATAGAAATGGTTAATGAAGGGGAAGAACTCTGTGGAGCAGAGATGGTGATCTGTGCTGGATTACATTGGTTCAGCTGACAATTGGGAGGGGTAATTCCTTTAGTAAAATGAATATATGGTTTTAAGAAACTGTGAGTACTAGTTGGGGAGGTCCATCCTTGCTCTTCAGTATTTCATGGAACATTGCACCAACTTCGGCAGAGAAGCTCTGCTCTAAGAGGACTAGATTCCCAGTTCATACTGGAATGTTTGTCAAACTCTTCCCAAACTAACTTATCGCAGTTAACAAATGCCCAGTCTGAGGAGAGCCAGGAAGGACAGAGACACTTTTCTGAGGTGGAGAGTTGCTTTTGACTTGACAAATCTCCGCAGGGTATAACATGGCAAGCATCAAAGGTAATAGTTTGGGGTGAGCTTGACTTGGTTACATTAATGATAAGGGGACTAGTGATAGAAGGGGGAAGGAAAGAAATACAGAATAAGAGGGTTAAACCACTTTAGCCTTAGCTTGGTAGGAGTTGGTCCTGGAATAATGGTCCATGATTCTGGGAAGGATGGTGCCCACTTAACTCGAGTTTGACGAGTCCAGCCCTTCTTGGCAGTCTGAACTGCTGTCTTAGTTGTTAAGAGCACTAATTAAGATCCTTCCCAAGCGGGCTTGAGCTTCCCTTCTTCCAACTCCTGATGAGGACATGATCCCCAGTCTGGTGGTGGTGAACTGGAAATTCAAGAGGTGGAGTCTGGGCTAGAATGCCTTGAGTCCTGAGGGAAGAGAGGGCAGAAGACAGATCTAATATATAGTTTTTGAGAAATTGAGTGATGGTTTTCCCAGTTAAAAGCAAATAGGTCCCAGCTGTCCTCTGCTAATGGACAAGTCCAGAAGGCATCTTTTAAATCTATTACTATAAACCACTGGTGGCTGTATGGGATCCTACTGATAATAGTATAAGGATTGGGAACAACAGGGTGTGTAGTTTGGACTATCTGAATAATAGCTCTAAGGTCTTACACCAACAGATATGACCCATCTGGCTTCTTTACAGGCAGTATTGGAGTGTTATAGGGAGACATACAGAGTTCAAGAAGCCCATCATGGAGAAGACCTTTAATTACTGGTTTTAGATTTACCCTGGATTCTAAAGGAATAAGGTATTGCTTTCTCTTTACTACTTCCCCAGGGATTTTTACTTTAACATGAATGATAGGAATCTGTAACTTTCCTCAATTCCTGTCTTTTGACCACACCTCAGGATGAATGTGTTCTTCGTCTGCAGTAGTGAGCAAGTTTAGGGAGGGGAGGAATTTTCCATGATTGATTTGGAGGCCCAAGCCTAATTTTAGCATGAAGTCTCTTCCTAATAGATTTGTCCCTGCTTCCAGAATTCACAGAAATTTGGTACTAGCTGATCAGTTTTTATATTTCACTTCTGTCTCCTACTTACTGGTTCCTTCTCTAAATCCATATTTTCATTCCTGGGTGTTATGTCTTCCCCCATCTCTCTCAGTCCCTATGTCCCACCCAGGACAAAGCACTCTTAGTTGGCCTGGCAGAGAGGAGCTAAGCCGCTGGTGGGAGTGTGCTGATGGTGCTAGTAGGCCCTGACCACAGGCAGCCACACATTTGCAGGGACTCTGGTTGCTGTAAACACGTGACTGGGCTGAAGCCGGCAACGCTGGGCACAAGAGACCTCCAGAGCGGTCCCTCAGTCAACCTGTCCCAGCTACCCAGCTTGCATCCGAACTTGCCCTTCTTCCTCTTTCCTCGCCAGCTTCACAGTCATGCCAGGATGGGGTAAAATGACAAGCTTTTATCTACTTGAAACAGTCATGCCACACTGCCAACACAGTTTTCAAAGCATTATAGCCTTTAAAGAGATCCTTTCTTCCTTTCCTAATTTTTTTTTTAAGTTCCCAGACTTTGCTCTTTGGTGCTCTTTATATGGCCTGGAAAGTTGGGGCCTAGGCTCTTTATAGGTGCTGGCCCCCTGAGTACTTTGTTGTATGGTGAACAGCAGAATTCTTGCCTTCTGCTTTTGTTTTTCTTCAGCCCTTCTTACATACACGTTTTGAGCCTCCCAAAGAAGTTCACTCATGGGATGGTTTTCCAATTTTCTATCTTTTGTAATTTCTTTGAAATATCTGGCCAACTGTTAGTACAGAATTAAGTTTTAACATTCCCTGCCCAAGAGGATCCTTGAGACCTAGACGAGCATACTTTCTCATTTGTCCTTTAATCTGTCTAAAAATTCTATAGGCCCTTCATCTTTCCCTTGGTGTATATCAAATGCTCTGATAAGATTCTGGGTTCAAGGGAGTGATTCTTTGATCCCTTTTATTATCATTTCCCTAAGGTCTTGCATGTTTTCTTGACAGGGTGCATTGTTATTGTCCCACTGGGGGTCTTGTGGGGGGAATTTTCGATCTGCTGCAGGAACATTTTGGCCAGGCGGATGTTCACATTCCCAGACTACCATAGCAGCTCTATGGATTGTGCTTCTTTCTTCCCCTGAGAAGAGGATGCTTAGGATGAACATTAGCTCAGCCCAGGTATATAACTGTGGTCCTAGAAACTGGTCAGTTTGATTTGCTACCCCATAAGCGTCATCTAATAGTAGCTTAAGCTCTCTTTTTAGGTTTCATACTTCTGAGATGGTTAAAGGAACATTTACAAAGCCTCCTCCTATGGGCACTTCCCTCAAGCAGAAGAGAGCTGGAGCTGATTCCCCTGAGGTAGGTGGGGGGGAAATTCTGAATATCTTCTTTTACATTGCTCTGTTTCACATTGAAGTCCCTTTAGGGAAGGGTACTTAGGCTGGTAGTGAGTGGGCTCTAGGGACAATTTCCAAGAGGCAGGGTTATAAGGAGGGGGAACAATGGTGGTAGGAGAAGGGTCTGGGACAGCAGTTCTTGAGGGGAGGAAAGATAGGGGTGTTTGGTGGGGGAAGGTGATCTAGCAGGTCCCAAGGCGTAAATCACTTGGAGTTCAGAGTTTCAGTTTCCTTAGGGGAAACATTCTCTGGTTTATGCTTATCTTTTAGAGCGTATAGAAGAACAGGTCCTTGTCACCAACACAAGGCATAATCTATCTCTTCTTGGGAAACTGGACCCTTGTTATTAACATGTTCTATTAGAAGCTGACAAATACAATCCTCATTTGATGCCAATTTTGGCCAGAAAACTGAGAGTTTGGGAATTGGTTCCTAGGTCCAAATAAAACAACAATATTTTAACATTTGTTGCTTTTTCTTATGCTTAGTCCTTTCATTATCTTTCCAATACTTTAACATGAGACCTAGGGGACTATCAAGGGGAATATCATTGCTGTTAGCTTTATCCTTTTTACTGCCTGTCTTACTTGGGGTATTTCTCATCTTGATGGTTGTGGGGTGAGGCTCAACTTCCCCTACTGGAAATTTCTTGCCTTCCCTACGACTGGAGGTTTGTGTGAGGCTCAATCACCTCTACTGGAGATTTCTCGCCTTTCCTTTCTTCTAGAGGCTCAATCTCCCGTATTAGGGATTTCTTGCTTCCCTTTTCTCTAGAGCCTCAACACCCCCTAGTGAAGGCTTCTTGCACTCTTTTCCTTTCATTTCCTCCTCTCTGGCTGCTTCCCTGAAGGGAATGTCGTGTCCCTTTTAACATTGGTGGGTCAGTATAAACCCCTGACAGGACCCCCAGAAGGCTGCCATAAGTCATATGAGATGACCCCAGAACCACAGATTGGACTCACTCACTCCACACACCAGTAGTGCTTATTCACACACTTTCAACTTTCAACCTCCGAGATGTTCCAACCATCAGGGAAATACTTTCTCACTCCTGCGACGTTTCTTACTTTGGTCTGTGCACAGAGTTACCTGGATGCTGTAGTATGTGATTACCTTTTTTTTTTCTTTTTTCCAAGTTGTTGGTCTGTTTCTTCCTGTGTTGCTGAGAGTCCAGGTTTATTCATCACACTGAGTGAGTCTCGGTTCCTTAACCTGAGGCCACCACAATGAGCCAGCAGGTGCACCTCCTCATGAGAGAGGACCAGACCCTTCCCCAGAGGAGAAAGGGAATCCCAGACAGGCCCCCAAATTTGTTAGAAATAAGTTTTGGTGCTGCAAACGAAATAGCACTTCAACAGAAATTTTCTCAGCAAGGCAAATTTACTTCTGCAGAAGGATGCAGCTTGTGCCAGTCACGATTGCAAGAGAACACTGAGCAGGGGGGTAGGGCAGCAGTTTTAATCCCTAATGCAATTCATTCCTATTGTTGTGTTCTTTCTCCATTGGCTGGGATTGGACTGCACAGTCTAAACTGACCTGATTGGCTAATGTTTGAAATTGAACACAGCTATCTAGGCAGGAAGGGGAAGGCTATCCATTATGACGCAAGGCATGTCTAGACTTGTCAGGACATGTCAGGGCATGGCCAGGGCAGGGAGGGTTGTTTACAGCATGGGTAACTATAGAAACTAGAGAAACAAAGAACTGGAGGAAGAGGGAATTAAAACCTTTGAAGAGGAATTTATCATCTGTGACATACACCCCTGACTAACAATTTATTTAAACAATGTCTTGTTGACAGCAGTGGCACTGTGGAACTTTTTGAGAACTAACTACTTGCACTACTGTCCTTAAAGTAGGTTATTGTGAAAATTGAACTTTAGAAATTCTTAACTTAAGGGCACAACCTGTTATCACAATTTCATAAGTTTTCTTCTTGCTGCATTAAAACAGTATGCTTTCTGTCTTTTCCTTCAGCTGAATCTTATAAACTTTATGACTTTCCCTCTCAGCGTGTATTATTTTGGACAGAAGAGGATTTTTTTTTTTTTTTTTTTTTTTTTTTTTTTCCTGAGACAGGGTCTCACTCTGTTGCCTAGGCTGGAATGCAGCAGTGTGATCATGGCTCACTGCAGTCTTGAACTCCTGACTCAAGCAATCCTCCTACCTCAGCCTCCCTGGTAGCTGGGACTATAGGTCACACCACCATGCCTGGCTAATTTTTTTGTTTTTTGTTTTTGTAGAGACAGGGTTGCCCAGGCTGGTCTTGAATGCCTGGTCTCAAGCTATCCTCTTACCTTGGAGGTCATATTTTTGTTTAGTCTTTTCTCTTACAGCATGCTATCATTTTGGTGAATTTAGATACTTCTACTTGGACCTTCTCAAGAATCCTGGAAAATGTCAGCATACTTAGTGTGATAGATACCCCGTCAGCTGAGCCAGGTTTTCTGAGTGCAACATATCTTAACAGGTAGGTTTTATTTTCTTCCTGATTTTGGCCACACAACACACTGAGGAAGTAGCTTCAGAAAAAAACTCTACAAGATCCCAAGTCCCCTTTTTAGACAGCAGTGAATCCCACCTTGTGTCAAGAACCTCTGTGAAATTAAGACCTTGAGGTTTCTCTCTCTCTTCTCTACTGGACACCAGTTGCTTCATTCCTGCTGGCTCTGTGACCGCATTTCATTGTCTGATCATTGTCTTTCCACCCACTCTGGGAGGCACACACTGCTTTATTCCTTGTGTGTCTGGGTGTAGAGCCTTTCCTCTGTGGCCTGCAGATGTGAGGGATACAAGATGAAGCATTTATTGACACCCTCCCTGTCTCTGCAGCGAAATGAACATATCTGTGTAGCCAGCAGGCATTAGCCTTGGATAGCCATTGAGTGTAAATGAGGCCATGTTCCATTGATCCCTAATGCTCAGCTCTGCCAAGCCCCTATCTTCCACAAACTCTCCCCTTCCCAAGTGTCTGTGAGGCTCCCAATCTGCTTCTGCAGATTTTCAAGCTAGTTTCAATTGGCACTCACGGACAGCCAAAGGGGAATTTCATCAGGTCCCTGTAACTTGAATGACCCCCACCCCAGCTCCTTCACATTCCTTGGAGATGTCACTCCCATTGCATCATTTGAAACTGTGGCAGCCACAGCCCCCACCAGGGAAACCTGCTGACCACACTGGAGCTGCTCTCAGCTGTACCAAGGCTTGGTAGCCCACCTCTCTCTGTCCCTGGCTCCCATTCATCCATCTGCTCCTGCTGACCTCCAGGTAAACCTTTCTTAGTTCCTTCTGACTCTGGAGAACTGAGAGTGAGAATGATATATTTCATACAAAAATTGCTTATATCCTAAATTGTAATAGCATTTGGTGCTATAGCACTTTAAGTTCAAACAAACCTGAAGCCATCTTCTTCCAAATATACCAGGGCACCTGAGTGGGCAGGTCAAGGTGGATTCCAGTATTTGCAATATGCTATACCTAGAATCCGTTCCCTTCTCTGACCTTTACAGTTTGGGGCTGTGTAAGGTTTGCTAGTGTAGACTGCCAGGGTTGTCACATATAATTTGCATGTTGTGCACCATAAAAATCTAAAGAGAGATTAAGAAGTAAATAATGCCGCAATGTTGTTCAGTGCACAACCTGCACAACTGTTCACCGTGATTCTAAGTGCTTTCCTAATTATGAGTTCCCTCTCTTGGGCTCTGTTGTTCTCACTGCAATATGGCCCAGTGCAGCAGAGCTGCCGTCCAATCCTCGACCCTCAAAAGGCTCAGAGATCCACTTTTTTCCCCACCCTACCCACAAGATACTAATTAGCCATTATAAAAATTTGCAGGGGCTGAGAGATGCTATCAGAACTCCCCTCACAACAGCAACTGAGCCCCAACCAGTGGCCAGGCAAAATATCCTCCTCCAGTTGCAAGAACCTCTCCTGTCTTCAGATGCTCAATAATTGTGAACCATAGAGCCTATTAAGGTTTGACAATAAATGTTCTTCCTACCAGAATCCCTGCCAAGTAGCCCGGAACAGGAAATAGAGTCATCAGTAGAGTCACAGCCCCCGTCTTTTCTTGACGTCAGCATCTCTTCTGCTCCTTCCTGGATAGAGACCATCTGCTACAACTCTCTCCTCCGTCTGTGTCTCCTTTTGTCACTGCTAATTGGACTTCCAGTGGGAATCTGGGAATAGCCTCTGCATCTCTGTTATTCTCTGCACTTCTTGTGGGTCTTGTGCTTCAGTGACATAGGCCATCTCTGATTACCACTTGGGCCATGTGCCCACAATTCAGGTTGCAACCATTAGGTACCTTTATTTGTTTGAACAGAGTCACAGTTGGGCTGTCAGCAGACAGTGAGATACTCAATAGCCTTAATGATGCAGCATCCACAGATATTCACAGCACAGTTCCTGGCACCCATGGAGACAGCAGACCAAAGAGAGCCAAGGCTGCTCAGACAAGCTAGTTGAAATAGTTGGTGAACAATTACATCTATATATAGAACTGACCTCGCTGTGCCCCTGGCTGCTGGCTTTGATACCATTCTTTCGGGCATTTTGAGGTCCCAGACCTCCTTCAACACTTTGTTCTACTAAATGTTAGGGCTGCTTATGAAGCACTAAGCAGGTACCTCATTATAGTCCTGTTTGATTTCAGGGAAGTGACGATTAGACAATAACCCGGCCCAGACCCCCATGTTGTACTGGGTCAGATTTTGGTTTCAGCTCTCAGTTGAGCCAGCTGTGTGATCACGAAAGTCACTTAACCTCTTGGGTCTTTGTTTTCTCATATCTAATATACAATGACTAAATCAGCAGAGAGGAGAGAAAATTGCCTTTGCAAGCTAGTATAACTGGGTTTTAACCCCAAATCCCCCCAACTTTGTAGTTGGTCAAATGGTTTAAAACCGAACTTGCTTCCTCTTCAGAAAAATGGTCAAGTTCATGCTTACTGGGCAGGACTGCAAGAGGATGAAATGGGAGAAACGACGTGTGAGACACACAGTAGGTATTCAATCAATGCTAGGTTTTTCCCTGGTTCCCTGAAGACTGTGTGTCACTTTGGTAAAAACTCTGGATTTGGAGTCAGAAAACCTGGGTTTGGAGTTTGGTCGTCTCAGAGCAAATCATGTGCCCATGTTAAGCCTCAGTTTTCTTGTCTGTGTAGGGGTGTTATCACTGTTAGGACCAAGCAGGATAATACATGCAAGGGCTGCTTTTGGAAACATAAAAGACTGTACCCATCAGAATGTGGGGGTTCCTTCTCTAGTTTACACTCAGCTGTAATGAACTTTTGCCACTGCACCCTCATACCAGCCCCTCCACGGCACGTTGAAAACAGGCAGTTGATATGCATGGGATATGCTTTCTCAGATGGCTCACATCCGTATCTTTATTCCTCAGCCTGCGCCTTGGCTAGGCTTTCTGGAAATCCTGGTCCAATCATCACCATACCAGGAGAGCCCCAGGAACCAGGCGTCAAATGAAGGAGTCTTTACTGATGTTCCCTTACCTCAGTTGTCAAACAAATGAGTCTTTACTGATGTTCCCTTACCGTCGGTGATGATGAAGAGGAAGTCTTTATGCCTCCAGAATAAACAGATGAGCCTCTGTTGAAATTCTAGCCGGTTGGGTACTGAGGCTTCTGTGTAATGGATAACTTAGTATAAAAATAGAGCACTCTGCTCACTGACTTTCAGAGAAGCGTGGGGAAGGAAAACAGCATTTCCCAAATTTCCCTCCCCAGTCTGCTGGAGCATGGTATTCCAGTCCCAGGTGCCCGCTGTCCACCGTGGGACACACTGCACAGCACACCTCGTGCTCGGCCTGGTGCTTCCCCCACCTTCTCCTCTCAAGCATTTCTCGCTGCACCCAGCAACCCCTTTTAGCATTTGGTTAAGCTGCCAGGAGCTTACCACTATGGGTATCTGGATACAGATTCCTTAAAATGGCTACTTTGGGGACAGAAGAACCAAGTGTATCCTCCTCACCAACACACCTGACCAGTGACCAGAAAGGCATTTCAGTAGGTTGATTAGACGTAAGTGAAAACGACTTTTCAATGTTGGGATCTATGTGGAGTAAGTACTAGGTGTCCACTGAAACGATGACATTGTGCAGCTGAACAACCCTCTGTGAAAGTGCCTGAAGAATCTCAGATGCCAAAAAAAAAGACAAAACAAAAAAGATATACAAAATGAAATGTCTCCTAGATGTTTATGAAAACGTGTATTAATAATTCCATCTAGTTTTCATGGGAATGGTTTCTTGTCTCAGATAAAGAATTGCTCACTCTCTCAGCCAAGGGAGCTCGTTATTTTGGCTTTGCTGACAATCCAAGAAAATGTCTGAAGTCCAGTTTTAGTTACATGGTGACACGGTAACGTCCTCCTGTTGGGGGCACAGTACTTGGGGGGCAGTGAGGACAAACAACGGACCCAGCAGTGGTTCCTCTTAAAAGGCTAAAGGCACCCTGTTGGAGAAGTAGTCCCGTAGGAGACAGAGGCCTCATGGCCAGTTTGGGTGCTTCATTTTAAGGGACAGTAACGAACAGCAACATGTACTGGGGATGCAGGCAAAGATGGCAGAAGCTCTGGATCCCACTTCAGTTATGGGAAGGGGGCTGTCCACACAGAGGCAAGGAGTTTTGGGGTACATGGCGATCACCCACAAATCGGAGGCTTTGGGGGGCTATTCTTTAAGTTGTAATGGTGACCAGTGGGTGGCCATTGATATTGGAGTAGATTTGGGGTAAAAAATATCTTCTGAAGAGAAGAACAAATGTGATGGCAACAGGCTGGTGTTCCATGATGGTCTTGCCTCAAGTGGGCTCTCCACGGGACCGACTGGCGCCTGTATGAGGGCTGGGACCACTATAGCCCCGCACTGCCACACCTCCTCCCCTTGGGCTCCTGGGATTCCTGAGACTTGGAAAGGGCTGTTGCCATGGGGTGAGTAGGAAGAGGACAAGCTTGGTCCTGGGGCACAGCAAAGCCCTCCGTTTCTGGATGCTTGCAGGCAGGTCTGGCTGCCCTCACAGGACATCCTTGGGGACAGACGCTAGCAGAAAGGACAGCTGGCCTGGCCCCTCGGGGTGGCAGACAGTGGACACTGCGATTAGGTGAAAGTCAGGCAAAGACTCCACCCCCGGTGTAGACTCTGGTCCTTTGCAGATCCCCAACTAGATCCTGGCTGATGGCGATGTGTACTCACTGGAAACTTCCAGCAGTCAGCCCCCACTGAGCTCAGCTCCCCCAGGCCCTTCAGGTCTCTGTGTGGAAGCAGCACCTCCCCCAGGGAGCACCAGCCCACTCTCTCCAGATGGACCCCCCTAGCTCTGCGCTCATCCCTGTCGCCTCCATCTTCTCTGGCTCTGAGAGAAACTCCACTCCCCACAAATCCCTTTTTTTTTTGAGTTGGCATTTCACTCTTGTTGCCTAGGCTAGAGTTCAATGGCGCGATCTCAGTTCACTGCAACCTCCACCTCCCAGGTTAAAGCAATTCTCCTGCCTCAGTCTCCCAAGTAGCCAGGATCACAGGCATATGCCACCACACTCAGCTAATTTTATATTTTTAATAGAAATGGGTTTTCACCATATTGGTCAGGCTGGTCCCGATCTCCTGACCTCACATGATCCACCCGCCTTGGCCTCCCAAAGTGCTGGGATTACAGGCATGAACCACTGTGCCCAACCTCCATTTCTTATCTTTTTTTTGTCCTTGCCCAGGGCAAGGCATTTTCCACAAGGGCTTTTGGAAACTAAAGCCAAAAAAAGACCCACATGCTATTTTTCACTTTATGCTCCATCTCATTCCTCCCCGGGGGCAACAAGCCCAGGAAGTGTGGCTGATGGATGCCAGAAAGGGCAAAGGGGTGGAGACTCTGGGGAACAATGTTGGTTACCATTCGAAGCCCATTATCCCTACATTTACATGGAATCTGCTGTGTGCAGGTGTCAGGCACCTCACATGGCACCGCCTTCTCTCAGATAATCATTCATTCTTCAATGAGTCTTTAAAGAAGCCTTTGCCATGTGTGGCAGACACTGTTCTAAGTGCAATGTGTGAAGCACATGAAACCTCAGAAGCTGCTTTCTGAAAGTGAACCTTAGAACCTGGATTTTTACAGATGAGGAATTTGGGATACAGAGAGAGAAAGCTCCACAAGATTCACACCTGGGTTGGTTCCAAAGACCCCACTCTTTGCCCGCCAGTGCGTTGCTTCCCAAGGCAGTCATCAGTGATCATGGTGGGAAGAGCTCCTTGGGAGGCAGTGGCCAGGAGCAGTGCCTGAGCAGGTGGAATCTCAAGGCACCATTGAGGACACTCTGTACCCATAGCTGGTGGGAGGTGAACAAGATCTTGTCTAAGGCAGGCTGGACTCTGAAAAAGTCGAGGGGCTCTGCTGACCTCAGGGAGCCAGACTCAGAGTCAGCTTGACGGGGTGGAGGAAGGAAGAAAACTGAGCTGATCCAAGGGCAGCCCCAGAGTGAAGGTGAATGATGTGGATATCATCCAGGCAACCTCCAAAGGGCTCCCTGAGGCTCCCCTGATTCCTTGTTCCATCATCAAACATCTGTCTGGGTCAGGCTTTGCCAAGTGGGTAGAGCTGGAGGCAACACATTCCCAGCCACTGAGTTGACCACACTCATGTTCAGAGGTTCTCTGCCTCAGGAGCTTTCAGAGATAGTGACACCTGTTCCCTATCCACCATGAATCTGATGAGATGGGTCAGGGGGCTAGGGATGGAGGTAAGTCCATAAACAAAAGATGTGGCCAGATGCCAGCATAAGGGTTGTGCTTGTGGCGTTGTGGGATGCACAAAGGAATACAAGATGGACTCAGCTTGGCAAAGTCAGAGAAAGGCCTGGCTCACGAGGTGGCACAGAAGCAGTGTCTTAAGGCATGGGTGGGCATCAGCCAAGGCCAGGTGGAACAGGAAAGAAGGGCCTCCAGACCAGAGGCATGGTGTGTGCAGGCTCTGGGGAGTGGAACATGGGAGGATCCATGAGTAGAGGCAGCTGGGCCTGAGGATCTGCCTGCCTGGGCTGCAGCAAGCACACCCTCACGGCACCATGAACTCCTGGCCCATCCCAGATCCCACCTCTCACACCTGAGTTACTCTGACTTCCACCTTCCTTGCTGGAATCCTTCTTCCTCACCCACACAAGCATGACCTCAGTGGCTCCCTGGCAGCACTTTTGGCTCTTACACCCCGGCTCCAGGTGCCTTTCCCCTCTCCATAGCTCCTTGACCCTTTGTGGACCATAGCCCCTGGAACTCAGGCCCGGAATCAACTTCTGAACTATCGGGTCAGCAAGGCCAGACTTCAGCCCTATGGAGCCCTGGAGTCCCAGGAAGGGGCCTCAAGCCCACAAAAGGAAAGGAGACATGAATGGGCATGTCTTTGGGTCCTGCGTCCCCCTACCCCTCTGTTCCATCGGTTTTGTATACCGTTCCAGGATTCCACATGAGGCTTTGTGTGAAAATGAAAAGTGCCCTTTTGCTATAGGAATAACAGCTTGACAGGCTGTGTAGCCCAGGGATGAAGAACATGGACAGAGAGTGAGCTCTGGCTCCATCACTTCCTAGCCCAGTGACCTCTCTGTGGCTCAGTTTGTTCATCTTAAAAATGGGGATAATGGCTGGGTGCGGTGGCTCATGCCTGTAATCCCAGCACTTTGGGAGGCCAAGGCAAGTGGATCACCTGAGGTCAGGAGATAGAAACCAGCCTGGCCAACATGGTAAAACCTCATCTCTACTAAAAATACAAAAAAATTAGTTGGGCGTGGTGGCACATGCCTGTAATCCCAGCTATTTGGGAGACTGAGGCAGGAGAATCACTTGAACCCAGAAGGCGGAGGTTGCAGTGAGCCGATCGTACCACTGCACGCCAGCCTGGGTGACAGAGCAAGACTCCATTTCAAAAAAGAAAAGAAAGAAAAGGTTGGGGGGAGGATAATGACAGTACTTTCTTCTTAGGTTGTTGAGAGAGGTGGATACGAGCACAACAGACAAATTGCTTTGAAGGGGCTGGCACCCGCAAGATTGCTGGTTATGAAGATCGCTGCTGCTGCAGATGGGCCGTCGTGGGGCTCTGAGCAGGGGATATCACAATTAAATCTGTGTTTCACAAATCTGTGGTCTGGCAGTACATTGGGGAATGGATTGGGACAAGGGTGCTGGGACTCAACACAGAGGGGTCCTTACAGAAAGTTATATTACAGCCTTCTCAGTGGAAAAGGAAAGGACCTATGGCAGTGGGTGGCTGGGACAAAGAAGCGCAGGGATTCTAAGGAGACCCAGTAGGACATGAGGACCCTGTGGTTGTGGGGGAGCCTCAGAGGGGAAAGAGTTGGGGGATGCTGGCATCCTGCCTCAGGTGAGAAAGGTTTAGATGTTTCAGAAGAGAAGAACATCTACGGGAGTTGAGCCATAATCCCCAAAGGTTTAAGGTTTTACCGGGTTTATTCCTTAATCCAGTCAAGTTAATACCTAATATTAGGTCCCCAAGTCCACCCTTGTCAACTTGGCACCCATACGCATCTCCTGAAAATATATCTAATTTCCAAATAAGGACATCACCAAGGTGACAGTTTTGCAACTGTCCTGCACACAACCGAAAACTCAACTAACCCCTTCTCCAGAATGCGGCTTTCAGGATTTCAACATCCCGAATTTTATTCCTTCAGGATTGTGGTTTTTGGAATTTCAGGCTTTAGAGATTTTGCTCTTTCAGACTTTAGAGATTTTGATCTTTCAGGATTTTAATATCAGGGATTGTGTCTTTCAGGATACGGTTGGCCCTGCTATAAGGATGATAAGGTATGTGAAATTGCGTGATGCAGGTGGCCAGTGAGGACACCCACAGGTAGAGCCAGGAGAGGGGTTGCAGATGTAGACTTAGGAACTGCCAGGCTGTGGTACTTAAAGATAAGGAGGTGAATGAGGTTGCCAAGAACAAGGATGAAGAATGAGACGAGATGAACAAGGACTGAACCTGGCAGAATGCAGGGAAGAACCTGGTGAGTTAGAAGGCTTTGGAGTCATCGGTGGAGCCCCCTGCTTGTCCCTGTAATTGTGTGAGCGCCTGAGGCCACAGGTCCCGGCTGGCCATGTTCACAGCAGCCCCGCAGCCCGAGGACAAACACACAGTGACACTGGCAGGCTCTTCCTAGGGCAGCTCCTCAGGTGGTCTAACGAGTACAGGAGCCTGGCCAGAGCTCATGGAACGGGGCTCAGTTCAGCCTCCCAGAGCACAACAGCTGGTGTGAAACAGAATCCCTCACCATGAGCCATCTGCAGTGCATTCCCCGAACAAAGCCCAAATAGAATCTGCAGGGAAGTTGGGAGGATGCTAAATTAAGTAGGTGGCAGACACCATTTGATGACACTTCATCTAAGTGACACGTTAACATACAGCCAAGGTGGGATGAGCAGGTGGCCGATGGAAAATTCAGGGCAGTGAGCTGGGTTTCTATCTCAGAGAGAGCAGAGGTTGAGGAGTGCACCCAGATCCATCCATGGGGCTACTAGCTGCATGGAGGGGAGCTGCCTCCCACTTCGGTGATCCCACGGCCCCAAATGTGGCACTGGGGATTTACTGGGTGTGCAGTAAGTTGTTCATAGAATTGGACTGAATGGATACTGCGGGCAAAAATAAAATTATTCTTGCTTCAGTTCCCTGAGACTTGTCATGTGGAAGGTGCTCTTTTTTTTGTTTTTGCCTGAGGTATTTGAGTGAACATTGCTTCAATTTTCTGAATTATTCCTCTTGTTAGTGCCACATTTTGGACTTGCTTTTTTACTTAATAAAAGGAGTTCATTGAAGGAAAACCTCTGAAAGTGTAGTGATGGGACTGATCAAAGCCATTGTCAAGGTCCATTTCCCTGGAGGGCAAGGAAGAAATGCTGGGTAAGTGTTGCATTTCTCATGCTGGCTGGAGTGCCTGGGGAGGGGTGACTGACAGCTGCACCTGGTTTCCCAGCAGCATGAGCAGGGCCCATCCAGATGCAGGGGCCACCTTTCCATCAACAGTGTCCCTTGGCCTTGCCTTCTCAGGCTTTCTGGAGAAACTGCTTGTCATTTAATCTCCATGATGGACTCTTACCCTAGAGCCCCATGGTGCTCCCTTTCCCTGCATGCCTTCAGAAGGAAAAACAATTGGGCATGAGTTTCTAGATACACAACCACTTATAGTTCATCTGCAGAAGATGATTTTGCTTTACAAAATCTAACATTGCATGTTAGATGCAAGCAGTGTTGTGAATACATGAATGTCTTCATTTGTTTGCTCATTAATCCATTAAATGGGTATTGAACACCTTGAAAGGCTCAGGCATTGGAAATCAAGGTGAAGAAATTAAGGTGCCTGGAAGGACCAGGAAGCAGCTGGGTGAAATATATACTGCATATGTTTAGTGCAATGTGATAGGTGCAGGGTAGAGGTAATGCGCGTCTGTGGACAGAATGTGAGCACCTTGAGGACAGGATTCTTTGAGTACTTACTGGGCACCAAACATTGCTCTAAGACATTCATTTCATTTTCCCAACAATCCTGTGAGGTGTATACTATTATTTCCCCCCTTTACGGTTGAGGAAACTGATCTTCAGGAACTACGTGACCTGCCCCACATCACATGGATTGCAAGTGGGGGATCCAAGGATTTGATGCCCGAGCCAAACTCATCACTAATAATCGTCCCTACTCTTTTCTGTAGAAGCCTTTTGGAATATTTAGCCTTTGGAAGAAATACCTCACATGGATCGGGGTCTGTCTTCAAATACTCGAGGAGTTATCATAGAAGACATCATCCTCCTACCACCTTACTTTTGGGTTAGAGTTGGCTTATTTTTTATTTGTGTGCAGTCCCAGTGAGATTGCTAGGGAAGGTGCCTCCCTCCCCAAGTCAAGGGGCAGCATACAAGCTGAGCCAGCCACACAGAACAGAACCTGGTTGGCCCTGTCCCATGATGCCTGAGGGCCTGTGTGGTGGTTTTGAGTGTTGAGATCCTCAGAGCACCAGGTTTCCTGAGGGGTCAGCTTTCAGAGCTATGGCAGTTCTGTGACGTCTCCTCAGGCAGAGGACGAATCAAACTTTTCTGTGAGGTTCCAGAAAGACTAATTAGGACCAGTGAGCTCTGCACTGCTGGAAGGCTAATTCTGATTCGGAATTGGGGGACGGTGGGGAGGTGCACACATCAGAGAGGGCTGAAAGTGGACCAAGAAGCCTTGAAAAGTAATGAGATCCCTGTACTGCATGTGTTCAAGCAGGCACAGATGCGGTGGAAGGGATTTGCCCTTTGGGCAAAGGGCAAGCTTGAACTAAGTGCTTGAACTAAGTGCTGTCAACACCCTTTTCCTGAGATGATAGTATCTTTCTATATGTTCTTTGCTGATTCTCTCTACACCTGTGAATGGCCCAAGTGCAAACTTACCCCTGCCATACCTTCCCTATCTATTAACAGATGCACCTTTGGCCTGCCAGCATGTAGCAATAATGCCATTTAACATGTATTAGGGGCTACTTATGCCCTCGATTGCTAGTAGGCGCTATTTTAAGTGCTTCACATCTTCTAAATAATTTAATCTTCATAACTACCTATAAGATTCATATTACCAGTATGCCCATTAGTTAGATGGGAAAATTAAGTCACAGAGAAGGTAGGTAAATGCCTGAGGTTACACAGCTAGTAACTGTCAAAGAGAAGATGTGAACCCAGGCAGGGTCATGCCCTTAATCTCAAAACTGGGCAGCAGATGTTGTGATGGTACACTTAGTGCCTATAAGGACGGGTCCTGTTTATTTCTAGGCATGACATTACACAACAAAGATAATATCCAAACCCATTTCATACACGAGGGCATCAGAATCTTACTTCGCTGAGATAGGTATTACACATGATAAACTGTAGATGGAGAACTCTTGTTAGTATGATAGTCATAGTCCTTGCCTAAAGATGGGGGCATTGACAGGGGTGGGGTGAGTAAGGTGAGGGACGTGGTGGGCTGGAGACTGCTCAGACCAGCTCCTGAGCTGTTACTGTGCACATCTCCCCCAGATTCGGTGTCCAGTGACCTCCTGTTGGTATCTTGAAACAGGCCACAGCAAAAGTGTTCACACCGAGAAAATTGGCAAATGCTACAAATAGTTATGCAATTGAAAAACAGATTTTTCTCAACTTGTGGCAGATCAGGCTACAATATAGACACAATAATTGTGCCATATCTTGATCTGAGCATGGGCCATTTCAGGTAAAAGGCTGCCTCCTCCGACTCCTTGGAGCATTCTTTTTCTTCCTCTCCCCACGAGAGTCACTCTTCCTATCAGGGGACTGGTGGCTCACTGCCCAGTTAAGGCATACACACAGGGCCAGCATCTAGCTTATCTCAGCAAGCCTTGGAGGAGGCTCTCTCCAGAGATGGATCTTTTTATAGCCACAAAGTGCCACACAGTGCAATGGAGCTCGTCACTTGGCCATGACTCAGGAGATTTGGGTTCCAATTCTGGAACTCCTGCGAATGCGTTGGGTGACCTTGGACAAGCCAACAACTCACAGTGGGGTCAGTTTCCTCTCCACCAAAGCAGAGACATCAACACCCACTAAATATATCAGAGAGCTTAGAGAACAAGGCACGGTACATCAAGCAGTCTGCTTATGTAACAGTCAACTATCAGAGTTCCACTGTGTGGGTTTACCAGATGGGGATGGGGGTCTGGAGGTCTCTTGGTGTCTCCATCCTGCCTGGGGAGAGGAGGTGGATGGGACATGCAGGAAGGGAAGGGGATGAGCTGGGATCTGTAAGGAAGAGGGTGGCGGAGTGACACAGACTGATGGTTAACTGTAGGTGTCAACTTGACTGGGCTGAGGGATACCCAGATTGCCGGGAAAGCATTATTCCTGGGTTTGCCTGTGAGGGTGTTTTCAGAAGAGACTGGCCTTGGGGTCAATGGATTGAGTAAAGGGGATAACCCTTCCCTCTGTGGGCAGGCATCGCATTGGGGACCAAGATAAAACACAAAGGTAAGAGAAGGATCATTTCACTCCCTCTGCTTGAGCTGGGACACCTACATTTTCCTGTCTTCAGACACTGGTGCTCCTAGTTCTTAGGCCTTCAGCCTCAGACTGGGAGTTACAGCATCAGCTCTCCTTGTTCTCAGGTCTTGGGACTCAGACTGAATTCGTTTCCCTGATTCTCTGGCTTGCAGTCGGCAGATCGTGGGACTTCTTGGCCTCCATAATCATGTGAGCCAATTCCCATAATAAATTCCCTCTTCTGGCTGGGTGCGGTGGCTCACACCTGTAATGCCAGCACTTTGGGAGGCCAAGGTGGACAGATCACCTGAGGTCAGGAGTTCGAGAGCAGCCTAGCCAACTTGGTGAAACCGCATCTCTACTAAAGACACACACACACAAAAGCCAGGTGTGGTAGTGCACACCTGAGTAGTTTCAGCTACTCAGGAGGCTGAGGCAGGAGAATCACTCAAACCTGTGAGGTGGAGGCTGCAATGAGCCGAGGTCATACCACTGCACTCCAGCAGGGGTGACAGAGCCAGACTCCATCTCAAAATAAATAAATACATACATACATAAATTCCCTCTTCTATCACCTATCATTTATCTATCTATCACGTATTAGTTTTCTCTCGAGAATCCTGACTAACACACTGCTTGCTGTAAAAGACTGATGACTCAAGTACCTAGAATTTAAGCTAATGGGGCTCTGACTACTCAATCCCTCTATGACTAATTTGCTTCCCTGGACTCCCAAATCAAAGAAAGTGATCTGCTAACTTGAGACCTCCAATGCACAAATGCATCACAAGGTGGAGAGCCTGCTTGGACTCCGTCCATCTCCCCTCCGCCTGCTCTGTGCAGACAGAACTGCATTTCCCAGCATCTGCATAGGTGAAGCCAATTAGAACAAGCAAGAGATTAGAGGGTGGGAGAACGGACACCCAGAATATTTCCCTTTTCCCTCTAGTTCTCATGGCATTTGTGTCAGCAGCCATATCATTTTTGTGCAGCAACCTCCACTAAACTTCCAGACCCTGGCAACTCCACCTCCTCCCATTGTCTTCCCAGCTCTAGGGTTGGTAGCAGCTTCTGCTGCTGCTAACCTGTCCCTCTGTGCTTCCCAGCTCGCCCATCCCTCTGTCACCAATCCCCTCAATCAGATTGCTTCCGTTAGAAAGACCTAGAGCAGTTTCTATTTCCTGGCAGAACTGACTGGCAAAAGACCACTGGGAAAGAGAGTGTAGAGGAGGAGTCCTGGCAAACTCACTGCTTACTCTGGAGAATAACAAGTTTCAGCTCTTGCACAGTGTCCTGCACACAGTAGGAACCCAGTGAATACTTAGAAAATGAGCCAGGACTATGTTAAGGTTTCTAACCCACATGAGGTTCAATAAATGCCTCTGGACTCTCCACAGCCAGATCGTCTCACTTATTCCCCTCTTCATGTGATGAAATAAAGAGAAAAGCCCAGAGGATGCAAGTCTTCAGGTGGGCTGTCCTCTTGCTTTTCAAATTTCAGCCTATACCAAATTTATCTCCCTGGCAGTGTCACTTGGTTCATGTAGGCAGCACACAGGCATTTCACGCCACAATCCAGAAAAGGCTGAGGTGGGCACGTGGGGGTCCATGAGAGCCAGGGAGCCTGGAGGAAAAGTCTGAATGGCTTCTCCCAGGGCACTTTTTCGAAGCTCTTCTCCTCCTCCTCCTCCTCCTCCTCCTCCTCCTCCTCCTCTTGTCGATGGTCTCCCATCCTGGCCGACTGACAGGCTGTCCATGGACTCTGTCAATGGACTCCCTTCACTGCTGGCTTCCAGCTGGGTGTGGTCAGTGGGGAAGTCCGGCAGGAGACTGGGGTGAAGGGGGATGAATGAGGTTGGGGCAGTGCTGGGCTACAGCTTGCTCACAGTGGCTCATGAGAGTTGACTGTGCACATCTACTGCCAATTCTGCATCTGGCGACCTCACATTGGTAGCTTGAAAAAAGCCATGGGGACAGTATTTAATACCCAGAAAATGGGTACATGCTACAAATATTTTTTCTCCAGAGGGCCAATGATTAAACACTGGCCAGCATACCATGGTGCTGGGATATTTATTCTGCTGACTTCCTCCTTGTGGGGTAGCTTCACGGCAACCTTAACCAAAGGCCACTGTTCCTCTCAAAAGAGTCACCTCTATTGCTTTCTCTCCTTCTGGGTATTGCACTATTTCTTGTGGTTTACCAACTCACCCCCAGCTTTGCAGGTAGCACCTTTATTGGACAATCTTCAATTGTCTTACTTAGAGTGGACCATTTATTCCCTGCAGTAACCATGGTTGGTACACTGGGGAAAAAGAGGAGTCATATCCACTGGTCAGCTCATACCTGGGTGCAGGGTAGGATGGCCACTCATGCCCCTAAGCGTGATTGTTCTAGAAACTGGGTCTAATGCTTCCAGAGGGCCACAAGAAGTCAGTAGCCTGGAATGACATTCAAATTCTGTTTTAAAAACAACTTTTTCTCAATGTCTTTGCCTGCTAGGCTTCCTATCCTCATAACTCTTCTAATACCAGAATATGGAAAAAAAAAAAATCTCTTCAAAAAGATGACTTTGGAAACCCTCACATTCCACTGCAAATCCTGGGGACGCGTCCTCACACTGTGGGGTCAACAGTCTCTTGTTCTGGCAGCTGGTTCAGAGTGTGGAGCTCTCAGATCAGTGGCTTCCAGCCCACGCTGCATATTACCATCACCTAGAAGCTACAGAAAACCTGATCCTGGGACCCCTAGCTCCATTAAATCCACTCTGACAGACACTGAAGTGTGTGAACTTGAGAAATAACCTCTCTAAGCCACTTTGCTCATCAGAAAGATGGGAAAAATCAGACCTATTTTACAGGACTGCCTGGAGGATTACATGAGTAGTGAACAGTAATTTGCATTAGCACATTCATTCATCATTCTCCCACCCCTCTCGCTTCAGCAGCCCCTGAGGACAGAAAGGACAAAGCAGGTCACTGCAAGGCATAGAGACCAATGAGAGGGGTCTGTGGGCCAGCACATGAGCTTCGCCTGAGAGCTTTCTAGAAACCCAGACCCTCCAGCCTCATCACAGTCCCACAAATTCACAAACTCTGGGGCTAGCACCCAGCAGCTGGTGTTTTAACTTATCTTCCAGATGATTCTGATACATGCTTAGCCTGAGACCCAGTGGTCTAGATGTCTCTCCCTTTATCTGCTGTTGACTTCTGGAAAGCCTAGCTGCACTGTTTTGCCTGCTTTGGCCCAGATCAGTTACTTTGGTAAACTGGACTCTCTCACCCATCTGGGCACTTCAGGCCCATTCTTACCATGCAGTTCAAGACCACCTCTGCTCCCAGCACCTTCAACCAGCTCTGCAAAGGTTATTTGACTTGCCTGAGCATGGAAATACAGGGTTAATTGCTCATGAAACTAGGGGTGGGGGAAACGCAGAGACAGAGTCTCCTCTTCCTAGATACCTAGGGCCATTATTTTGGGAAATTACTTTGCTGTTTTACTGTAAAATGGCTACTGTGTTTAAAATGATGACGATTGTTGATTATCTTTCCTCATCAGATGAAGACTCTTGGGATAAAGCTATCCGCCATGGGAGACAGAGGCATGGAACCTGTTTTCCTCTCTAAAATTCCGTGGGTAGACGTGTGAGTGTGGTTGTCAGGGTGCAAGCTCGTGTGTTTGGATGGGGTGGGCAGGTAGTAGGGTCTGAGGAGAAAGAAAAAGGGAAAGAGTGTGTCTTTGTAATACATACATCCCCCTACCTCACAGTTCTTTGAAAAGGTCTGATTTGGAAGTTTGGGACCAAGAGGGTTAGAGCCAGAATGTGTTGCTATGGAGATTTTCCAGCCTAGGCTGCTGGATTTCATCTGTGTGCTCATTTTTCAAGCACTGGAGGGAAGGATCTCTCCTTGCTGCTACCCATTGTCCCTGCAGACAATTCTCCACCAGAGAAAGGCTCTCCTTGCCTTGGCAGCTGCCAGACCGGACTGCTATTGTGCTTTCATGAACCCCGACAGGAGAATTAACCTCCTGTTTGGTTAGGTGCAGGCATTCAGCAAGTGTGAATGTTGACTCTGAAGAGAAACTGATAGAGTCCCAGTAGGAATCCAGCCTCCTTGGCTGGCTGGCAGGCTCTCATCTTTATAAAACGCCTCCAGTTTTCCCCAAGCTATGTTCACCATCCATCACTGTGAATTTTACTGATGAGCCCGTAAGTACATGAAAAGGATTCCAGGATTTGGAGGCCCATCCCTTACACAGTGAATGCACATTAGCTGACACTCTCACTCACTAAACATGAAATCACCCTCTCGGCCTCTGCTCATTTCACGGCCTCTCCCACGGGCAAATTTGGCAGCAGTAACTGCAGGGCATCTAAGTGAATGAGGTACTCCACAAAACGAGTGGCTGAGAGTGAAGAAGCTCCTCTCTGCTGGGCAGCCTGGCTTCTCTCAGTGGTTGCCAATAGCTGAGTCATAAGCCATCTCTGATTGGTACATTGTAAGCTACCATGTGAGAGAAGGGGATGATGCCCAGGTGGAATTTGCAAAAGGCCCTACAGCAGCAGAACAGATGATGGAGACTCACTGGCTGACAAGAAGTGCGCTGCGTTTCAAGAGCAGATAAAAAACATTGCAGCCACACTTTCATGCTGTATGGGACTCACACCACAGCACAAGTGGGAAACAGAGAAACCCGCTACAAATTTGTCATTCAGGTCTTGACACGCCAATTCACCTTTCAAATCTGTATCCATGAAGATTCCTCACGCGGCATTATTTTCTCTAAATGTTTTTACATCTTAAACATGTAAATCTTCACACAGACCTCTGCATCATTCATCGTATCGTTAGGCTGATGATGATGATTACAGGGTAAATTAAGGACAATAATCATAAACCGCATCGAGATATTTACGAATCACTGTGGTGAAACTGCTTTATAGCTTTGAATAAAATCCTTGTCAGACTCTAATTAAATGTGTTTTAAAAAGTAATGTTCTGATACAGAGCAAGCTTTTTGGAGCAGCCGTTAACTGAAAGCCCTTGGTGTCAGAGGAGAGGCTGCTGGGCTGCTTGTTGCTATGGGGACTGTCAAAGGCAAACTTTGGTTCCTCCAAGGGCCTTACTAGTTTGGTCAGAGGCAAGAGGCCAAGGGGAATGATTTTCTCCACTAAATTAGAATTTAAAAGATACAGATGAGGATGCATTGGGCGTGGAGGAACCTTCCTCTGATGGATGAAGACAGCCGAGATGGATTTCACCCTGGGTGGAGAAGCCTGATGAGACTAAGGTACTTCTTTCACTGCATTTATAGGAGAAGCTGAAGCCTGGTTGAGTGACAAAGATCCCAAACACCACGGGGGAAGGGGCCAGACGAGGCCAATCTGGTTTACCTATTAGGGCAGTTCAAATTGGCCGTTATCAAAATGGTAGTGAGGCCTCCAGATGCTTGAAGCCATGAATTTGGATTATGTATTGAGATGAGTCACGTAATTATGCTCTCATACATATTTATGAATAGGAATAAGATAAAAACAAAACATATTACAGTGAGAGGTTAGTAAGAAAGGTATCTAGGTACACTTGCTGTAGGTATTATTTTTTGCTCTATACATGGATCTTTTATAATACAGTGTTCTTTAGAAAAACTTGACCGTAGAAAGAAAGATGATAACTTTAGTGCATATTTCTGGTTGACCCTATGTTGATCCCCTTCACTGCGTTGGTGCACTCATGCCCCCTCCACATTTTCCCTTCCCCCACTACCGTGGGCGCTATGAGTTTAGTTATTAATTGTCCTTGGCTCATAGGTGATCCCTTAGTAGGGGGCTATGTCCCCACCCGCAGGAGTCATCAGCCCACACCCATGGCTGCCTGACTGATGGGCAGGGAGGTATGGAAGGGTGACACCCTTGCCTAAATGGGAGAGAAGACCGGGGAGAGGTGTGTGCTCCAGTGCCCCCGACTAGGGGTAAGAGTAACATCCCTACTCAGCTCCTCTCCTTCTCTATCCTGCATCCCCCCACTGGCTTATAGTTCTTCCTGGAGACAGCACATCTGCAATAAGCACTGTGCACAAAATCCCTGTCTCAGGCTCTGGCTTCCACGGACCCGACCTGAGGTAAGAACCACAGAGCAAACTGAATGTTCCCAGGCTCAAAAGAAGGCAAATTGCAGGGCCATATACCTATCACAGAAAATACATGACCTTTGAGCCTTAACTTTGCAATCAGAGTCCTATAAAATGAGAGCACTGTGTCACTGACATTTCAAAAACCTGAAATATTAGGTCACCAATGAAAAAATGAGGAAAGGAGTAAAATGTGATCATTGCCTGAAAATTTTAAAAGTAAACTATTTTTACATGGCACAGCAATAGACAGTTTGAATGCTTTGTAGTTAAAACTCCATCATGTTTTGGGGTGACATATTCAGCTACTTCTTCTGTTTTGTGGACACTGATATAAATACCACTTAGAATTCATTTTGGTTTTTTGAAATGATTGAGAGACCAAATTTAGGTCATAACGTTAGTGCATTATAGACAAATTGTCATATTTACTATGTAAAAGCTGAAATCTAAAAAATTATGACCACAGAAGAAGCCCAGAGATACCACTCACATAATCACCCAGTTGCAAAACAGGAAGTATGGTGGTTAATTTTATGTGTCAACTTGACTGGGATAAGGGATATGCAGGTAGCTGGTAAAATATCACTTCTGGTGAGAGTGTTTTCAGATGAGATTAGCATTTGAATCAGTAGACTGAGTAAAGAAGATCATCTTCACCAATGTAGGTAGGAAACTTCCAATCCACTGAGGGACTGAATAGAACAAAAAGACAGAGGAAGGGTAAATTCATTCTCTCTGCTTGAGCTGGGACATTCATCTTCTCCTGCCTTCAGATATTAGCACTCTTGGTTCTCAGGCTTTTGGACTCAGACTGAATTATACCCCTGACTTTCTGCTTGCAGATGGTAGATTATGGAACTTCTTGACCTCCATAATTGCATGAGCCAATTCCCATAGCAAATCTCATACACACGCATGCACACACAAATGCACACACATATCCTATCGGCTCTGTTTCTCTGGAGAGCCCTGACTAATACAGGGAGTTAGTTATTTAGCGATTCAGATTGTAAACTCCATGTAGCTTTTTGATGAAATTGGCTACGGTGTGAGATCACCAAATCTGGTCACACAGCATGTCCCATGCACTCTGGAGCAGGCACAGAGCAGTTGGTGAACATTCAGCCCCAGCACTTGCTGGCTTTGTGACCTTGGTCAATTACTTAATCACAAAGCTTCAGGCTTTTCATCTGGAAAACAGGCACAACAGTGCCTATCTCATTGGGTGATTTAGGGTGTAATGTAATGATGTCCAAAATGCACTCAGTTCCATGTTTGGCTGAGTAGAAAATCTCAACAAATGGTACGTATGACTTTGAAAGAAGGGCTAGACTCCTGATTTTTGAAACTTCAAGTGGATGTTTATGTAAAACACCTTAAAAGTTAAAATGTAACTAACAAAGATTACAACTGAATATAAACTCTGTGTTATTTCAAACTCTTCTGATCTTGTCTGTGTACATTCTTTTATATCGGACACAGAGGTACTAGTATACACATGGCATTTTACATTCTGCTTTTTTTCATTCGGTATTATTTTGCATACACATATCTATGCTTGCTTGGCGTAGTCTATAGATGCCACTTTTATATTTCATCTATGAATCCAACACATAAGTATCACAGAAGTTGGAGGTAGAACTAACGCATTACATGAACATTTGCCTCCAAAAAGCCCCAGGGTTCCAGGATGCACAAAATCATTAGGCCAAAGCCGTTAGCAAGTCACTCAGTATCTCCATCAGTCAGCGCAGCTCGGTCTTGCAGAGGTCTGCACACTGGTTCCCTTAAGGAGGGCCCACGTTCTCCTCTGTTTGCCACTCCCCTTGCCGGGACCACTTAATTCCTGACACTTTTCAGAGCAGGTTTCTCAATCTCTGCATCATTGATGTTTGGGCCACACAAGTCTTTGTTCTGGGTGCCGTCCTGTGTATGGTGCTCAGCTGCATGCCTGACCTCCACCCAGTCAATGCCAGGACCACCTAACCCCAAGTCATGACAACCGAGAATGTCTTCAGACATTGCCAAAGGTCCCCTGGGGGGCTGAATCGCCCTTGATTGAGGACCACTGTGAGGATCTTTCACCATCACGGGTTCTGGGCTCCAACAGTTTCCTCCCTACAGCCCCGGAATATCCTGGCTTTACTTCTGCATCGTTCTAAGAGCTGTACTAGCTCTTTCCCAGGAAGTCTAGTTGCCTTTGTAGAAATCAAGCTATATGATTGATGTCTAACACAGGGCATGACGTCTGGGGGCCAGAGAGAGCAGGATGATTTCTGCTTCATATAAATACCAGCGGGATGAGAAAGGCAATTGATACAATGGAAAGTCCCTTTACATTTCCAAGTCTGAGTTCCTCATCTGCGAAATGGAAGTGGAAATGGGAAGCTTGCCTAACTCAGGGCTGTCATGATGGTCAGCACGTTAAGTGATTGACTCATTTGTTCATTCAACATTCATCAAGAGAATGACATGCCAGGCACTGTGTTTGGCACGTGGGATACAGAGAAGTATTAGACAAAGGGTCGGACCTCAGAGCAGAGACAGACACAAACACCTCTCTAACACAGTGGTTTCCTTGGTGAATGTGTGGATCAACGAAATGCGGTGTGTGCAGACAGCGGAATATCATTCAGCCTTAAACAGGAAGGAAATTCCAATATGCTACAACACAGATGAACCTTGAGGACACGATGCTGAGCGAAATAAGCCAGTCACAAAAGGACAAACACTGTGTGATTCTACCTATACACGCTACCTACAGTAGTGACATTCATACAAACAGAAAGTAAAATGGTGGTTGCCAGGGTCTGGGGGAGAGAGTAGGAGTTATTCCTTAATGATGTTTGAGACTGAATTGTGCCCCCCTAAATTCATATGTTGAAGCCCTAATCCCCAGTGTGCCTGTATTTGAAGACTGGGCCTTCGGGAGGTAATTAGAGTTAAATGAAGGCCGAGCCCCAGTCCAATGGGACTGGTGTCTCTATAAGAAAAGGAATAGACGCTGGAGCCCCCTCTTTCCACGAGCACACAGAAGAAAGGCCACGTGAGGACATGGGGACAAGCTGGCCAGCCACAGCCAGGAGGAGAGGTCTCACCAGACACCAACCCTGCCAACGCCTGGATCTTGCATGTCCAGCCTCCAGTCTGTGAGAAAATAAATGTCCATTGTTTAAGCCGTACAGTCTGGTGCTTTGCCATGGAAGCCCAAGCAAACTGATATAAATAGGTAGAGAGTTTCACTTTGGGAAGATGAAAAATTTCTGGAGATGGGTGGTGGTGATGGTTACACAACAAGGTGAATGTGCTTAATGCTACTGAACTGTATACTTAAAAATGGTTACAATGGCACATTTTATGTTTGGTATGTTCTATTCAAATAAGAAAGTCACACACCCACAGAGGCCATCAGAGAGACATGCACAGGACATTACGAGCCTTGAGAAGGGGGCCTGGCACAGCTGGGGACGGGCATGGCAGGGGGCTGGGGGTGGAAGAAAGAGCAGGGCAGATGGGGAAGCCACATAGGCTGAAGAGCAGACAAAGCCGAGATACAGAAGGTGAGAGGAGGGAGATGTGTGTGTTGAGAGCCACAGGCAGTTTGAAGTTCCGGGAGCTTGCAGTGGGAGGTGGGATGAGGAGGCAGCAAAGAGGTGAGAACTGGCCTGCACAGTGAGGAGATGGGGGCCGTGAACACCCTGGGAAGGAGACTGGACTTCCAGCCACTGAAGGCTGTTGGGCAGGGCAGCACGATGGGTGGTCATGGTTGAGTGAGGTGATGTATGTGAAAGCCCTTTGTAGGCTGTAAACTCCTGCGGAAACGTAGAGTTCCATCACCGTGGTTATTGCTAGTGATGATGGCTGCAAGTGGCATAGAGCATCTGGTGCAACAATGGAACCTAGGGTTTCAGGGAGTGTTATCTCAGCTGCAGGGCCCCTCAAGGCAAGTTCAGGAAGCTTGGACAGCTCCTCAGAAGACGTAAGAAACAAGGGGCCATAAATATGGACCAAAGATTGTGAGAGCCACCAGGAGACACCTGGAATACAGTCACAAATCCAGACCCACAAATTCCGCCCAACAGAGACTCGGTTACTTAACAGAGCTGGCAGTGCAGGGTGGCTTATTGATGAGGCTGTTCCATTTCAAGGAAGCTCTGCAAGAATCTACACAGAAAAGAAAGCATGGGACTCTGTTGAGGGAGCAGTAACAAATGTGAGACCTGAGGAGGAAGGAGGGAAGAAGGGTGTTGTTTTGCCTATGAGAACTCATGCAGAAAGCAGTTAGACATTTTGAAGACTAGAAATGTGTTATGCACTGACATTTATTCAGAAATGGTGGGTTGAATAGTTCCTATACTCCTTAGGGGAGCAGTTCTACCCTGCGACGGTGTAAGCCCCCACTTGCACAACAAGGCTGGAGTATTGGAAGGTAATCCTGACTTTAGGTGTGAGATTTGTGACTTACATCTTGCATATAATTCAAATATTTGTAGATTGAATCTTATCTCTTCACTGACATACATTAGAATCTCGGAGTTGTAGTCAATTTGTTTCTGATTGACTTTTCCCTTCAAGGGAGTTGTTAAAGTCTTCCCTGCAACCCTTGCTTCTCTTGGTAGCCCTCAGCACACACGCACACACATGCGTACACATACGGAGCCCTGCGAGGCTGATGGCTTTTAAAGAAAGCCCTTGACAAATCCTTCTAGGTCATGAGCAGTCATTTCCTAGCATTTCAGTTTTGAAGGTTCAGACTTTTCAATTTGGTCACAACTGAAATATGTTAAGCTCAGAAATAAAATAATATGAAGGCATTTCACACTTTTCATCTAAAACTCCAAAGCTAAGAACTCAACAAATATTCATTTGGCATCTATTGTACTTATTACTATGTGGAAAATATTTTGTTTATTTTCACTCTACCTGTCTCTAAAGAATATGTATGGTGACTTTACAAAGAAGCATAAGACCAGGCTTTCTGTTGGGAACAGTATCTTTTTCCCTTTGACTTCCTAGTGTCTGACACAAGCCGTGGAATACGATAGACTCTCCATAAAAAATTCTTTTACGTAAACCCAGGAGGCGGAGCTTGCAGTGAGCTGAGATCCGGCCACTGCACTCCAGCCTAGGCGACAGAGCGAGACTCCATTTCAAAAAAAAAAAAAAAAAAATTCTTTTAAAAAATGAATGAAAATACACAATCAATTCAATTAGGGAATCAGTATACACACATAATAAAATAACTTTAAATATATGTAAACACATATGGATATAATGGATGCTAAAGAAGTCATAAAAAAGTAAGAGGGGGTAAGAGCAAAAGAGGCACGGCCAGCATTGACTGAGTCCTTACCGTGTGCCCAACACTCAGACACTAAGTTGCATTTCCCTCATGAACCTGTGATCATTTGTAGTAGAAGAAGAAATCTAAGGGCAAAGAGGTTCTGTGTCTTGCACAAGATCACACCACAAGTCAGAGAAGGATCTGGAATTTGAGCTCAGATTTGTAAGTCTCATCATCCCTGTTTTCTCCCCTGGCTCTGCCGTGAAGTGCCCCCAAAGGCTTCGAGAATGGAAAGAGGCCACTGTGGGGCTGGCTGTCTGGGAAGGCTCAGGGAAAGGGGGGATGTGAGCCACACTTTGAGCCTGGGACTTGGGAAGAGGCGGGAGGGAGAGGGCCGGCTGGCTGGAGGAGGCAGCTGGTGCAGGAGAGCGGTGGAAGATTGTCCTGGGAAAGAAGAACCAAATCTGACAGCCTCGAGAGGCCTCCTCTCCAGGGCCAGAGCTGTTCCCAGGACATGATGGTTGGACCACCAGATTGTAGGCCCTTAAATGCCAGGTTAAGAACTGAAACTTTATCCTGTAGCAACGAGAGACCGTGAAGATTCCAGCCTGATTAACTACAAAGTCATCTTAAGGGGAGACTGAAAACTTAAAGAATACATAGAAAAGGCATGGAAAACCTGAAGTCCCCTTTGCTGAGGAAAGCTGAGATCTGAAACACAAGCCTGCTCCTGCCCTTCTGTCTCCCCAGCCTGCCACCTTTCCCAGCCCTTTACGTGCCTCCCTGTCATGACACACATGATCTAGTGACCTTGGTGACTAACGCACAGAACTGGAGAGAATGCATCACACCCACTCATTCCTGTCAGTGGCGAAGGGCTGCCCAGTTCAGATGTTCCCGGCAGGCAGCCGCAGCATCCTCTCACCCTGTGTCGAGGGTGACTCAGCATTTGCAGTGACATGAATGTGATGCAAAGTGACTCAACTTCCCCACCCCACAGGACTATCCCAGGCTGTGGGCTCCGTCCCAGGATCAACAGGATAGGTGCCAAGAGGGCAGGCCTTTGCCAGGCCCTGCACTTGAAGAGGCTGGGGAGACCAGCCTGGCTGCAGGCTCCCCTTTGCCGGCCAGGTGTGCCCATCCCTGAACTCTCCTGCCACTGGCCTGTGCCAGAGCTGGGACCCCATTCAGATGAAGCCCTGATTTGGACATTAGGAAAAGGATCTCGTTTTTAGTAACAGCGCTGCAGATAACATGACGGTGTAGCCATGTGGATTCAGACTTAGAGAGGGTCACAGGTGAGCAGCACTCAGCCAGAGCCTAAGATGCTGGGGGTGGTTTTTGGAGCACACCTCAAAAGAGTAAACATTCTGAGGAGATGCAAAGTATTTATTGATGTGCTGACTTTTCATCTTAAAACCTCAACACTTCATTTGTGAAATTCACCTCTCTGATCTGGGGCACCTAAACCATGACAAATAAAATCTCTCACCCCAAGGGCCTCTCCACCTCTCCCATGCCCTCCTTCTCACTAAACCAGTTCTTCAACTGCAGGCTCATTCCTTGCAGATGGTTTCATTCTGACACAACCATCCTGGCTTTCATTCCTCCCTCCCTCCCTCCCTCCCTCCCTCCCTCCTTCCCTCGTTCCCTCCTTCCCTTCTTCCCTCCTTCCCTCCTTCCCTCCTTCCCTCCTTCCCTCCTTCCCTCCTTCCCTCCTTCCCTCCTTCCCTCCTTCCCTCCTTCCCTCCTTCCCTCCTTCCTTCCTTCCTTCCTTCCTTCCTTCCTTCTGCATCTGGGTTCTTTGGCCTTTTCAACAAAACACTGCAACTTCCCTCCCTCCCTGGTCCAGCTGTGCTTGTCCAGTCGACCTCCAATGCTGGAACCATCTGCCTTTCTCACATTTGCTCCCATGCAGCAAGTGGGGTGGAAGAAAACCATGAACTAATTGCTGGCGCTGGAGGTTTATTGCTTCTGGTCACAACTGTCCCTAGTCTGGCAATCTTCTTTTATGTCCCTAGCCAGATCCCTTTCTAACAGTCTACTGTGCTGATTACAGACCTGCAATGCTCCCAGAGTGGGGAGCATACTGAGGTGGGGGTGGTGGCCAGCATGCTGATGTCTACAGGTGCCTCCATAGCTGAGCCCAGCACTGCAGTGTTGGCAGTACCTGACACACCACAGAGTGATTCCCAGCAGAAACTGAGGACAACAGTGGATGAGGACAGGGCTGCCAGGCACATAACAGGCTCCCTATGGGGACTTGCCAGGTCCACTGAAAGCATCTGAAGTCCCTGGGTGTCCCCGATGCAGGTAGAAGTAGAACAAAGGAAGTTCTGTTGCATTTCTACCCTTAGGAAACTGCTCTCGTTCTCTAGATATACAGCCAGGAAACTCAGAAGACAGTTTAAATACAATGCTCTCCATAAACTTGAAAAAAGAAAAATGATCTCTTTCTTTCTGGGAAAAAAAAAATCCCTCGTTCCATTTAATATGTTTTTAAGAGGAACAAACTAATAATCTCATCTCTAGGTTGAAAGTCAGAGGGTGATTGGCTATCTCTATAAACTTAACGTCCTTAATGGGAGAAAATATTTGCAAACTTTCATCTGACAAAGGTCTAATATCCAGAATCTATTAGGAATTTAAACAAAGTTATAAGCAGAAAAAAAAAACACCCATTAAAAAGTGGGCAAAGGACATGAACAGACACTTTTCAAAAGAAGACATACATGCAGCCAACAAACATATGAAAAATGCTCAAAATCACTAAGCATTAGAGAAATGCAAACTGAAACCACAATGAGATACCATCTCACACCAGTCAGAAATTGTATTATTAAAAAGTTAAAAAATAATAAAATAATAGATGCCAGCGAGGCTGTGGAGGAAAGGGAACGCTTATACATTGCTGGTGGGAGTGTAAATTAATTCAACCATTGTGAAAAGCAGTGTGGTGATTCCTCAGAGAACTGAAAATAGAATTACCATTCAACCCAGTAATCCCACTACTGGATATAAACCCAAAGGAGTATAAATCTTTCTACCATAAAGACACATGCACAAGTATGTTCATCGAAGCACTATTCACAAGAGCAAAGACATGGAATCAACCTAAATGCCCATCAATGGTAGACTGGATTTTAAAAATGTTACATATATATATATATACACACACACGCACACATGCATATACATATATGTATACATATATATACATACACAATGGAATACTATGCAGCCATAAAAAAGAGTGACATCATGTCCTTTGCAGCAACATGGATGAAGCTGGAGGCCATTATCCCAAGCAAACTAACACAAGAACAGAAAGCCAAATACCACATATTCTCACTTAAAAATGGGACCTAAACGTTAAGTACAAGTGGACACAAAGAAGGAAACAACAGACAGGGGGCCCATATCTATTGTTGGAGGAGGGAGAGGATTACAAAACTACCTATCGGGTACTATGCTTATTACCTGGGTGACAGAATAACCTGTACACCAAACCCCTTTGACACACAGTTTACCTATATAATAAAACTGCACATGTACCTTTGAATCTAAAATAAAAGTTTAAAAAAATGCAACAGCAATAAATAAATAAACAAGGAAACATGTCTTTGAGTGAATACTGGTAAGGTATACAAAAAACCAACAATTGATGCTTTTCTATTTAATAAAGCAGTAATGTTTCCATAACTGAAATGCAAAATATGGCTACCCTCCAGAACTTTAGAGGGCTCCACGGTAACAAACTCCAGGGCAAAGTTTGGGTTCCCAAGGGTGGTGTTTAAGGGCCTAGAAAGCCTAGGGCTAAGCTGCTTCACTGCCCATGGCTGGCCATGCTCCTAAGCCTCTCACTTTCCAGCACATTCTGGGAAGGCTGTGATTTCCTGGCCTCTCTGCACTTGAAAAGCCTTCCTCTCCTCTTCTTGGACATCCTCCCCCTACATTCTGTTGTCAACTGGCAAACACCTACTCAGCCTGCAAGAGCCAGTTCAATTACTAATCTTCTCCAAAGTGTTCCTGAGGATTTCAAGATAAAGTTAGTCACTCTCTTGCTGTGCCGTCAAAACCCCCAGGTCCCCAGACTCTGCAGCTCTTATCCTATTGTATAAGATCTATTGATTCACGCCTGTCCCTCCCATCAGGCCACATGAGTGCACAACAGGGGTTGTGTCTTGCTCATCTTTGTGTCATCATTCCCCCTGCAAAGCCCATCACTATGCCTGGTATGTCATCATGACTTGATAAATTCATCCTTTGAAAAAACAATTTCTTTTTATATCTCTGAATTCCTTGCTCATCATAGCTTTCATATCAAGAGGAATAGCAATTGGAAAATAACCATCCTCAAGCAGTATTGATATAGTGCCCTTGCACATGAAACTACAAAAGAGTTGGAGGTCTAAAATAAAATTTGAGGCTAGGCACAGTGGCTCACACCTGTAATCCCAGCACTCTGTGAGGCCAAGGTGGGCAAATCACTTAAGGTCAGGAGTTCAAGACGAGCCTGACCAACATGGTTAAACACTGTCTCTACTGAAAATACAAAAATGAGCGGGACGTGGTGATGTTCACTCAGCTACTTGGGAAGCTGAGGCAGGAAAATCGCTTGAACTCAGTGGAGGTTGCAATGAGCCAAGATCATGCCACTGCACTCTAGCCTGGGTGACAGAGTAAGACTCCATCGCAAAAAAATAAATAAAAATAAAAAATAAAATTTGGACAATTATGTAACTACCAATGGCCAACCAGTATATCCTGGATTTCTATGATGTCCCTAGAAATGGATGAACACACAGAAAATATGATCCCTGATATAAGGAGCTTACAGTCTGGTCAGGGAGGCAAGACCTATACTGAATAAAAACATGGTATTTTGAAGTTGGAGGGGTATCATTAGAGAAGATAAAACAGCAACCACCAAACAAGCAAGCAGTCCGTTGGTTCTGATGTCACAGGTGCAGCTCCAATGCTGTTCCACACACATCCCTCCTGCAGGCAGCTGCTCTGCCCACCAAGGCTGCTGCAGGCCTGGGAGGGAGCCCCCACTGGAAACACTTGGAGATCTTCGGGATTCCAAGCTGGACTCATGTCCAAATTGGAGAGAACGCCTCCGCTTTGGGTTACACTGTGGTGGAGGGGCACCCTCTAGGGTGTCACAAAGTTTGATGAACATTTTTGTCACATCCTCTGGCTTTAAAACCCAAATAGGAGTCCAAGGAGCTGGGCCAACGCTGGCTTCAAACACAAGATGGCATGCTACACTCTGATCCCTGCCTATCTCTAGTAAAGCCTGTTCCTGAGTCAAGATCCTCAGGCCATCTCTTGTTTTTTTAAGTTGAGTTCTTTCCAGGGAATGTCTTCCTTCTCCCTTGTCAGTTCAGCTACTCTGAGAAGCAGATGCTAGGACTAGAGTTGACATGCCAGAGGTTTATTGGAGGAGACATTTGGTGACAAAGGGGAGGGAGCATAGGAAGGCAGGGAGGACCCTCAGACTGCAGTGCAAGTCTGACCCCTGTGAGGGGAGAGAGGGAAGCAGGATGGTCAGGAGGAGCCTCAGATGTCACAGAAGCCCTGAGAGTCCCAGCTGGGCCACTAGGAGTCCCTGGGCCAAAGTTGCCAGGAAGAGAAATCCTCCAGAGTCCTGGCTCTGGCACCCTCTCTGGGAAGTCTGGGGAGGTGGGACTTGGCTTGGCTTCCATAATGGACACAAGGCTTAGCAGCTGGAGGCTGTAGTCAGCAGTGTTCTCCACAGAAGCTTCTCTTGCAGGGAGATTTGAGCAAGGCATTTCCATGGCTGCCACACCCTTGCAGGTAGGATTTTGTTGGACAGCTGGAGAGCTTACTGAGCTGTGTCTGTGGGCCTTGTCCTGGCACCCTATTCTATTCGTCCCCCGCCCCCCCCCCCATTGTAATGAAAAGCAGGAAAGAATTGATCAAACTGCAAATGCTGTGGAGCGGGAATGAAGTTCAGATTGTTCGCAAGCCTCAGGTGTGCAAAAATAAATTTAGCAATTTCTGAGGCAATTAAGTAATTTCTCTTTCAGTTCAAGGTTTCTCTGTCAGTTTGGGGTTACTTTAGTGAATTCAAGTGTTCCCGATCCTGGCTCCCTGTGGGGTTGCACACACGTTTCAGGTCTCACCTGCTGTCATGACAGTGGAGGAGGATGGCGCCTGGCCATCACCCTGCCCTGGCTTCACTGGAGGTGTTTGCAGACCAGGGGCCTGGGGTGCTGGCCTCTGTCACCACCGCCTTTCCTGCTGCTGTCCACAGCGTCCCTCAGGTCTGTGGCTCATACCACCCACCTCACAGCCACTACTGGTATTTGTCAGCTGTGAACCCTAGTCCATTTCTGGTCTGAATTTCTTCTCTCTCCACTGGCAAGTTAATTTCTGCATCATGGCGGGTGTACAGTCTGCATCAGGGAGGGCCGTGCAGCTTAGTCAGACCTGCTCTCTTCCGCTAGGGTATTTCCAGAAGAGAGCTGTCCACTGAAGACTGTCCACTGGTGATATTTGCTGCAGCGAGGGGAAGAAACCCTTCATTCCGGAAGTGGGAGCTGGGGGGAAAAGCTTCAGTATGAGGGCACCTGCGGGCAGAAGACGTCTCAAGAGCATTGACATTATGGTCCTCGTCACATCCCGTGAAGACGTAAACGGAATTGACAGTGATGTGAATTTAGACCTACAGTCCCGCTCCTCTCTCTCAAGGGAATATGTTTATGTTGAAGGGACAGTTCATGCATCTGAGGACTGTGTGTCCAATGAGAGAACCTTCTCAGCCTTTCCTGTCTGCCTTTGTGTTCTCTTCCGTCTCCTCACTCCCCATGGGCATTTCCACCGCAGACTGTCAGGGAAATCAAAAGCAGGGAAATGCAAACCAGTCCATAGCCAGCTCTGGCCAAAGGCTCACCTGGATGGAACGTGGCAGCTGTAGCTTTAGCTAAATGGGTTTGGAGGAATTTCCAATGGCTTTCACTCCCGCAGTTGTCACAGGGACAGTTGCAGTGTCTTCTCAGGGCATCTTCCCAGCGTGGCCACTACAGAATCATAAAAAGCCTCTGGAGGCCCATGACTGCGCCCCTGCGCATAAACAGCCCAAAGGAGAATCCTCACATTCAGACAACATAAAATCTGCCTGAGTGGACACAGATTCCTCACTAATTCTCCATGAAATCCATGTCACACTGCCACCTACTTCTTTCTCTATTACAGTAACACATGAATGAGTCATAGTCTGGACGATCTTCTGGAACCCCCCGAGAGCTGCAGGAGCTGGGAAACAAGCCCAGGCAGCGCTGCCGGGCCTCTCGATATAACACTGCTTTCGTGCCAGACCCACCGGGGGCTGTGCCTCTGCGACATTTCAGCTCTAGAAATGCTTCCTCTCCATTTCCAGCCGCCATCGCACACACGCAGATGCCTGAAATTCCCATGGCTAGTGACTCACGCCTCCTGGCTCAGCAGCAAGAGTCCTGCGCTCACTTCGTCTTTGTTTAAAATGAAGAAGCCACTGGGAGGGTGTTGCTTTAAGTCAGAGAGTGTCAGAGCCGGACAGGATCTTAACGGCATCCCTGTTCTGGGTACTGGTCCAACTGGGCATTGCCATCGCAGCCCAGCCTGGGGAAGCCACAGGAGAAGCAGGGCTTTTGGACTCTGCAGAGCAAAGTGTTCCTTACACTGGAATGTGGTGTGAGGCATCCCTTTTATAAACAAACGAGTATATGATATGATGCAGAATGCTGAATCTGGGTGAATTTATAAAATAGAGCTTGATATGTTGACCACTACTGGACAGTTACTGGTTCCTGGACTCATTTACAGCAGCTGTGTGGCTGCTCTGTTGGGAGGTTTGGGGAGGTGCTGCATAAACAACAGCGAGCTACCACATGACCCAGCAACCCCACTTCTGGGTATACACCCCGAAGAATCAAAAGCAGGATCTGGAAGAGATATTTATAGCTTCATGTTTATGACAGCATTAGTCCCAATAGCCAAATAATGGAAGATCCCTGGTGTCTATTAATGATGAATGGATAAACAAAATATGGTCATCTATACAATGAAATATTATTGAGCCTCAAAGAGTAAGGAAATTCTGACATGCTGCAACATGGAGGAACATTATGCTCAGTGAAATCAACCAGACACAAAAGGACAAATACTGTATGATTCCATGTACCTGCAGTACTAGAGTGGTCAAAATCATAAAAACAGAAAGTAGCATGAGAAGGGCCAGGAGCTGCTGGGGAAGGAGGGGAAATGGGGAGTTGGTGTTTCATGCGGACAGAGTTTTCATTTGGGGAGATGAAAAAATCCTGAAGATGGATGTTGGTGATGGTTGCACAACATCCATCTAGTGGCTACTGCGGCATCCAATACCACTTACTATTCTGTGTCTTATATGTTCAGCATACACAGACTTTACCTCCTTCTCTGGACAGCTCCTGGGGGTTGGGTGATGCCTCATTCACTCTGGCAGTATAATTTTCCTAATGCCACTAAACTGTACCCCTAAAAATGAACAAAATGGCAAATGTTGTGTTATGATAAAAGGGGGGCTGCGTATGAGAACAGGCGTGAATTGCCAGATCATCTCATCCCACCCCTCCCTGTCCATTTCCAGGTGGTGGAAGCTGAGTGCAGAGAGCTGCTGTCATTTCCTGGGGTGCACGGCTGGTTAGTGCTGGAGCTGAGCCCAGGCTTCCTGACCTCCACGTCAGTATTCTTTCCTTGAAAAAACCCACTGTTTATCATTTTTTTCCATGCTGATCGGAGAGACGGCAGTCAGATGAGGCAGATGTGGCCACGTCACTTGTGGCCACTCCTCTTTTCCAGTCCCACTGCCACCACCCTTGTCCAGGTCTGCACAGCCTGGATTACAGCGGTAACCCTAATTCGCCTTTCTGACTCTGGTCAAATGTGTTTTGCTTGCACTACTGATGGATAGACTAAGCATTTCACCCCCCTGCCTCCCAAATGTCCATGGTTTCCCATTTTCAAGAACAGAAATAGAGAAAGTTTTAGACTTAAATGTGACACAATTAATTGGTAATGGGCATGTGTCCTCCAAGAAGTAGATACCAAAGTAAAATTCGAGGTGCAAGAGATTCTAGGGGATAGACACCTGTGAAGGGTAAGGAGGTGGGAGCAGGAGAAGCTGAGAGGGAAGGAGCATTGGACAGGAAGAGCCCCGGATCTCACGGCGGTCCTGAGCGAGTGCCAATCAGACAGATGGCAAGTCCTTGAGCCAAAGCTGCCTATAAAGGGAATCACCCAGAGGGCAAGAATGGCCCACTTCTAGCACCACTGCCAGGCTCAGTGTTGGCTGGAGGCAGCTGGCAGAAGTGCAGCCAGGTGCGAACACCCTAATGGATCCAGAGGTGCAGCTTCTAGGAGGTTTCAATCAGCTGTGACCTCTGCAAAAGATTTGCTTGCAGGCAGGTTCCTCTGTGGCTACTGCAAGATACTTGGTCCTTTTGCTTTTATATACTGAGAAACATCTGGATTCTGAGGCCATAGTCAGGCCAGGAAAAAGTGCCACAAAGGATCACTGGTGTTTCTTGGCTTTGTCTAGGTGGGTAGGTACAGGGATAGGATAGTTGTGACGCATGAACAGTGCATTTGGCATCCCTTCTCTTACTCTGTTAGATAGAGTCAAATTCTCTTACTCTGTTAGATAGAGTCAAATTCTGGTGTTCAAGGTCATCCATAACCTGTCCCTCCGGCCATTGAATGCTGTGGAACTCTCAAAGGAAAAAACCGTCTCCTCCTTAAATCCTTCCCTTTGTCCTCAGCCTTTGCTCTAAGCCCCCGCAGCCCTCTGAACCTTACTTATGGCATCTACTTTTGTATAGCTCGTATCTTCCCCATGCACAAGCTTTATCTCCTTGTCTGGACAACTCCTGGGGGTTGGCATGATGCCTCATTCCCTCCTGCAGTGTGGTCTTCCTAATGGCACATTCTGTCACATCAATGGCATTGATGTACAGTCCGGTCAAGTTAAATTAACTTTCTCCTCTCAATGGACTCATCACATGGGAACATTGAATTCAATACCAACACGGGGGCTGAGGCCGGGGCCTCCTCCCTCCAAGAGCGCAGAGGGTTTGATCATGTGTTCCTGCTACCACGCAGTAAAAGGTGAGGCTTTCCTTTACCCTGCCTGTCGACCTGTCCTTCTGCTCAAAGAGGAGCTATCTACAGCAAAGAGCCCCGTGTTTCTGTAAGAACAGGCCTCGGCAGAGGCATTTTATAACTTATCACAATATAAGGACCAGCACCTTATTTTTAAAAGATACTTTTCAGACGGGGCGCGGTGGCTCACACCTGTAATCCCAGCACTTCGGGAGGCTGAGGCGGGTGGATCACGAGGTCAGGAGATCGACACCATCCTGGCTAACATGGTGAAACCCCCTCTCTACTAAAAATACAAAAAATTACCCGGGCGTGGTGGCGGCGCCTGTAGTCCCAGCTACCCGGGAGGCTGAGGCAGGAGAATGGCGTGAACCCGGGAGGCGGAGCTTGCAGTGAGCTGAGATTGTGCCACTGCACTCCAGCCCGGGCGACAGAGCAAGCCTCTCTCTCAAACAACAACAACAACAACAACTTTGTAAAGCCCTAACAATATATAAATGGTAGGAATTCAATATCTCTTCAGGAATAAAGCAAGCAAGGAATGCCAAAATTGGAGGCTGTGGTGGGGAAGGCGCCTGGCAAGACTCAGAACAAAATGTGCTGCTCCACTGTTTTGGCCTGAGCCAGCTTTGGCTCTATGATGGATCCCAGGCCACTGAGTTTGAAAGTAATGTTCGGCTAATTCTATCTCATCTTCTGCAGATCACTTCCTCCTCTGCCGAGATTTCTCACAGCACTTCATCTCTCTCTGGTCAACCCCACTATCAGTCATCAGCACGAAATGCATCACTCTAAAGTTAAATGAAAGCGCAGTGGGCCCTTCCTAATTGTGCAGAAATAGGGATAATGAGCCAGCTAGTTGCTCTCCCTTTTAAAAGGGAGAGGAAGAGAGAGATGAAAAAGAGCCAGAGTCACTTCAGGAAGAAATGAGCTATCTTTATAAAAGCAGGGGACAAATTCTAGAAATAACCTCCAGAGTGGAAATTTGATGACTGCCTTATTCAAAATACTTGCTGTAACTTAAAATACACTGTCAGGGTATTATAGAAAAGACAGTTGTACTTTGAGAAAAAAAATAAGGCTTCACGAATAGGAAAAATATTTTTAAATGATCTATTTTTTCATAAAACCGTAGTGCTCATGATTTGTCCTTGAGGCGTGGCACTGGTTTGATCTAGCTGCTCTTATTTGCTCCTGTGATACACCTGTGCTTTCCGAGGACACCCGGGGGCTGCACCCCTCCACAAGCAACGTTCAAGAGGAGCACGGGGCCAGTGCCCTGCAGCACCCCGTGGCTACAGAGCCCTGGGCGGTGGCACTGGCCGCCTGAGACATGCCCCTGGGACATCTGGGTTTCTCTTGCCCATTTCTCCATGCAGTAAACCAAGAGTGGTCGTTGGGTGGCCACCTACCCACAACCATGGCCATCCATGCCACCAAGCAGTGGTGTTAGTGAAGCCCTGTCCCATTCTGCAGGGCAACAAAGCCTGTTAGAAAATCAGAGCCAGTACTTACGGCTTTCTGCAAAACAGGTAAGACAGCAGGTGAGTTCCTCCTGCCTTTCAGCATCACGCTCACGTCCCTTCTGTCCGCTCCAGATGACCCTGAGTGTCAGCCCAGCAATGGCGCACAAATCCAAGGATGTCACCCAATTCTACTGATGGCTGAAGTGGGTCTGCCCCCTGAAACAACTCTGGGCAGTTTTCTGTCACTCCTGTGACCTCTCCTTTCTCCAGCTATCACCTGTTGGTGGTCCCTGATGCCAGGCAATGAGTCAGGGACCCAGAGGGAGAGGAAGCCTAATCCCCAACCTCAAAGGAAAACCTAGACAAGAGGGACAGAGACACAGGAGAAACGGCAAAAGAGACAGAGCCACACAAAGAGACATACAGGAGACTGCAAGATGGCGAGACAGAGAGCCAGAGGAAGAAAGGTAGAAAGAGAGAGGCGAAGAGAGGAAGACAGGTAAAATAAGGAGAGGGAGGAAAAAGAGCAGATTGAAAGCATTTTCTTTCTTTTTTCTCTCTCGTGGCTTGAAAGTTCTTTGAAATGATTCATTCTCTGTCCTCTTCAGACAACAGCAACCAGCCCATGCTCATGTGCAACCTGGAGGAAGCCTTCCTGGGTCAGCGGAGGAATGTGCCCTTTGTCGCTCTCTGGGCCATTGGCTGGCGCCTGAGGGCTCCAGGGCGCCCCGATAACTACATTTAGACAGGCAGTCACAGGCCTGGGGACTGCAGGCACAGTGAGGAAGGTAGGGAAGGGTCTCTCCAAGGCAGGCCCACCAGGAGCCCCCACTGGGAGTAGTGCAGCCCCTCTCAGGGGATGGAGCATCTGGAATTCCATGACTGAGGTGCAGCAGGTGACTGAAGGTTTGAGGAGGCAGTGCTCCCACTCACAGTCAGAAGCAGAGGGGATGAGACGGCCAGATGTGACTGCAATCAGACACAGTGAGGTTTGAATCCTCACTCTGTCCTTTTCGTTGTGTGGCCGGTGTGACAGGTCCCAGAGCCCCTCCAGCCTCTGTGGGAAGAAGGATCATCTGATGCCTCTGTAATAAAGTTGCTGAAGGAGTGGAGGCAGCTTTGACGTTATCCCTGGAACCCACCAGTGCAGACGGCTTCATCCAAGGGCACCTGAGGCAGCAGATCTGAGGATTAGGGACGTCAGGAGCTGAAGCCTGGCTGGAGAGGTGGTGCGCACAAGGCACCCTCACATTCCCCAACAGGAGCCTGGAAAAGGTAAGCGGCAGTCAACATAGGTTTCACAGCCAAAAGTGGAGGATTTTATGCAGCAGGCCAGTTCTCTGAAAGCCCACTTGCGAAAGGATACGTTCTTGGAATACCCACTCTACCTACTTGTGAAAAGCCTGTTTGAAGGAAGAGGCTTTCTGGCCATACTCAGTGAATTCAAATATATTTGCCAGACCGGGTGCAGAGGCTCAAGCCTGTAATCCCAGCACTTTGGGAGGCCGAGGTGGGCAGATCACAAGGCCATGAGATTGAAACCATCCTGGCTAACACGGTGAAACCCTGTCTCTACTAAAAATACAAAAAATTAGCCAGGCATGGTGGTGCATGCCTGTAGTCCCAGCTACTCAGGAGGCTGAGCAGGAGAATCGCTTGAACCCAGGAGGCAGAGGTTGCAGTGAGCTGAGATCGCTGTACTGCACTCCAGCCTGGGCGACAGAGCAAGACTCAGTCTCAAAACATAAATAAAATATAAATAAATATATATATCCACCTTGTGCAATATTTCAATGCTTGGCATGGGAAGTTTTTAATTTTTAACTGATTTCTTTCCAGTCCTTGGTAAAACCATTTTCTGTCTTGCCTACATTTTAGCTTTTTAAAACCCTTTCTCCAGTTTTACTGAAGTGACTGATTTAACCCCCAAAAAAGTTTTTCATTTTTTATAAAATTCCTAGCAATAGATTTGGAATGGCAGCGGGAAGGGAAGACTAAGAGACAGAGGAGGAGGAGTCTGAGGGTCAAAGAGGGGCAGTTTGGTCACCAGCCTCCAATGAGTTCTACCTTTGGATCTCCCCTTCCTTGTGTCATCCTCTTCCATGCTGGATAGGAATGACTTATGTAACCAAGAGGCCAATGCAGAAATAACACAGCAGTTTCCCCCTTGCTCTCTCTTGGACCACTTGCACTGGGATAGCAAGACGCCATGTTGGAGGGCACTCAAGCAGTCCTAGGGAGAGGAGCACACGGCAAGGAGCTGAGGCCTCCTGCCCACAGCCGTTGAGTAGCCATATAGGGGGTAGACGTTCCAGCTCCAGTCTCAAATGACTAATCACCTTAACTGTGACCTTATAAGAGACTTCAAGCCAGAACCATCCAGCTAATCTGCCCCTGAACTCCTGACCCACAGAAATCATGGGAGATAATAAATATGTATTGTTCTTTTAAGCCATTAAATTTGGGGATAATTGGTTCTGTAGGCAGACAGAGGAGGACTCTGAAAAGCAAAGGAGGATTTGAGAGACCCAGATCCCTGTAGTCCTGACTTTCCATGGCTCTCTTGGGCCCTGGCTATGCATCTGAATGAATTGCTATAAGTTTTATAAGCAGCTGGAAGGAATACATATTTTATAAGTTGGAAAATTTGATGAATTGGTCATTATGGAAATAGATCCTTAGATGAATTGACTTTCAGTGAATTAGTTTTCTGTGAGTAACCTAGAGCTGGAATATCTAGAGCGTTTTTATATTTTTGAATCATAGAGCCAGGGTTTTAGAAAGCATTTCAATTGAGAGAGGTTAAGGTCAGGTTGATGTGAATAAGTATCAAAGTAGTAGTAGCTGAGACAGAGGTTTGGGAGACATAATATCATCTGTCCCCTCTCTCTCATTCTCATTACATTTATCTGGATCATTGTAAGGCAAATGTAATAAATTCCCTATCCATGGATGACAATACTTATACTTTTTTATTTTTGGTAATCTGTGATTATGTTTGGGAATAAATTTGCCTCTACAGGATGATGATAAGAATGTAATTTGCAGATAGAATAAAAAGAGAAATTGGATTCATAAATAATGTCTCCACAGATGCTTAAAAGATGAAAATTCTACTACTTTCACCAACATGTGGAAGCCCGTTTTCTTTTGCAGATACCCTGTGATTTCCAGCAAGCACACCAGCTGCAATTGTGGTTTCCATGAAGCACAGCTGGAAAACTGCTGCCCCCACGGAGGAAGAGGAAGATGGGAAGATGGTGGTTTCTGCACACCAGGCACCAGCCTCGGGGCTATGAGCTGTACAAACACTACCCACTTGATCCTCATGACCATCTTCTGAGGAGGCTGTCAATGGTCTCACTTTAGATATGAGGAAATTCATGCAGACAGAGGCTGACTAAATTGCCATGGTCACACAGCTAGTAGGAACTGGAGCTGTAACTTGAACCTGGGTCTCTTGTTTCTGTGGCTCCTGGTAGCGCATGCTGGGCTTGAAGTGAGATCCGGAGTATGTTGGAAGCAACTCTCTCCCTATCCTGAAAGTCCTTATGATACCTGCGCAAAGTTGGCAGCCAGGAGCAGCGGCTTCCAGAAGCATGGCTGACCCTTGTTGGGATCTTGCTCCTGTGAGCCTTGGAATGTCTAAGGAGAAAGAGCAGCCAAATGTAGACCTGCAGGAGCTTTGAGATACAGCTCAGGCATCATCTCTGGGAAGTCTTTCCTGGAACCACAGCCTGGGCCCTGTACCTGATTCCCAGCCCCTGTGGCTCTTTCTGCATTTGCTGCCTCCTTTCACAATTCTGTCTCCTTATGTCTTCCACTCTACACCCAAGCCCCTTGAGGGAAGGGCCATGACTCAGTCATCCTGTATCCTAGCCCCCAGCCTGGGTCTGCATCCGGAAGGAGCTCACTAAGTGATTATTGAGCCAAACTGAACTGTAGCAGGAGTGAGCAAGCAAAGCTAAATCATGGGTGCAGAATGGGAGCACAGAGCTGCCAGAATCCAGAGACAGCTGTAACTGCCCCAGCACAGGGGGCTTCAGGCCACGGTGAGAGCCACTGAAGGCAAGAGCCAGGTGGTGGCTCAGTTCACATTGAGTCCTGCTGAAGAAATAGGCACACCGCGTGTGTTAAAATCAGCACCCCACGCATCTGTAGGAAGAGACTGAGGCACCCTGGAGGGCCCTCCCAATAATTAAAAGGCCCCCTGGGGCCTGTGGGAGCCCTAGCTGATGAAATCATGCAGGCCTCAGCCTTTAAAGTGTTTCCAGTAAAATGCTACCAGGAGTTTCCTCCCTTGAATCTGGATGAAAGGGCTGTCTGTGCTACAAAACGCACACCTGGCGTCGATATGCAGTCTCTTGCTGCCTGTTAACCAACCCACTAGCCAACAAGTGCTGCCCACTGCCAGGTGCAAGCACTTATAAAAACTAGTGCCTCCCTCCCAAGGGCTTATGACCTGGTTAAGTGGAAGGGACAAACAGACTGAAAGAAAAGGCAATCGCGGGATAGTATTCAGTTAATTCTTCTCTCTCTCTTGCTCCCTCTCTCTCTTGTTCCCTCTCTCTCTCTCTCTTCCTCCCTCCTTTCTATGACTTGTCCTCTCCACACAACTCCTTTTCCATTTTCCCTCCCCCCCCTGCCTCCCCACCTTCTTTCTTGACTTCCCATCTTGCTCCCTTTCTTCCTGCCTGCCCATCTGCTTTCCTTTCTCATCTCTGGTGCAAATTCTGCATACAGTCGCTCTCCTCATTTCATGACATGCTGTCTTCATCAGTTTCTGAGTTCTTTTGTTACTTGATAATATATTTTACATGCCGTCCTCATATAATCCCTTCCCCCAGAAAAGCCCCATTCAAAAGCACTTACTATACATCCTTAGACAGGCAATGATCTCTGAAATACATATAGGCTTGTTCTATATGTAAGTGTTTTTGTAAGTACACTTTTCTTTCATTAAATATACAGATCTTAATTGTACAGTTTGATGTGTTTTGACCAAGGTATATACTAGTATAACCACCACTCCAACCAAGGTACAGAACACTTTCATCTCTCCGGAAAGTCCCCCTGTGCCACCTTCCAGTCAACTCCCAGCCTCCAGAGGCACCCGCTGTTCAGATTTCTACATGCATTTTGCCTGATGCTGAACTGGAACCTTACAGCCTTTTACATCTCGCTTCTTTCACTTAAGATAATGTTTTTAAGTCATCCATGTAGCTCATTCTTTTTTGTTGCAGAGCAGTATTCCACTGTGTGAATGAACGTACTTTATCCATCAACAGTTGATGAAGTTGGGTTGGCGGTACTTTTTGGCTATCATGGGTAATGCTGCTCTGGATGTTTCTGCACAAGTCTTTATTGTGGACATGCATTTCCATTTCTTTTGGGTAAATGCCCAGGAATGGAATTGCTGATTCATTAGGAAGTCATATGTTTAACTTTATAAGAAACTGGAGAACTGCACTCCACAGTGTTCATGCTATTTCACATTGCCCCCAGTGCCATGCGAATGTTTCGTTCTTGGGGTCTAGAATATCTTACTGCAGTTTTAATTGGAAGTTCTCCGATGACTTTTGATATTGAGTATCTTTTCATATGCTTATTGGTTATTATTTCCTCTTTAAAGAAGAGTCTAGATCCTTTTCCCATTTAAAATTGCATTGCTTCTGTGTTTACTGTTGATTCTTAGAAGTTCTTTACATAATTTAGATTTATGTACAGTAAATATTTTCTCCCAGTCCATGTCTTGCCTTTACCTTTTCTTAACGGTGTCTTTTGATAAGCCAGACATTTTAAATTTTCACAAAGCCTATTGTATCGGGGGTTGTTTTTGTTTGTTTATTTACGGTTAGTACATTTTTTTGGTACTAGTCAGGAAATCTTTGCCTACGTTCTCCTAAGCTCATGAATATATTTTTCTATATTTGTTTCTAGGAGATTTATAATTCAAACTTTTACGTTTAAGCCTATCACCCATGTATAACTATGTATAGTACAAATAAGGATTGAAGTTCATTTTTCTTTACATTTACTTATCCAGTTATTCCAGCACCATTTGTTGAAAACACTTTCCTTCCCTCATTGAATTTCCTTGAAGCTTGTGCTCATAACTTACATAACAAGTATTGTGTTACAATTTTCATTATATTTCTTAATTTTTCACTTAACACAATGTTTATATGATCTATCTGCAATGCTATATCCAGTCATTTGAATTCACTCATTCATTTTATCATTCCATAAATCTGCAGTGGTGAAGAAAACAGAACACGGCTTTATTCTCATGAAATTTATAATCTAGTGAGAGATATTGGCCAAAAAATTATATACACACACCCAGGTAATGATAAGAGCTATAAAGAGAAATAAAGCAAGACAAACAGGAAGAGATTTAATGGGAGGTGCTATTTAAATAGGGCAATGGGTCAGGAAACCTTGCTCCTGGTCCTGACATTGGAGCAGAGAGCCATGGGCTCATTCAGTCTTGAGTTGAGCAATTGCTTCCAGAAGAGTTAAAAGGGCAGAGAGCCCAAAGGATGGCAGATGAAGGGATGAAGGGCAAGAAATGAGATCAAGGACCACATCATGTACAACCCGAGAGGCCAAGGTAAGGACGCTGGATTTTGTTTTAAGAATGCTGGGAATCCACTAGAGAGTTTTGAGTGGGAGAGTGATATGATATCATTTGTGTACTGAAAGTATTTGGAAACAGAGAAGAAGGGGGTGAGGAGAATGGACATGGGAGGGCGAGTAAGGCAGGAATTGCCATGAGCAGGGTGATATGACGTGGCCTGGGCCAGGGTGAGAGTAGTGGATACATGCAGAAGTGGTCACATCCTGATAGACTTTGAAAGTAGAGCTGATGGATTAAATAGGAAGTGGAGGGGGAAGATGAGGACTCAAGGGTAACAATAATAAAATGTGGCACACTCAGGAAGGGACAGGTTTGAGGGAGGAATAACAAGTTTGATTTTACAGAGTTTGAGTTTGGGAGGCCTGCTGGTGATAGAAATGGAGATGTTTAAGAGGCGATTGTATATAGAAGCCTGGAATCCAGCGGGGAGGCTGTGATCAGAATCAGAAGTTTGGGAGTCATTAGTGTGCAGATAGTATTTGTGAAATCACAGAACTAAGACATCACTTACAAAGTGAGTGACTCTGGAGGAAGAGTCTGAGGACGCTGCACCGGGCAGGCTTCACTATTCTGAGGTTCAAAGCATGGGAGGAGGACCTAGCCAAGGAAGTTGAGGATGTAAAGGAAAAGCCAAGAGGCGGTGGGATTCCATGAGCCAGGTGGATGGAGGGTCTGCATAGAAGCGCCTGCCCCATCGTGCTGGAAGCTCTTACCAGGTGGAGGTAAATCAGGGCAGAGAATTGCCCTTGAGATTTATCCCTGTGGGAACATTGCTGACCTTCAAGATGTCAGGCTTGAGGAAGTGGCAGGACAAGAGATTATTTGGAGTATGTACTGGAAAGAAAACAAATGATGAGGAAAGACTGACAGTAAATAGGTTGAGCATCTCTAGTCCAAAAATCTGAAATCTGAAATGATCCAAACTCTGAAACTTTTTGAGCACCAACATGATACCATAAGTGAAAAATTCTACGCCCGACCTCATGTGATGGGTCACAGCTGAAATGCAGGCACACGACACACACAGTTTATTCCATGTCCCCAAGGGAAAAAAGATCTTCCAGGCCCCTTCAGCTGCCATCTATCTTTTTGGCAGACACCTGGATTCCCCACACAAGCACACTCGCAAACAGTAATAAAATAGCACTGATCCAGGCCAAACACGCTGAATGCAGGTTCCCCTCAATGCTCCACAGGAGCCCAAGACCTCTGTGCATTACTTACTCTGTGTGTGTGTGTGTGTGTGTGTGTGTGTGTGTGTGTGTGTGTGTCTATTCTCTACTCTGTGGGATAAAGATACTGTTGAAAATGTCAAAAAGGCCTTCAGATAACCCTGTGGGTAACAGTGATAAGAAAAAGAGAAAGTATTTATGTTTATAGCACAGGAAGTCAAGCTGTTGGAGAAACTGGACAATGGTGCGTGAAACATCTTACAGAGAAGTACGGTGTTGGAACGACCACAATATGTGATCTGAAGAAATAGAAGGATAAAGCTAGTGCCATTCTATGCTAAAAGTGATAAGCAGAAGTTAATGAAAAGTAGAAAAACACCGGGTAAAGCTGAACATGAAGGTCTTGATCACATATTGAAAGAGTTGATCTGTCAGCATCCCAGTGAACACATGCCAGTTAATGGTATGCTGAGTATGAAACAAGCCAAGATCTATCACAATAAACTGAAAATTGAAGGGAAGTGTGAATATTCAACAGGCTGGCTACAGAAATTTAAGAAAAGATGTGGCATTATATGTTTAAAGATTTGTGGTGATAAAGCATCTGCTGATCACAAAGTAGTAGAGAAATTCATTGACAAATTTGCCAGAATCATCACTGATGAAAATCTGATGCCAGAAACAGTCTATAACACTGACGAAACATCCTTGTTGTGGTGTTACTGCCCCAGAAAGACATTGACTCCAGCTGATAAGATAGGAATGAATGATGCCAAGGATAGAATAACAGGTCTGGGATGTGCTAATGCAGCAGGCATGCATAAGTGTAAACTTGCTGTGATGGGCAGACTTGCATTCATGCTGTTTTCAAGAAGTGAATTTCTTACGAGTCCAGTTGTTATGCTAACAAAAATACATGGATCACCTGGGGCATAGTTTTTGATTCATTTCACAAACATTTTGTACCAGTGGCTTGTGCTCACTGCAGGGAAGCTGGACTGGATGATTGACTGCAAGATTTTGTTTTTCCTTCAACAACTGTTCTGCTCATCCTCCAGCTGAAATTCTCAACAAAATCACACTTATGCTGTGTCATTTCCTCCAAATGTGACATCATTAATTCAGCCATGTGACCAGAGAATCCTTAGATCAATCAAAAGTGACTACAAAAACACTTTCTTGAACAGCATGCTAGCAGCAGTGAATGGAGGCATGGTTGTGGGGGGTTTTCAAGAGGAATGTAACACGAAGAATGCCATATATGCCATTGCCAGTGTGTGAAACACAGTGACTAAGACACAGTCGTGCATGCCTGGCACAATCTCTGATCTGTAACTATGTTTCATGATAAGGGTGAACAAGGTGGTGTCTTTGAAAGATTCTGTATGTCAAGTGAGAAAAAAAGATTTCTGACTTCCTTACATATGGTAAAAATATTCCTTCAGAGTCCATTAGTAAGCTGGAAGAAGTGGATATAGAAGAAGATTTTAACATTGATAATGAGGCTCCAGTTATTCTTTCACTGACCAATGATGAAGTAGTAAAAATGGTTCTGAATCAAGATGATTGTGGTAATAGGGACAGTGAGGACGATGTTAATGCTGCAGAAAAAGTGCCTAGAGACAACATGGTGAAGTGGTGTGAGGGGCTTATTGAAGGACTAGGGCAGTATGCATTCATAATAGAACGTGAAGTCATGTCCGTTTATAAAATCAAAAAGAGATTTCTAAGACAAAACCCACAGATAACGAGGCAGATGACTCTGGAGGAAACATTTAGAAAGGCCACCCAGCAGAATGCCTCCTCATCCCTAGAGAACACTTCCTGGTCCCTCAATGCCTCTAATGTTTCCCTCATCTAAAAAAAAAAAAAAATACAGTTACAGTAAACTTGTAATCCAAGCAAGGCATCATGGGTGGAGACTGAAAAGCTGCTTGCTGTTGCTGTTATTTAACAGTTGTTCCAGGTGTCTGGCGATGCTACTGTGCTGCTTACACTTTACTCTCTCACTGTAATAATGGTATGTCAATAAGTGTAAGAGAATGATTGCTTATAGGCATTATATAAATTCAGAGTCAGGAATGATGGTGATGCCAAACAACTACAGACTGGCCACAGAGATGGCCGAGATAGTCACGCCTTTGCTTTCTGATAGGTCAATGTAGACACACTTTGTTTTATGCACAAAATTATTTAAAATTATGCATAAAATTACGTTCAGGCTATAGGTACAATAAATATGCAAAATATATATATGAATTTCATGTTTAAACTGGGATCCCATTCCCAATATATCATTCTAAACAAATATTACAAAATTCAAAGAAAATTCAAAACCTGAAACTCATCTGGTCCCAAGCATTTTGGATAAGGCTACTCGACCTGTATAAGTCTTCGAAGGAGTTTTGTGTCAAATCTACCCATTTTCCCCCTTAACACTGGTACTTTTTAGATCTTATTTAAGAAATTTATACTTGCCTCAAAGTGACACAAGTTTTGTCTTACATTTTCTTGCACTAGCTGTGAGAATGGTTTTCACAGCTAAACGTTTAATCCAGTTAATTTGTGTGTACGATATGAGGTAAGACACTTTTCCACTCATCTAGAAGATGTTTATACCTTCTGCTCTCTCCTCAAAACTTCCTCCCCCATTTCTTCCTCATACTGTGATTTCTACCTCACAGAGAAAAGGGAAGCAATATTGTGAGAATGTCCACAAACTGCAACCCTGCATCCGCTCGCCTACCTGCATCTGCGTCTATGTCCTTGAACTCTCTCCTATTCGTACAAGTGAGTTTTCCATGTTCCCACTGAGGGCAACCTCCCCAGCTGAGCCCTCAATCCCACCTTCCTTGTCTACCCAGCGCTCCCCCTCTCCTCCATTATCATTATCCATTACTTCCCTCTGCTAAATTTAACTCATTACCACAAGAACATTATCAGTTCTTCTGTAAAATCAGCAACAATCCATGTTGAGCCTCCTTCTCCCTCCTGGTACCTCACTTCTCTTCTTTTTCTGCATCAAAAGTTCTCCAAGCGTTGTCTATAGTCACTGTATCCAACTTCTATCCTTTCATTCTCCCTTGAATCAGGGTTTTGCCCCAACCAAGTACACTTTGAAAGTAAAGCAGACAGAATTTGCTAATGTACATTGTTCCTTTTCAGTTCACCAATGATCTCCACATTCTTATATCCAATGGTCAATGTTCAGTCTTTATTTTCCTTAACCTGTCATTTAAAATGATTGTTCTCCCTCTCTTCCATGAAACACATTCATTCAATGTTTCACTCTCTCATTTTCCTCCCCGCTCTCTGGCCATGTTGGAGAGTTCAAGGCACAATCCTTAGTTGCCTTTTCTGTCTGTATTCACTCCCTTTGGAAGGCCAGCCAGTCTCATGGGTCTAACACCATTTATTCACTCATGATTTTCTGGTATGCATCTCTAGCTGGTGCCTCTCTCCTGAATTCTAGGCTCATATATTACACTGCATTTTCACCTCATTTTGATGTTCAACAGATATCTCAAACTTGACATGTCCACGAGAAAACTTCCAATCTTTCCTTTCAAACCGGCTCTGCACAGTCTTCCCCCTAAAAGACAAGTGCATTCTTTCTGTTGTTCAGAATAAAAATCTTGGATCCTTTCTTAACTCTTTTGTTGTTGTTGTTCTCTCAAGCTTCGCATCCTATCCATCAGGAAATTCTGTAGGCTCTACTGTCAAAATGTGTCCAGAATCGAACTACTTTTCAGTACCACCCAAGTCACAGCCATCATAATCTGTTGCCTGGATTTGCTGAAACTCTCTCTAGCAGTTTATAGGTCTTACAGCATGTTCCTTAATAAAGTTTAAAATATATTTTGCATAAAGTTTTTGTTTTACCTTCTTCTAGATTAATTCCTGGATATTTTATCATCTTGTTGCTATTGTAAATGTGTCTTGTTTCCCAGTAAATATTTTAGGTGATTATTTCTGATAAAGTGTATGTGTAAATTGACCTTGTATTCAGTTACCTTGTTGAACTCTCTAAATATGCTGATAGTTTGTTTTTATTGAGCCTGGTAGATTTTCTATAAAGATCATCTGGAAATAGTGATAGTTTTATCTCTTCCATTTTAATCCTCACATTTCTTTTTGGTTTTATCCTATTACATTTTCTAGTAGCAGCATTTGTTTTACATTCAAATGCAAAGCAGACAAGAAAACAAGAATTTCAGGTAAAATTAATTCTAATAATACATTTCATTTAATCCAATATATCCAAAACAATATGATTTTTCTAAGTTATTTACTCACCCTTTCTTTCTATATCTCATTGCTTCCTCATAGATTTATTTCTTTACTTTGCTGCAGTTCTTGTTTACAGAATACTTTCATTGTATGTTACAAATTATGAAGACTTGTGTAATTGAGAATATCTATTTCATCCTTATAGTAAAATTGTTTAGCTGCATATAAAATACTAAATTTGAAGTTCTTTGCCTTCATGTTTAGAATCTTTATTTGCTTCTTTCTCAAATCTATCTGACTATATGTAACTATTTTTTCTTGTTCATTTTTGATCTGATCTTTTATTTTTAATTAAATTATTCATAGTTATTTTCTACTTCATTTCAGATAATCCCAGGATCTGAAGCTTTTGGAGTCTAAATCTATTTTGGACTGTTCCCTCTGACTCTTATTCAGGGAAGCCTGCTTCCTCATGATTTTTGTATGTCTATATATTTTTAAATTTTGAGCTGTTATTTGGCTGAATTTAATCTGTAGGAGACCTGAAGGACCTGACTCTAGGAAGGCTTCCACCAAAGAGGATCTGTATTTGATTCTACTGGATGTCTTAGACTGGAATATTTTTAATTTAATTTTAGATTAATGTTTCTCTGACCATTCAGGAAGTATAAATTCAACACCAGATGGAAGAGGAAAGGCCCATGGTCGCAAATTCTCCGGGGATTATGACTTGGTTTTATCCCTTCTGGCTTCATGCTGGAGACAAATATGTTTCCTAAATGACTCTTTTGTCTCAGGCAAGTGGATTCCTTTATTTTTTTTAAAGCCAACAATTCACTAAGAACATGGACACTTTGAGAGATGGCTTCATAAGAAGAGGTGCAGTGGGCAGCTCCTACAACAGTTCCAAGTTCCCAGGCCTAGTTTCTACTCCCTCTTTAACAAGCTATTCAAACTCAAAGTTCTAAGATCTTGAATAACCATTTGCTCCAGGACATTCCTTCATTCACTCATCCATTCATTCAACATATATGTACTCAGCACTTACTCTGTCCCAGGCTTTGCTCCAGGGGCTGTGCTTTATCAGGAAATAAAATAATCAGAAATCCCTGCCTCACAGAGATTACATTCTAATGAGGGCAGCCTTCATTTCCAGCTTCATTGACTATACTTGTTTCAACTCTCTATTTGTTGAGGGAGACAGAAAGTACAGGCTAGACTTACTTACTTATGGATTCAGTATTGTATTTTAAAACATTTAAAAATATATCAAGCATCTAGATGCTTTCTGCGGGGAGTTTTTCAGCATATCTGGTCTGAAATACTTTCAGAAACTGCCAAATTCTTTTTCCTCAAACCCAATAACTTCAGTTGGTTCTTCTCAAATTATTATTCTGCCTTCACGGTTTGAATATCCTTTCTTGGCTTCTTGAAGCTATGTAAAAGCTTATTTAATTGTTTTATCTTTTTGGTCAATTAATTCTTATTTGCCTGGTATAATTTGTTCAGTGTGTCGTGTTTCTTTATGGTATTTGTGCTCTTCAAATGTGTCATTATCTTTTCCTCTGAGCTCATATTTCCTTGGTTCTGTCAAAGCTGGTAATTGCCCTCCTACCATAAATGATTAGAAAATTGGGAAACAAAATCTATTAAACAACTGTTTTCAGATATTGAACCACAGGCATCACAAGGCTATGACTCCAGTGAGAACAAAGACAAATGAAGTGAGCCCTGCAATTGTACCAGCTTACTACCTGGCAGCAGTTTCTGGACTACAGGGCAGGGAGGAAACCCCAGTAAATCCCAGCAGTCTTACCTAGTGAGGAGAGAGAGATCAGAGCCTGAGAAAGCAGAAGCACCTAGAATTGGCTAGGTGGATACCTGGAGCAGAGGCAGGTACGTGGGGCTTAAGAGAACAGAGGAGTCCCCTGGAGTCTTTGGCCAAATTGTGATCTGAGCATGCATGGAAGGAAAATCCATAACACCAGGGAAAGAATCACTGAGAAGCAATAGGTTGAAAAATTCCTAGAGTTCTTACAGGACTGGGGAGAGTTTGCAATCCCACCAATTATGAGAGACCTCATAATACAGAAGGCATTTAATAGAGAGAGTTCTTAGAAGGGCCACACCTTAGTAGTGAGACTATTAGCCTTAGAGTAAGGGCTGCTCTGGATCTACCCTTATAAGCCTAAAAAGCAAGCCTCAAAGGGATCAATCTGATCTGCAAGTAATGTAACTGCAGGAAGAACACAGTCCAACACTCTTTAAAGGAATACAACAAAATCCAGCATTTACCGACCTAAAATTCTTGCTGCTCAACATTTAAAATTTGTTTATAATTTGTATTAACTAATCTTTTCTGGAGTCATGTGGTCTTGACTTAGGTCTTATTTAAATCTATTTACTAAGCCTGAATGTCATCAATATATAAGAAATTCAGAGAGATTAAGTGCTCAAATACGCAAAGTACTTGTATTCTTTTAGTATCATATATCCCAAGAGCTATGAACAACACTCAGACCAGTGTTTCCCCATGTTTTTAAATTATTGCTCCCCTAAGGAGTATTTTAAACAATTTTTTAATAATTACTCCATTGCATAAGATTTTAATATGGCAGATATAATGTATACACTTTTATGTATTGGCTTATGTAAATGTATATCTATGCTTTAGACATTAAAAGAGTAAGATTTTTCCATCCCCTTGGGAACAATATTATTCCCATTGAAAATACATGCTCTAGACCCTCTGCAGTCAGTTATTTCAAACATTAAAAATGTCAGTCCTTTATGCTTATCTGCCTGCGTGTCCTATCTTCTAGCAACAAAAAATTAGAAGTCAAAATTTTCAAAATGCATTTCCAGTGGCATCCAAAACATGAGATATTTGACAAAAGAGGTCAAAAACCTGTACACTGAAAACTATGAAAAGTCACTGAAGAAATTAAATACCTAATTTAAATGGAGAGCTACACCGTGTTCATGCATTGGAAGACTTTAATGTTCTGATATCAATTTCCCCCAAAATTGACCTACAGATTGAATATAATTTCTATCAAAATTTCAAATTTTTTAAGATATAAATTAACAAACTGCTTCTAAAATTTATATGAAAGGTAAAAAATCTAGCTTGGATAGTCAAAGTGATTTTGAAAAAGAACAAAGTTGGGAGACTTACACTGCCTGATTTTAAGACTTAATACAAAGCTACAATAATCAAGACAATTTGGTCATTGTGTAAGGATAAACATAAGGACTAGTGGAACAAAATAGAAAGTCTAGAAATAGACCATACACAAAATTGCCAAGGTATTTCAATAGGGAAACAACAGGATTTTTTTTTCAACAAATGGTGCTGTAATAACTAGCTATTCATATACAAAAATATGAGCTTCGACACTTATCTCACACCATATAAAAATATTAATTCAAAATAGGTCAAATACCTAAATGTAAAATCTAAAACTATAAACTTTCTAGAAAAAAAATATAGGGGAAAATCTTTGTAACCTGAAGTTAGGCAGATATTTCTTAGATATGGCTCAAAAAAGTGTAAACATAAAAGAAAAAACAGAAATTGAACTTCATCAAAATAAAAAACTTGAAAACGTTGAAAGATATTGTTAAGAAAATAAAAATGCATGCCACAGACTGGGAGAAAATATTTGAATAAATATACATTATGAGGTATTTATGTTTAGAATATAGAAATAATTCTTGGAACTCAGAATAAGAAGACAAACAACCCAATTAAAAATATTAAAAAAAAATTTGAACAGGAATTTTACCAAATAAAATATGTGATGGCAAAAAACACACAAAAAGATCCACAATATCATTAGTTATTAAAAAGAATGCAAGTTGAAACCATATGTTACTAATACATACTACCAAAATGTCTAAAGTTAAAAAATAAAATAAAACTGACCATACCAAGTGTTGACTAGGATATGGAGCAACTGGAACTCTTAAACATTGCTGTTGGGACTGCAAAGTGGTACAGTCACTTTAGAAAAACAGTTTAGCACTTTCTAATACAATTAAACCTACATTTTCCATATGACCCAGCAATCCTACTTCTAGGCATTTACCTAAGAAAAAGAAAATATTGTACATGAGTGTGTATAGCAGCTTTATTTGTAATAGCCAAAAACTATAAGCAGCTCCAGTGACCATCAACTGGTGAATGACTAAGCAATTTTTGGGATATTCGTGGAATGTAACACCCCTCAGCAATATGAAGGAACAAACGACTGATACATTCAATGCAATGATAAATCTCAAATGCATCATACTTAGTGAAAGAAGCTAGACTACTTCTTTCACTACCATATGATTCTATTTATGTAAAATTGTAGTAAAGGCAAAACGATGGTGATAGAGAACAGATCTATCTTTCTGGGGAAAGGTACTAGGGTGGGGTATTGGTAGGGGAATTCTGTAAAGGGTCATTAGTAAATTTTCTGAACTGAAAAAATTGTTGTGTCTTGATTGTGATGGTAGTTATACTAATACACCCACTTGTCAAAACTCAACTGAACACTGAAAATAAGTAGATTTTATATACATTATAGCTCAATAAATCTGACCCTTTTTTTTTTTGAGACGGAGTTTCGCTCTTGTGGCCAAGGTTGGAGTGCAATGGCACGATCTCAGCTCACCACAAATTCTGCCTCCCAGGTTCAAGCGATTCTCCTGCCTCAGCCTCCTGAGTAGCTGGGATTACAGGCACCTGCCACCACACCCAGCTAATTTTTTGTATTTTTAGTAGAGATGAGGTTTCACTATGCTGGCCAGGCTGGTCTTGAACTCCTGACCTCAGGCGATCCACCTGCCTCAGCCTCCCAAAGTGCTGGGATTACAGGCATGAGCCACTGTGCCCAGCCCCTGATTTTTTAAAAAAAAAACCCATACCCCTAAGTAAATACTTCTAATTCTAAATACATTCTGGATTTCAGAATGAGTAAAAGGGATGTGGACTTGGAAGGATCTTCTGGCTTTACAATCTGGGTTCAGCAACTCCTCCCCACTTATTTGCTACAGGTAAACATGCTGCTAGGTAGATCTGTCTTCCAAGATCTGCTACACGGAATGCAACTGATAACACAGGAGAGGCATTCAGGATGAAGAAAAAAAGAATTCTCAGGATCCTCCTGATCCTGTCACTGTTGTTACTCTTTCACTCCTTACTCAGCCAGTCTCTGGGCCTTCCCTAATTTTCGCCTCTTGCCTTTGGCTGGCTCTAAGCTGCAGCTGCTGCTGTTTTCCTTACCATCCATTTCCCCGTAAAAGCATGAGTAGTAATATGGGTGAGGGGGAGGGCCGGAGGTGGAGAGATATAACTAGAAAGTTTTCTCAAAATCCATTCCTCAATACCAGGCTCTCTCTCATTCTGTGTTTTCCACTGCACCTGGAACCACTTTATTTCACCTTCCCAAAGGCTTCTCACGATTTTTGCACTAGATTCTGGGAACCATCAATATCTTCTGGCTTCTTGGGTAGAGATCCCGGGAAAGAGCCAACAGCTGGTGCTTGTCCATAATCATTATATTTACTGAATTCCAAACTAACTTTTGTCTTGAATCTTTTCCCTTGAATAAAAGTTGGAATTGGGTTATAAATAAATGCAAGAGTCAACAGCAGCTCTACCGAAGCCAAGGTGGGGCTGGGTCCCATAGTGCTACCCTACCTGGTCGGGAAAGGAAGATTCCAGGATCAGAGATTACTGAAATCAAAGAGGCAGAGACAGATGTTGTAATGTGCTTAGGGCAGCAAGAGCAGACCAGTCTGGAGGAAGAAGAATAAAGATAAGGTTGGAAAGCTGGGGGTGGGGTGTTAGTTCATGGGACTTTATATGACAATGGAGGAAGTTTGTTTTCTGCAGGCAGTAAGGAGCCATGGATAATTCGGATGATCCAGCAGCATTACCATCTCGTATGTTGTTTCAGGCTTAAAAGCCAAAGCTTCCCAATGGAAAGGCAAAGAAGCTGCTGGGGATAGGGGAGCCAGAGCACTGGGCTTTTGTCAAGAATTCTTGGCTGGTGTAATAGAAGGTAGGAAATGCTGGAAGCACAGAGCAAGAGCAGAACTTTCTAGTCCAGCCTCTGAATTTTATAGCTGAGGAAACGAGGCCAAGGACAATCAGACTGGCCAAGTGTCAAGGTGAGTTAGTGGCACACCTGGTTGTGCAGTTGGAAGTAGCCAGTGATTTTTGAAAATTCCTATTCATGGAGGAAGGCATATAAAATGGTCAGATCATGGAAAATGACATTCCAGTTGGGTCTTTCCAACCCACTGTACAAGAACAGCTTCTCAGACAAAGTGTATTTGCCCATGGTCTTTCCAATAAATTCTCAAATAGACATCAAGATTGAGCAGTCAACTTGGTCACTTCCTCAAGCAGGCTGCTTTTGGACTCAACGGAAAGTGCACAACCAGCCACCTAAGCACTTGAGCCCAAACCCTGGCTCAACGTCTGGTCCCTGTTTCTCAATGTCAGGTTGAGTGGATTGTGCAAAGCACACATGCCTCCTACCAATTTAACAATTGATAAATTGCTCTGGGGAGGCACTTTCAAGGAGTCCTCTTGCTCTTTGCCTTTATTCTCTGGCTATTCGGGGTTTTTTAGGTCACAAAGAGGGAATGGGACAGAGAAAAAACTTAAAAAATTATTTCTCAATCTCAAACTGGGAGTCAAGTAACTTAACCTACTAATTGTTCTGAAAGATTTCCTTTGCTCTTTCTCCTTCAACACAACAACCTCTTGTCAGAAATCATTCATTGTGGCCTGCAGAAATTACACACCAAATTCTAAGGTTGGCCACTAGTATCAAACAATAGATCATTAGTGGACTTCTATGAATTAAACATTTATAAAATAGTCCAAGAACACCATCTGGGGTGCTGCAGGTCTGCTGGGGAAACAGGTAGGGAGATGGAAGGATCTGTGTCTTGATTCTGAGCCGGACATTTGATTGATGACTATATCAGACAGTTGACGTCTCATCTTCACTAGCAAATGTCTTCCTATGATCTACTCAATGACCTAAGATCCATGTAAAAAAAAATGATAACCAAAACCTCTCCTGAGCTCAAAACTTTCATGTTATTTTTTTTCAAATGTTTTGACTGATTGGAAGAATTAAAATGAAATTTACTTCAAAAACAGCAAACATGAGTGGTGTTGTGTGCACATGAACTGGATTTATTAGGTTAAAAAAAAAAAGCCCAAATAAACCATCTTAAAATATGCTAATACATGTCCACACCACCCACAACACACTTTTCCCCAATGTTAAATATGAAAATACAGTGCAAATCACCCTGGAAATGTGTGGTGGAAAAAGAAGGTATGCTGTGGCTGAGATAATCAACACACACTGATTACTGTTTTTCTAAGTGCTTATGAGCCTTTTGCATTTCTTCTATATAATTCAGTATCAGAGTTAATGACGAATCATAGTTTTCTCTGATTCAGAAGCACCTCAATTCCTGAAAGTTCTTGCTCCCTTCAAGACAACTTATCTGCAGCAAAATTACCAATAAATCTCTCAGCGTGAGAAATAACAGGGCTGAATGACTTTGTGATGAATAAAGAGGGTGGTTGGCTCCTCTCCATTCATCTTGATAATCTTCATTGCTATGTAAACAGTAAGATACATTATCATGATTCATGTTCAAGTCAGTTCTCAGCTCAACACTGATTCCAGAGAAATGCTACCTAGTAAACTATTTTATTATGATTGCAAAGCAACAGTAAGAAAATGGCAAAAAAAAAAAAAAAAGCCTGAACTTGTAAGTGAATGTGTGTGTGAGAAAGAGAAATACTAAGAAAGAGTAATTAATCTCTGTGAGATTAGACACATTTAGCAGCATGTCTAATGAATGCTCTTCTAAACATGGTTAAACTATTCACTTTTAATTATTCTCATCAGAATCCATGTTAACCCAAGTTAGGAGATACCAGGAATAAGCAGTAAATTCCACAATAAGGGTTTCAAGTCATTCCTGTTTTAACATCCCCAAACTTAGAAGTATGAAATCAATATTATTATTATAGGGGTGCTAAAAGACTGGGGTTGGGTAGATATTCTAAAAATGTCTGAGAACTGATGGGATCATATTTCCAAACAAGTCCAGACTTCTGTCATCTGTGCCCACTTGGAAGAAAATTCTCAAAGTAAGAAAATGATTCTCAGGCAGGCACCTGGAAGAATCTGTGATTGCCAAAACATTTCCAGTGAACCATTTTCTCTCTCAGGATACATGGCCCTGATCCATTTGCATAATGTCCTAATGCTAGAAAACCAACAAGAGTAGACAAGATCTGCCTGTCTGTTTCAAGCCAAGAGGAAGCCAGACACTCCTCCAAAGCTCTCTTTCCCCTTAGGATTGCATCAATTCCCACTGTATGGGATTATTTTTAAACATTGGTTTAAAATATTCCATAGCCCAGCTGTTCAATATCATAACATAAGGTCAACTTTATATAGTTGTACTTCCTTGAAGAGCTAAAGTAAGGTGACCCAAAAGGCCAATTTTCCCCACCAATAAAAGTACTCATTCTTGGAAAGCTGCCATTATGTTATGACACTTACATTTCCTTGTTTTACTGATGTAAAATTTGAACTTTGAAATACATTTGTGGATTTAATGTTTGTAGTTCTCAGGCTTGGATCACAAGATCTCAGTGTGTCTCAATTATGTTTGCTAACAATGAACTGAGCCTAGATAAGTCAAATCCAGTGATACTTCCCAACTGCATAGAGCCCAATTTAGCCAACCAAAGTTCTTTCGAATTGTCAGAATTAGTATCTCACCTGTGAAATAGTCAAAAGAGGAGCTACTTTGGGAGGCTGAGGCAGGTGGATCACTTGAGGTCAGGAGTTTAAGACCAGCCTGGCCAACATGGTGAAACACCATCTCTACTAAAAATACAAAAATTAGCCGGGCATGGTGGCCTGCACCTGTAATCCCAGCTACTCAGGAGACTGAGGCGGGAGAATCAATTGAACCCTGGAGGTGGAGTTGCAGCGAGTCTACATGGCACCACTGCACTCCAGCCTGGGTGACAGAGCAAGACTCGGTCTCAAAAAGCAAAAAAAAAAAGAAGAAGAAAAGGAAGAGGAGCTACTGTAACATAGGATGGTGAGGAAGGGAGGGACTTAACACAGACTGAGGAGCAAGAGCAACTAGCAAGGTTCAAATCCAAGCACGCCACCTGTTGGTTTAGCTGAGGGGCTGTGCCTCAGTCTTCTCTTTCAAATGAGGAACTTCCTTCACAGTTCTGTTTTGAAGACTAGATGAGATCATACATGTAAAGCTCTTAGAAAAGGTTTTAGGCTGTGGTGAGTGTGCATGGTGTTTGGCATTAGCATCATCATGAATCAGCAGAGCTTTTTGTTTGTTGATCCTCACAAAATTCCTGTAAAGAGAGACTCATTTTACAGATGAGGAAACTGGGACTCAGAGTGGTTAAATAATGTTCTCAAGGTGATATGGTGAGAAAGAAACATCCAGGAATACTTGCTTGTTTTCTCTTTCGTGCTATTGCTCTCTAGATACTGCTTTTTACTTCTTTTTTGAGCTAACCAAAATTTTTATTTCAAGTACTTTGAATGATCCCTTTTTCTCTTTTTCCTTTTATCACATCTTCCCTTTCCCCCTTTTCCTTTCTTCCTACAAGTATATTTTTAGCATCCCCCATGGACAAAATGCCCTTTTAATCCTCACGAAATAGATATGCATTGTTATCAAAGCAAGGAAGGCCTCCGGTGCCCTTGTCTCCCAGAAGGGAAGAAGGCTCCGTGTCCTTCCCGCTTCTTTGATGTGGCCTAAGATCTCTCAACTTCACTTATCCTTGAGGTTCATTCAGTAGCCCCTAGCAAGGAGCTGTTCCTGCCCAACCAGAGATCTGAAAGTCAAGCTCAAGTGCCCACAAATGGCTCCAAAATAAAGTCTCCCCTAAGACCCTCATCTAAAAGTAGGTTGTTCCCTCCCTAAAGAGTGCCTCATTTTAATGGTACACAAGATCCTCACTCAGAAGCACTTTATGTTCCAGACTTTCCCAGACAGTGCTGACTTCAATATCATTTTCAAGAAAGATAATTCCTTAAATGTAAGTCTGTAAGAAAAACTCCTGTTTCCTTCCTTATACTCACACTTAACACAGAACGCTTCTGTAACCAAATGTGTGTGGGGTTTTCCCACACCAACTAGTTCCCCAATTCTCTTCAGACACCAACTGGGTGTTCAATAATTCGATTCAATTCTGACACCATCTACCTGGGATTAGCACATGGGCATTTTGTCCCACAGGTTAAGTGTTCTGTTCCTCCTGACTCCTCACCCCACTTCAGATGCCAATCACAAGCGATGGTCTCTAGGTTACCCACAACTCCTGTCTGACTTGGTTACAAATAGGAGGTTCCCATAACCTCCGCCTCAGTTTTGACCATTTACTAGAACAGTTTGCAGAAGTCAGGGAAATACTCACTTATATTCACCTACCAGTTTATTATAAAGAATATTACAAAGGATACACATACACAGCCAGATAAAGAGATGCAGAGGGCAAGGTCTGAAAGGGTCCCAAGCACAGGCACTTCTGTCTCCGTGGAGTTGAGATGCACCACCCCCAGCACATAGATGCATTCATCAATCTGGAAGCTCTCAACCCTCTACTTTAGGGATTTTTATAGACATAGAAAAATCTATGATGTAGACCTTTCATGACATAGGCATGATCAATTTTTGACTAAATCTCCAGCCCCACTCCTCTACCCAGAGGATGGAGAGTGAGGCTGAATATTCCAAGCTTCTCATCATGGCTTGTTCTTTCTGGTGACAGACTCCACATAGGAGTCCACCAAGAGTCACCTTGTTAGAATGAAATGTGCTCCTGCCACCCAGGAAAGTCCAAGGGATTTAAGAGCTCTGTGCTGGGAACTGGGTCAGAGACCAAATATTAGGACAAAATATTCTCCTAGCACCCCTATCACTCAGGAAATTACAAGGGTTTTAGTGGCTCTGTGTCAGGAATCAGGAGCAGGGACCAATACCTATATATTTCTTATTATGCCACAAAGCCCAAATGTAATTTTTTGAATGTGCGTAATGACTGCATTTTCTGTAGGAAAAGAAAAAAGAACAAGACAAGTATTCCCCCACCAGAAAATAGAATAACTTCCTGGCGTCATCAACATGCCACCTCCAGGGTCAGGTCAGCATTGGCCCAGAAATACAACCGTTTTATATTTTCAGAAGCTTGACTTCAGTCTGGCCAAAATGACTTAAGCTCACCTGGTTTTACTATGCATGCGAATGCATGTGTACACAACATGTGATCACGCGCGTCGTCCTTCCAGCAGCAGTGAGCTGCAGAGACCGGTCTTCTAAAACAAAAGGCGTGGGCAGCAGGGCTGTGGAAACGGGCTGCCTAGAAGTGCTGTGCTCACACGAGGGACTTTGAATCCCAGATGATAGCTTTCCAAGCTAATGTGATTAATGTGCCCTTGTAGGTGACGTTTCCTGCTATTTCATGTTCTCCAGTAAAAGCTGACCACTCCCTGCCTTACGGCCTCCAGCAGGGTGGGGGAGCTGAAACAGGAACTCCTGCATCTCAGCTGCTGTGTAGAGGAGTGGTCGGTTCCTCAAAAAGGAATGCCACCCTCAGGGGATTTCGAGCTGTTGGTCATCCTGGTTTTCCATCATCACTCTCCCTCCCTGCCCACCACCCCAGCCTGTGGACATCCAGCAGGAAGTAGTGGCCACGAGGCAAGCAGCTGTGGCTGGAGATCAGCCAGAAAGATGTGGGCAGAGGCGGCTCAGAACAGTCTCAGAAAAATGGAGACAGAGTTGTAGAGGACTAAATTCTAAAACTAAAGAGATGAAGGGAACTTAAAGATGGCCTATTCTAACTTTTCCTGCTTCACTGGAAAAGAACTGAGTCCTGGCATCCAACTGACTAGTGGCAGAGCAGGCTGGACTTGCTACAGACTGTCCAGTATAGGGCTAAATAATTTTTTAAAATGTAATGGGTGTCAAAGAGGAAATGAATGAAAATGCTTTTGCCAAATGGGGAGAGGAATAATGAGTGGCTTTTAAAAATAAATCTCCAAAAGATCTAGCACTAGATGGGTGGAGCTTCATCTGCCACTCTAACCAGTTAGGGTAAAAGGGTCAGCACCCAGGCTCCATCCGGAAACCTTCCGGCAAACCCAAATCGTCTAAGACACTGACTCTCAAACCTTCCACACAGTGCCATCACCTTGGAGATTTTAAAGAATTCAGGTACCTGGTCCCACCTCAGAGACTTTGATTTGATAGGGTTGGGTGGGCCTGGGTATGGGGATTTCTCAGAGTTCCCCAGGTGATTCTGATATGCAGCCAAGTTTGAGAACCGTTGTTAAAACATGAGCATTTCTCCACTTTTCTCCTCCCGGAGCTTATCCTCCAACCCCCTTTATGACATTTCTTACCACCTGGCTCCTGGGGCTCCCTGGTGCATTCACAGATGTGGCCCACATCACTGTGGCTCACTTTTCTGAGCCTGATCCCTGAGTAGGTCGATGGATCTGTCTCAGGAAGAGTGATCCTTGGAGAGACACATAATGACTCCCTGCAAATTATTCTCCTATTTGAAACACAGCTCAAGCCAACTATTATTGCCCTACAGGGGAGAATAAAAAGAAAGGCATGCTCACTTAGCATGTGAAATTGTCCTCTATCCTTTGACCTCCTCAGCCTGGCTGTGATGTTATAAGTTGGTAGAATACTACCGCATTCCCCTTAGCCACAGAAAATAAAGGAAGGAGCTTCATCAAGAATAGCTTCAAGTGAGGGAGGGCATGACCAGGTTTGCTTTCAGGAAAATGGCTGCAGTGCGTTGGTGTGGAAGATGGATGCCACTCAGGAGACTAGAGTTAGGAAGCCCACTTTGGAGGCTAGTGGCACAGAAGGTGAGAGAAGATGAAGCCTGAGCTAAGGCCACCCATGGGGGACTGACGTGAAACACTTGCCTGTAATAAATCCTGTGCATTGGTAATAGATTTGGGGGAGGGAATGGATTTGTTGATGTAAGAATTTAGGGAAATTTGAGTGTCTACATAAAATGACTGAGAATATCATGATCCAGGAAAGGTTAAGAACCACTCATCTAAGAAAACCGACACAGAAAAGAACCACTAACTGGCAGAGAGAATAACCTTAGATTCTGTGTGATGTTCTGCACCTTCTTTTTAAATCCCCCAGCTAGTGATCTGGAACTTTATGTATAACTCTAGCACCTGCCAACAAACTCTAAGGTTAGCCTATGCAAGGAAATGAGAAGAAAGAGTGAAATAACTGTGTTTAATGTTTTCTGGTTTGACGCTCCACATGGGGCTTGTGACCTTAGCTAAATTAAAGACTTGGATGACTGTGAAGGGGACAAACATGAAGTTGGCCCTGACCCCTGCTTATAGATCCTTAAAGTCTTTATAGTAATGATTGTATTAAATAAATAGCTTTGCAAAGCCTGTACAATTATTGTTGTCATAATCATTAATGTAAATTTATCAAATGGCAGAAACTACTGCAGCTTGCTTGGTTACTTAAAAGGCATAGGAAATTTGTGGGAAATGCCAAAATCCTGAAATGGTTTTTCATTACAACTCCAGAGAACAATGAGGATATTGTTGTCAAGATATCTCAATGAGGCAAATAAAGTATAGAAAGAAGAATTCCTCTTCTTTTAAAAATAGCACTTTTTCTGATTGTAAAAATAACCCATAGCCATTGTAAAAGCTGTAAAAATGTAAAAACAGCAAAAACAAGTAAATAAATGCCAACCATATCCCAACAGCCATACATAATTATTATAAACATTTTGATGTGTTTTTCATCTTTCTTATAAAAATATTTTTTGTATAATTGCAGTAATATTATATTATATATAACATTTTTGTTCCCTAAGATTTTTTTCACTTAGTATTATAATTATAATTAAGATCTTTCCTACCATTATTAAATATTTTTCAAAAACATGATTATAATAACTATATTTCCTTCTTTATCAGTGCTCCTTCAGTAGATATATTGTGATGAGTATAAAATATGTTTCTTACATTCTCAGGATATAGCATTAGTTTTATGTTTAAATGCAATCATAGGAACTGGGCTTTTCTATTGCCTTCTTGTCTCGTTCATGTAGATCTTTCAGCAGAAGCTCTCTTAAATGACCTTCGCTTAGCTGACTCCCCAGATTAATTGAATGACCTTCTATTTACTCTATTTTTTCATGACCATGCTGAATCCCTATAATCCAGTAGTCTACTGTGACACACTGACATACTTTTGCTCCTCCTATTCGATTTATATGCTTACCAAGAGTTGATTGGGTTTGTTCCCAACCTGTTCCTGCCACCTGTGTATATTATAATGATTACACAATTTAATTATATGCTTCACCAACCCATAAAATCTCAGGGTGGAAAGAGTGTAATTTCCATGAACATAAAGTAGAATCCTTCGGAAAGTCTATAAAGAAAAATCACTTAAGATATTTTTATTTAAAAATAATTGTACACAAAAATCAATCATTTCTATATACTAGCAATTATAATTTGAAACTGAATGTTAAAAAACAGCCCTTATGATTGTTCACAGGATCTATATGCTGAAAACTGTGAAACACAGATGAAAGAAATCAAAGATCTAGATAAAAGCAGAGATACACAATGTTCATTGATTGGAAAACTCAACATAATAAGGATGAAAATTTCCCCAAATACATCTATAAATTTACTGCAATTCCAATTAAAAGTTCAGCCATATATGTACATAAGATGATTCTAAATTTCAGGTGAAAAGGAAAATGAATTAGGATAGGTAAAACAATTTATTAAAAAAAAGAATAAAGTTGGATTAATAATACTACTAAAGTAATCAAGATGGTATAACAGGACTTTTGATTTCAAAATGACAGAGGAAAAGCAAGCTGGTTTCACTCTCTCCTCAAAAAACAAAAACAAATACACAGTACTGAGATAATCACCAGCAATATCCCAGAACTCAAATATCAGAATGAGACAGTTCCCAGGGCAACAGAGCAGTGAAATCACTCGGAGCAGATAGTAAAAGGACTTCTGTATCCATGACACCCCTCCCTCCAAGTCTGCCTGACACAGCACCAAGCATGAGAAAAATTTCTCCCTGACTCACAGTTTCTACAACGGAAAAAGTGAGACCGAGGTGGACAACCAGCTTCTTTATCAACTTGGGCTCCCTAGGACAGCAGTCCGTGTCTTAACCCATGGGAAGCATCAGGAGTGACTGAAAGGAGAAATAACCCAGATTACAGCCAGTGACAAAGGTGGGAGTATTACCATTCCGAGGCCCAGAAGCTCTACTATGTAACTAGGCCAAAGGAGATGCCAAATTAGAGTGGCTGTGCAGCAGCACTACACTGTGGAAGGTTTGTTCCCCAGGTCCCCTGGGCATAAACTCCTAGCCAGCCTTCCCACACTACCAGGATGTCCCCTTTGAGATTTCATCCATTTGGAATGGGCAGCACTCTGGTTGTTTACTACAACTGAGGCAACCCTGGGCTTAAGGCACCATCTAGTGCCAAAAAAGAGGCAACAACATAAATGGGGGGAAAAAAAGACAATCTACAATTAAATTGCAAAGAATTTCTTGGAAAACTTATCCAATAAAACCCAAAATAATCCAGGCAGAGAAGACTGAAATAAACAATCCTTCAATGCAAAGATGTAAATGTACATCTATAAAAAACAACAGCAAATGGGGAACCATGACCTCCCCAAATGAACAAAACAATAAACCAGTAACTGACCCTAATGAAACTGCAATATGTATGCTCTCAGACCAAAAAATGAAAATAGCAGTTTTAAGAATACTAAGAAATGTCTAAGATAACACAGAAAAGCAATTGAGAAATTTATCAGAGAAATCTAATAAAAAGATTGAAAAAATTAAAGAATCAAACAGAAATCATGGAACTGAGAAATACATTTGCTGAACTAAAAAATGCAACAGAGGTTCTCAATAGCAGAATGGATCAAGCAGAGGAAAGAATCAGTGAGGTTGAAAATAGGCTATTTGAAAATACAGAGAAAACAAAAAAAATGAAAAGAAACAAAGATCATCTACAAGATATAAAAAATTACCTTAAAAAAACCAAATCTAAGAATTACTGGTGATCAAAAGAGAATTGAATAAGAACAAGGGATAGGTTTATTCAAAGGCATAATAACAGAAAACTTTTAACACTTGAGGAAAATATAAATATCCAGGTACAGAAAGGTCAGAAAACACCAAACAGATTCAACTCAAATGAGACTAACCCTAGAACAAAGTAATCAAATGTTCAAGAATAAAAGATAAGTAGAGACTCTTAAAAAGCAACAAGAGAAAAGAAGCAAATAACATATAAAGGAACTCCAATTGATCAGCCAACAGATGTTTCAAAGGAAATCCTACAGGCCAGGAGGGAGTAGAATGACATTTTCAAACTTCTAAAAGAAAAAAAAGACTGTCATCCAAGAATACTATATCGAGCAGAACTATCCTTCTAATATGAAGGAGAGAAGTCTTTCCCAAACAACAAAAGCTGTGAGAATTTGTCACCAGACCCATCTAACAAAAAATGCTAAAGAGAGCTCTTCAAACTGAAAGAAAAAAATACTAACATGCAAAAACAAAACAAAAACAAAAACAAAACATGTAAAGGTATAAAATCCATGGGCAAAATTAAGTACATAACAAACCCAGGATGCTCTAATACTATAATTGTATTGTGCAATCTACTCATAACTTCAGTAAGAAATCTATTAAAAATACTAATACCTACATCAACCCACTAAAAGATAGGCAATACAAAAATATGTAAATAGGAGAGTATACAATTAAATGTGGAGAAGATGGAGTTAAAGTATAGAATATTTTTAAAATTTGTTATTTCTTTCTTCCCCTTGTGATCTAAAATAAGTTGTTATCTCTTCAAAATAATTTGTTATATCTTCAAAATGTTTCTTTGTAAGTCTCCTGGTAACTACAAAGCAAAAATTGTAACTGATTCACTAAAAATAAAAAACAAATTAAAGTATACAACCAGAGAAATTCACTTAACCACAAAGGAAGATGGTAAGACAGAAAGAAAGGAAGGGAAGAGTTACAAAACAATAGCAACAAAATGGCAGTAGTAAGCTTACTTATCAGTAAGAATTCTGGATATAAATAGACTCAAGCCTCAAATTAGAAGGCATATAGTGACTGAATGAATAAAGAAACAAGACCCAAATATATGCTGCCTGCAAGAAACCCACTTCACCTATAAACACAAGCATACACTGAAAGTGAAAGGGTGGGAAAATATATCTCACGTAAATGGAAACCAAAAAAGAGCAGGAATAGCTATCCTTACAGCAAATAAAATAGATTACAAATCAAAGACTGTTAAAAAAAAAAAAAAGGACAAAGAAAGGCACTATATAATGACAAAGGAGTCAATTAAGCAAGAGGACTTAACAATTCTAAGTATTTATGCATCCAACACTGGAGCTTTCAAAAATATAAAGCAAATATTATTAGATCTAAAGGGAGGGATAGATTGTAATACAATAAAGGGAGGAAACTTCAACATCTAACTCCCAGCATTGGACAGATAATCTAGACAGAAAATCAATAAAGAAATATTGAATTTAAACTACATACTAAACCAAATAGGCCTAGCTGACATTTATAGAACATTTTGCCCAACTTCTGCCAAATGCACATTCTTTTAATTAGCATATGTAACATTCTCCAGAATTGACCATATCTTCAGTCACAAAAGAAGTCTCAACAATTTTTTTTAAATTCAAATCATGTCAAGTATTTTTTCTGACCAAAAGGAATGAGACTAGAAATCTATAACAAAAGGAAACTTGGAAACTACACAAACACGTGGAAATTAAGCAATAGGCTCCTGAATGAACAATGGGTCAATGAAAAAGTTAAGAAGAAAATTTAAAAATTTCTTTAAACAAATGAAAATTGAAACACAACATACCAAAACCTATGGGGCCCTGCCAAAGCAGTATTAACAGGGAAGTTTATAGTAATAAATGCCTACCTTGAGAGGCGGAGGTTGTGGTGAAGCAAGATTGCGCCATTGCACTCCAGCCTGAGCAACAAGAGTGAAACCAATAAATAAATAAATGCCTACCTCAAAAAAGTAGAAAAATTTCAAATAAACAACCTAACAATGCACTCAAGGACCTAGAAAGGCAAGAGCAAACCAAACACAAAATTAGTAGAAGAAAAGAAATAGTGGCTGGGCACAGTGGCTTATGCCTGTAATCCCAGCACTTTGGGAGTCCGAGGTGGCTGGATCACCTAAAGTCAGGAGTTTGAGACCATCCTGGCCAACATGGTGAAACCCTGTCTCTACTAAAAATACAAAAATTAGCTGGGTGGTGGTGTGTACCTGTAGTCCCAGGTGCTTGGGAGGCTGAGGCAGGAGAACTGTTTGAACCCAGGAGGTGGAGGTTGCAATGAGCTGAGATCATGGCACTGCACTCCAGCCTGGGTGACAGAGTGAGACTCCATCTCAGGGGTAAGAAAAAAGAAGAGAAAAGAAGTAGTAAAGATCAGGGAAGAAATAAAATTGGGACAAAAAGACACAAAAGATAAAACAAAAAGTTAGTTTTTTGAAAAGGTAAACAGAATTAACAAAGTGTTAGCTAGACTAACTGAGAAACAGGAGAAAATGTCCACATCAAACCAGAAATTAAAACTGATACCACAGTTGATACCACAGATCCAACTGATACCACAGAAACACAAAGCATCTTCCAAACTTTTAAAGAAGAACTAATTCCAATTCTTCCCAAACTATTCCAAAAAGTTGAAGAGGAGGTATTTTTTTTCCAAAACTCATTTTATAAAACCAGCATTACCTTGATACCAAAACTAGACAAGGACATAATGAAAAAGAAAACTATTATCCAGTATCACTGATAAGCATAGATGCAAAGATTCTCAACAAAATACTTGCAAAACAAATCCAACAACACATTAAAGAGATCATTCACCATAATCAAGCAGGAATTCATCCCAGGAATGCAAGGATGGCCCAACATATGCAAATCAATTATTGACATATATCACATTAATGGAACCAAGAAAAATCATATGCCAATTTCAATAGGTGCTGAAAAAGCATTGGATAAAGTTCATCATCCTTTTATAATAAAAACCCTCAACAAACTGGTTATAGAAGAAACATATCTCAAAATAATAAAGGTTGTAGATGACAAGCCTGTAGCCAACATTGTACTGAATGGGGAAAACATCAAAAGACTTTTCTTAAGGATCTGGAAAAAGATAAGAAAGCCCACTTTCACCACTTTTATTAAACACAATACTAAAAGTCTTGACCAGAGCAATTACACAAGAGGAAAAAAGTGCATTCAAGTTGGAGAAAAAAGAAGTCAAATCATCTCATTCACAGATAATATGATCTTATACTTAGATAAACCAAAAGACTACCAAATAATTGTTTTGCATTTATTTCTGGGTCCTCTATTCTTTACCATTGGTCTACATGTCTGTTTATTTCATTACTGTGCTGTTTCAGTATAACTTTGTAGTGTATTTTGAAGTCAGGTAGTGTGATACCTCCAGCTTTGCTCTTTTTGCTCAGATTGCTTTGGTTACCTGGAGTATTTTGTGGTTCCAAACAAATTTTAGGATTGTTTTTTCTGTTTCTGTGATGAATGTCATTGGCATTTTGATAGGGATTGAATTGAATCTGTACATTGTTTTGGGTAGCCTGGTCATTATAGCAATATTAATTATTTCAATCCATGAACATGGAATGTCCTTCTATTTTGTTTCATTGTGTTCAATTTTGCTCATCAATATTTTATTGTTTCTCTTATGGAGATCTTTCACTACTGTGGTTACATTTATTTCTCAGTATTTTTTTCTTTGCTATTGTAAATTGGATTGCTTTCTTGATTTCTTTTTCAGCTAGTTCACTGTTGATGTATAGAATCACTACTGATTTGCAGCAGAGAGGTGGGTCTCGATTTTCTAAAAATTTCTTTAGCCAGTCTATATATTTTAATTGAAGAATGTGTTCTATTTAGATTAAAGGTTATTACTGATAGGTGAGAACTTACTCTGTTTGTTATTTGTATTTTGATGCCTTTGCATATTTTTTGTTTCTTTCTTCCTCTGTTATTATATATTTTTGCGGTTTGGTGGTTTTCTGTAGTGATGCATTTTAACTACTTTTTCTTTCTTCTTTATGTGTCTGTTCTGCTAGAGAGTTTTACACATTCGTGTGTTTTCATGATGGTAGATACCATTCTTTTGCTTCCAGATATAGGTCTCCCTAGTGTTTCTTGTAAGGCCAGTATAGTGGTAACGAATTCCATTTTTGTTTTCTGGAAAAGACTTTATTTCTCCCTTCATTTTTGAAGGATAGTTTTTCTGGGTGTGGAATTATTGGTTGTAAGTCTTTTTCTCTTTCAGCACTTTGACTATATCATGCCATTCTCTCTCTGCCTGTAACGTTTCTGCTGAGAAATCTGTTAGTCTAATGGGCATTTCTTTATATGTGACTTGATACATTTCTCTTTCTGTTTTTAGAATTTTTATTTGTCTTTAACTTTTGACAGTTTTACTATAATGTGCCCCAGGGTGAAATTTTTTGAATTGAATATATTTAGAAACTTTTAAACTTCATGAACCTGGATGCTCATTTAACTCCCAAGATTTGAGATTATTTCCAGATATTGTTTTATCAAATAGGCTTTCTATGTCCTTTCTTATCTCTTCTCCTTCTTAAACTATCATAATGTGGATATTTGTTTGCTTTATGGTGTCCCATAAGTCCTGTAGACTTTTTTTTCTTCTTTGTCTGCCTTGGTTACTTCAAAAGACCTGTCTTCACACTTAGAAATTCTTTTTTTCTGCTTTATCTAGTCTTAGCTCTTAATTTCATTGTTTATTTCCCTCATGAAATTCTTCAGCTCCAAGATTTCTGTTTGGTATTTTATATCTACCTTTGTTGAATTTCTTATTTCATTAATATTCCTGATTTCCTTGAATTGTCTATCTGTATTTTCCTGTATCTCACTGAGTTCCCTTAAGATTATTATTTTCGATTATTAATACTTCTCTGGCATTTTGTACATTTTCATTTCTTTAGGCCTCTGTTCCTAAATAACAATTATGCTTCTTTGAGGTATCCTGTTTCCTCGCTTTTTCATGTTTATTGTATCCCTATGTTGATATCCGCTTATCTAGTGGAATAGTTACCTCTTTCAGTTTTATAAAATAGCTTTCATAAAGACTTATTCCTGTAGATGGATCCTAGGGTATTGGCTGGGTAAGGTACACTGGTTTTGGTTCTGGAAAGACAGGGTAGTGCAATGTTCATGCAGTTTCTTCAGCTGTAGTTTATGTTAGTGATGCTTGTGAGTGCCTCACTGACCTAGGCTATAGGAGTTTCTGGTGGCAGCGTTGTGGCTTAGCCAGGGGTGGGCTTACCAAATTGGTTCATAGGCAAGGGGCATGCATGTGCACACGGGGGCAGGACTGCTGGGTTGTTTTTCCGGCTAGGGGTGCAGTGCACGCTGTGTTGGCTGACTTGAGAACTGGCTCACTGGGGGCGGGGCCACCAGGCTATGTCTCCAACTGCAGGGATGGACATGTGGTGGCTCCACGACTTGGGGACATTTTCTCAAGGGGCAGGTCAATTTGGCTGTTTCTCCAGCCAGGGGCACAGTGGTCAACTGATTTTGACAAAGGTCCAAAGGCAAAGAAATGGAGGAAGGATAGTTTCTCCACAAATGTGTTTGAAACAATTGGACATCCACTTTTTTTGGAAATCCCTTTTTTTCTTACCACACCTCTCCCTCAAGCCTCTTTGCAGGTCCCATGTAAATTATTTTTTGCTTATAAACAGCATGTCCCTAGAGAGGAGCAATGGTAGCAACCTGCCTCATATGCAGCCAATTAGGGAGTACCTTGTCTGCAGAATTTAAAAATAATAATGACATTAAGAGATAATATGCTTTTAAAATCACTGTTATAGCAACTCTAAGCAATGCCACTGATGATATACACTTCTCTCAAGAATATCTTTTTATGGGGGTCTACATTCTAATCACTTCTGTTGAGTTTAGTAATGTACATGTGAGCTTTGAATTAGCACGTTTCTATTACTTATCCTTGAATAGACATTTTATTGCACATTGAAGTCGATTTGGAGAATTCTTGATTATTATAGTCTGCCCCCAGCAGACACAGATTCAGCTACACACATTCTTCTTGAAAGTAAATTCATAAAGGTATGGACACTAGATTCAAATTAACCAAGAATAGCACAGTGATTGTAAAAATGAAGAAACAGAAATTGGGTTACTTCTATTCTGTCGTTATATACAACCACTTGGAGTTTCCATTTGCCTCTGAAATTTCTGGAATGTATTGTGAAATGGAATGTTTATGATTCATTGCCAAATTTATTCTCACATTTAAAATCTTTTCTATCTATGCATATACCTGCTGTTTCATGTGAAATAAACTTTTCAAAAACAAAGTGGATAAATATTATTCCTTCATGAGTGAAGATGGATTGATGACTTGCTAGTACTGCTATTTTGATGAAGTCAATGACAAATTTGTAGACGCTAAGGCTCTGAAACAGAAACTGTAATGTGATTATCTATTACTGTAATAGACTAATATGCAAGTATATGGTTTTTTTTGTTTAAATAATTTAAACATGCTAATCTACTAATAGTTCCCGTTTGTACTATAATATTTATTTTATTTTAATTTTTAATCAGCATAATTATACAAAATTCAGTAGAAGAAAAACTTTACTGTCTATGTTTCTTTTCTGGCCATTATTATTCATTTCATTTCTTGATTATTAATGAAAATTATTTTAGTTGTGCTGGGGAAAGAGGTGTTAAAAATTATCTGCTTTGGGTATTAAATGGGCCACTTATGCTATTTCTTATTAAACTCGTATTGCGATATAGACCTCAGTCTTTTTTATACTTTTTTTGTAGGGGAAGCACTGATTTTCAGATTGATCTGGGGCTGTATGTGCACATCTGGCCCTGAGTGGTGAGCTTCCCCCACAATTTCCCTACTCACACGTCTACCAATGGCGGCCAGCTCGTTTCAGCTCCTCTCCACCAGGATGAATTCTCCTTTCTTTGCCCCTGCTGAGATGTGATATACACCTAAACCCGTGGCCACATCTGTCTATCTTGCCACCGGCACCAGACAAAGGTCCCTTTGCCTTCACAGCCCCATCATCCTACCTCTTAATTTTTTCAAGTCTACTCTTATAAACTGACAACTCATTGTAGATTTATTTGCATTTCTCTGATTAGTAACGGTTTTAAACATGTTTTACACTTGCTAGCCCCTTGGGATTCCTGTTGTGTAAATTGCCTGTTTGTGTCCTTTGTCTATCTTTCCTTTTTGCGATTGTCATCTTCTACTTGTTGACTCAAAGGCGCTAGTGATTCCAGACACTGATTCCTCATTTTAGAAATTGCAAATATCTTCTCTCCTGCTGTCATCTTCTTTGATCGTGATATCCTTCTTTAAATAGAAATTCTGTCCACACACTTAGTCACTAATGAAGCAATGTCTTTAGGTGCTCACTGTCCTTGCTGCCAAGACTGGACAGATTTAGTTATTTGATCTGGGAATACCTCCTCCTATACAGTATATTTTAGTTACTTCTAGTGCTCATTCATTTGATCTCTTTTCTGTATTTTTTACTTTCCTTCCTCAATTCTTTATTCGATAAAATATTTTTGAGCACAGATTATGTACAATCAGTATACTAGTCATTGGGATATAAGAGTATACAAATAGGCATAGTCACGATGCTGGAGGGATGGGAAAAGAGAGACCAAATAAATAAATAAAGAGACAAATACATTTATGCTCCAAAACTTGTGAAGCAACCAAGATGTCCTTCAGAAGGCGAATGGACAAATAAACTCTGGTACATCCACACAATGGAATATTATTCAGCACTGAAAAGTAATGACATGACCCATCAATCTGTGAAGACATTGAGGAAACTTAAATGTGTACTGCTAAGTGAATGAAGCCAATCTGAAAAGACCGTATACCTGATGATTTCAACTTCACGACATTCAAAAAGGCAAAGCTATAGAGACAGTAAAAAGATGAGTGGTTGTGGTTGCCAAGGGTTGGAGGAAGAAGGGAAGCATAGGTAGAGCACAGAGGGTTTTTAGGGCAGTGAAAACACTCTGTATGATACCAAAATGATGGATACTTGTCATTATATATTTATCCACACCCATAGAATGAACACCAAGAATGAAGCCTAAGATAAACTAAAAACTTTGTGTGATGAGGGTATGCCAACGTAGGGTTATCAGTGGTAACAAATGTGCCACTCTGGTGGAAGATGTTGATATGGAGGAGGCTGTGCATGTGTCAGGGAAGGGGGAATATAGGAAATCTCTGTACCTTCCTCTTAATTTTTCTGTGAACCCAAAATGGATCTAAAACATACAGTAAGTTATATATAACATATATATAAAATTGTATATGTATAAAATTCATCAGTTGATGATAAGTGTTATGAAAACAAATTATACATGGAAGGTGATAACGAGTGATAAGAATGCTTTTTGAGCTGGTCCAGAAGCCCTCTTTAAAGAAGTGCATTTGAGCAAAGCTAAAGGAAGCCAGCGAATAAGCTATGATGAGAGTATCAAGGGAAGAGCCTTTAGGCAGAAGGAACAGCACGTGCAAAGACCCTGAGGCAAGAGCAAGCCTTGTGTGTGTTGCAGGAACAGCAAGAAGGTCTGTGCAGCTGGGGGCAAGCACATGAGAGAAAGAGTAGCAGAAAATAAGGAGTAGGTGGGAGCCAGATCACGCAGGAGTGAAAATGCAGGCATTAGTGAGGACTCTAGATTTCATTCTTCACCTGATTGGCACAGACATTCTTTCTTAAGTTAACACCTTAAGCTCAATCTTTTCTTTCTTTTTTTAAAAACTTTTATTTTAGGTTTAGGGTACATGTGCAGGTTTGCTACATAGGGAAACTTGTGTCATGGTGGTTTGTTGTACAGATTATTTTATCACCCAGGTATTAAGCCTAGTACTCAATAGTTATTGTTTCTATTCCTCTCTCTCCTCTTAAAACAGACCCCATGTCTATTGTTCCCTTCTTTGTGTTCATGAGTTCTCATCATTTAGCTCCCACTTATAAGTGAGAACATGTGGTATTTGATTTTCTGCTCCTGAATTAATGTGCTAAGGATAGTGGCCTCCAGCTCCATCCATGTTCCTGCAAAAGACATGATCTTGTTCTTTTTATGACTGCATAGTTGTCCATGGTTTATATTACCACGTTTTCTTTATCCATTCTGTCACTGATAGGCATTTAGGTTGATTCCCTGTCTTTGTTATTGTAAATGGTGTTGCAATGAACATTCTTGTGCATGTATCTTTATAGTAGAGTGATTTATATTCCTCTGGGAAAAAAACTTCAATATCACTGATCATTAGAGAAATGCAAATCAAAACTACAATGAGATACCATGTTACACCAGTCAGAATGGCTACTATTAGAAAGTGGAAAACAAACAAACAACGGAGGCTGGCAAGGTTGCAGAGAAAAGGGAATACTTACACACTGTTGGTAGGAGTGTGAATTAGTGCAACCATTGTGGAAAGCAGTGTTACAATTCCTCAAAGAGCTAAAAGCAGAACTAACGTTCAACCCAGCAATCTTTCCTTTCAAGATGATTGTATTTCAGCTCTGATTCATTACATACCTATTTTATGGTTTAAAATGAGAGACAGTCTTAATTTATCATCCTTCCAGATCATCCCCTCCACATCAACCACCAGTTAAGTGATGCTGGGAAGCTTAAAAAGATAAAAATATGTGCAAGTGATATATTAGCCCCTGTATAAATATAGAGCATGAGCATCATTGGAATTGCACACATTGACACCAAGAAGCCAGGAAGATTTTTATTTTTAATTAGCAGAGATAAATCATTTGTAGTCAACTGAGAGTTCAATAGCTCTTTTCAGTAAGAGTTTGGAGAAATTAATCCTTTGAAATCTGTGATAATTTTTTATAAAAATAAAAAAATAAAGATTTTCTTAGCCCTAGCATTGCCATATCCTGAGTAATTTAGTGCAATATGCTATTGGTTCAAAAGTGTTTTCAATTAAGAAAGACAAAACTTCCTATCTCAGATTAATCAAAATTCACTTTAAGTGACTTGAATTAGCAACAGGAAATGAAGCTTCATCAACTTGAAAATTAAACTAAGCAACATTTGGTTTATTATTTGGAAGTGCAAGTCAAAGGAAAATTTAATAGAAATTTTTAAATAAACAGCATGTGGTTTAAACTTCCTATTGCAAACTTCAATAACAAGTATGGAATCAGAGTATATATCAGGGATCAGGGTTCAGAAGACATCTCCAAAAACATCCTTCAGTCCCCCCACCTCATGTGAGGCAGACATGCAGACAAGTCATGACTTGGGCCAAAGGGGAACATGATTTGCTATTTCCCCCATGAAGGCTGTCTTTCAGTAGCTTGCACCCACCTCTGTACGTGGAGCACGTTTTCATTCAGTTCATCTAGTTCTCCCCCACTGGTCTTCCAATCTCAGCTCACTGTCATCTCCTCGGAAAAGACTCCCCCGACCTCTCAGACCACAGTGCCAGAGTCCCTCTGTTTGTGGGGCTTGATGCAAGTGGCATTTGCAAGGCAGAGTTCATGTCAGCTGTTCACACTGATCTCTAGTTCACGGCACCAAGTAGATGCTCAATGAATATTTGTCAAATGAATGAAGGATGTGAGGAATTTGTGAAATCACCATGAGGGCAATTGCTGTTGAAGTACTTGAACTAGCAGATGGATGCAAAGATCCAAAAATATACTATCTGGGAATTCTAGCTTTACTGTGATTAAAGATGGGATCTTCAGTTTTTGTTTTCCTGATAGCCACATGCTTTTGGTTTTCCTCAAGTTTTTGGAGCCAGGGTTTGATGCTATCAGTGACAGGTAAAAGCTGCCTTGGGATGGCTCCTCCCTTTCTGATAAAAATTCCCAAAAGCCAAAGAGAGGGGGCTCCTAATTCATGGCATGTGGACATCAACCAGGCCAAGCTTTGAGGTCAACTGTGGGGTGGCCCTGAAGGCCTGGTTCCCATTTACTTCTACATTTGTCAGATGTTTCACTTACCGATTTTGCCATTTCTAATCAAGGGAATCTAAACATAAAGAAGAGATGAGGGAGATAGGATAAGAGGGAAATGAGGAGAAAAAGAAAATATTTCGAAAGGAGTAGTATAATGGAATGTAGTTCTTCTCTAAAATATTTTCTTTAGACTATCTGATATACAGCCAACTTCTCACCTGTTTTCTTTGTATATTTACCTCTGCCCAAAGAAATTCAACTTAGAACTATTGCTCTCTCAAATGCTTCCAAATGTTATTGTGATAAATTATTGTAAATTCCTCCATAATTAAAAAAAAGCTTTATGTGTATGATAATAAAGAGAACTCTAAAGCCAACCAGAGATAATAAAATTTAACATCACAGCCAGGGGCCAGCAGAGACTCTTGGGGCTGGAAGTTTTCTATCTGCTCCCAGTAGTTTCCCAACTGTGGTCCATAGAACATCAGTGTCAACATCAATGAGGAGCTTTTAAAATGAGAATTTCTGGAAATTGCCACTGGGGATTACACATTGCCCAGATAATTCTTAGAAACTCTCTGGTTTGGGCCAGGAGCAGTGGCTCATGCCTGTAATCCCAGCACTTTGGGAGGCCAAGGCGGGTGGATCATGAGGTCAGGAGTTCAAGATCAGCCTGGCCAAAATGGTGAAAGCCCATCTCTACTAAAACTACAAAAATTAGCCAGGTGTGGTGGTATGCACCTGTAATCCCAGCTACTCGGGAGGCTGAGGCAGAGAATTGCTTAAATCTGGGAGGTGGAGTTTGCAGTGAGCCGAGATTGCACCACGGCACTCCAGCCTAGGGAACAGAGTGAGACTCTGTCTAAAAAGAAGGAAGGAAGGAAGGAAGGAAGGAGGGAAGGAGGGAAGGAGGGAAGGAGGGAAGGGAAGAAAGGAAGAAAAAGAGAGAAAGAAAGAAAGAGAGAGAGAGAAAGAAAGAAAGAAACTCTCTGGTTTGAGAACCACTGGCCTCACCTGGCCCTCGTGTCTTATAGATGCGGAAGATTAGGCACAGCTGGGGATGACTCAGCTGGTGAGAAGCAGGGAACAGCCTGACTCTGACCGGGACCTTTCTCTGCGATCACCATCAGACCCAGAGCTTTCAGTGAGGTCTGCTAGTGATAAAAATAAAGACACACTTCCTACAGACCTGCAGTAGAACTGCTTGCTGCCCACACCATTCTGCAATCCGTGGGATTCAATGTCTTGACTGTCGGACTGGCTACGATACCAAAGGCTGGGGTCGCAGCAGGTCTCCAGCCGGAGGTGATTGGTGGGCTTTGAAAATGTGCTCCAGCAAGTGTTCCTGCTCAAGCTTTTATGGCCCAGGACACCCCAGGTGGGGGTGCAGTGGGGGACACAGTGGCAGAGGGGCAACTCACTTCAATGGAGCTTGAAGCACTAGGACTGCGGGAAGACTGTGGGCACAATAGCCTTTGGGTAGCAATTTCCCTATGTGTTCAAAATGACCTCCGCCTCACCATATGAGCTGAGAATGTTTTTTCAGATTTACTGCAAAATTTCACAGCCAGCCCGGAATGTCACTAGTGTTTTTGAAGTTCAGGCCCTGCTATGTCTTCGGAACACACAGTCCTCACAGAGGTCAAGGAAAACCACCCAGGAATGAAAAGCTGCATGATCGATACAGGCAGTAGAAATCCCATTGCCCTTTGGAAAGCAATTTATTTTTCTCTCCAGCACTGAGAGCTATGTTCACTGAACATGAAGTCCTAAGTAGGAAGTAACACTTTTTCACTGTGGGGCTCAAGGAGAAGGAAATAGTTATTACTCAGAATAACTTTCCCATCTTAAACAAGAGCTTAACTGTAAAGAATGAACTTGAGAAGTCTCTCCTCTGGGAGCTGAGCTATTCATAACTCTTGGAAGCACAGTACGCACCCTGCAAAGGTCACTGTGGTTCCCCTCCTCCTCTTCATCACCAGTGGAGTTGGTACAGCAAGCAGTCCCTGGGTGGGGGCTGATTTATTTCAGTTGAGATGAGGTTACAAGTGGGCTAAAGGCCTTCTGGAAACCAGTGAGTAAGCCCATATGGGCGAATGTGGGCAGGGGCTACTCTGTCCAGGGCAAACTCTGAACAGCTCAATGCCACATCCAGGCCAAGCATTGTTCACTTTCTTTCTGAGAATGGAGGATTCCTGGGTCAGATACAGCCCTTGCCCCTCTCGGCCAGGTGACTGGACCTGGAGGCTGGTGGGCAGGGGGCACTTGAGCTAAAGTTGTGGGATTAGTATTCTCACCTTGGTCAATGCACGCCTCTCCCTGGCACCTTCTCTCCACCACCTCCCAAAGCAAAACACTCCGGGCACCCGCATTGTGTCCCTTTGCCCACATTTCCAGTTCCAGGACCTCAATTTTTAAAAATTTTATTTTTGTGTTAAAAACACTTATTAAGATCCCAGAGTGACTTTTAAAAAAGACAAAGGTTGACAACATCTTGGTAGACTTCATTGATACCGTGACACCTGTTTAAACAAGAGTGCCTCCCAACTTGCTCCAAAACATGCTTTCTGAACCAGGGTCACAGGAGGAAAAACCCCAAAATGCTCCCTTTTAATAGTGCTTACCAGTTCTAACCCCGTCCCAACACCATAATGACCCATGAGGCATGACATGGACTAGGGGGACATTATGACGAGGAGAGATGAGAGGTATCATTGAGTCATGCAGCCTTCCCTGTTTGGGAGAGGAATATTCTTGGATCTCCTCTCCTACCTTATTCTTGTGAGCGGTTCCCTCACGAGGCCCTCCAGCCACAGGCTGTGGTGGAATTTGAACCTTATCAGACACAGTATCAGCGTTATCATGGGAGCCCAAGAAGTCATGTTAAAAGTGAAGAGATCAGATGATTAATGCAATTAAGGCAAGATGTTCTAGGACAAAGGACAATGCGTGGAGTAGCTCTGTTTAAGAAAACGCAGTGGCCTGGAGAAACAATACAGAGGAAATAGTCACTCAAAGGGCTTCACCACCACTGAAGCATAGAGCTCAGAAAATTCCAACTCTTCTGATGAGTGTGGGCGACAGTTGGCTATTCTTCCTGGCAGCTTGCTAGTAACAGTTATAACCCTCCCAAGAAGGGCTTTGGATGCCCTGAAGCCTCAAAAGGCTATGGTGATGACAGGCAGGGGTGGGTTTGCTTGCTTGGGCCTGCAAACACCCCACCATGGTCTGACCTAGGCCTTCCTGGGTTCCTGTGATCAGCACAGTGACGGCCTGGGGTCAGAGGGAGTTTCTGCCTCTCCATTCTTCCCAACCAATTCAACGACTGTGTATTAGGTTCTATTCACTGAGGTTCCCTACAGTTTGTTGGGGAAGTCATCTCTACCCCAGGCCAAGTTTTCTCCAAAGTATCCAACATAACCTGGCTTCAATATCTGTCCAAACCTGTTGACACATTCTAGTTTGTTAAAAATCCCAGGACAGGAAAGAGCAAACATCCGTCACTGTAGTGTCGACTCCAGCTAGCTGAGGACATGCTCCGGCGGGATGTGACCATTGCTTAGAAGCTTAGATTCCCTGCTTCTGCAGTCCCCTGTCACCACAGCTCATGCTGGAGCCCATCCTGGTTCCAGAACTCTGCCTGTAGTTTTCAAAAGGGGAATGAGCTAGATCCTAGTAAGCGCATGAGGCTATCCTTTTTGGGTGCGAGGCCCTGTGCAAATCAACCCAAGGACCCAACCTCCTCTGTCCTATCCCAACCTCTTTATCCCTGGGAGATCAGGTTAAGATAGTGTATTAGTCAGGATTCTTCAGAGGGACGGAGTCAATAAGACACATATATATGAAAGGGAATTTCTTAGGGAGAATTGGCTCACATGATCACAAAAAGGAAGTCCCACCACCAGGTAGGCCATCTGCAAGCAAGAGAGAAAAGAGGCCAGTAGTGTGCCGCAGGCCTCAACACCAGAGAAGCTGACAGTGCAACCTCCAGTCCAAGGCTAAAGACCCAACGTCCCCCAGGAGGCTACTGGTGCAAATCCCACAGTCCAAAGGCCAAAGAACCTGGGGTTCAGATGCCCAAGGAGGGCAGGAGAAAATATACCTACTGCTCCAGAGAGCATTAAAAAGAAAACCAAGCAAGCTGAATTTCTCTTGCTCCTGGTTGCTTTGTTCAAGATGTGTTTGCCAGCAGATTGCATGTTGCCCATCCACACTGAGGGCAGGACTTCCTCTCTCGGTCATCGACTCACGCATCAATCTCCTCTGGAAACATCCTCGCAAACACACACAGAAACAATGCTTCACCAGCCATCCAGGCATCCCTCAGTTAGTCAACACCTAAAATTAACCACAATCGATGGACACCCAGAGTTTAGGAAGAATAGAAAATGACTCCTTCTTCATCTTTAGGTGGTGTGTGAATGGCCTTGAATGCAAGCCTCAAATGTAACAAGGAAGAATGCTCTTGCTCTTTCTATTGCATAACAGCACACATATAAAAGGGCTTTTGTATTTTTCTGTTGAGTTTAGTATCATTTAAATGCTCTACAGTATGGTTACACGGTAAGTGGCAGAATCAGGACTCGAATCCGGATCTTTTCCTTCCAAGGCCCTTGCTGACAGAAAGACTGAGTTTTTAAAATTAAGTAGGTCCAAATAGCTGGGCCAAATCTCATACTTTGAAAAAGAGGACAAGCATTTGTGTAGAGGAGCAGTTTGGGTGCCTACCCTGGGAGAGTGCAATAGGGCGAGAAGATAAATAGAAATTTTTCACCGTAAATTTCTATTGTTCTTCAGGCCCAAGGATCTGGGGATTTCTAGGACAATGCAGTTTTGAATATCAGAAGTCTGCCTCATTCCTCCAGGGCTCAAGTCTGAAATATATTCAAGACCTCACCAATAATCGCCAATCAAGGAAACCATATCCGCAAAGAGAAGCAGTTTATCTGACAAATATTCCCCCCCCCTTTTTTTTTAACACAGAAATGGAAAATAGATTGAATCCTGAATCTCTTGAATCCTGAATAGCCCTATTTCAAGGAATACCCTACTATTTATGATAATCCTATGGCAAACACAATGCTGCTTAAATGAAACGCATTTACCCTGGGGCCACTCAGTGAAATTGTCTTACGAGTCCACGTTAGTGGTTGAGGGATGGCCCTTCAATAATGCATTATTTAAGCTAAATGGATTTTAAAGGCCCTATTAAACTCTTGACAATTTTTTTTTTAATTGAAGGTAGTGATGGTGAAATGGATATTTGAAGTGACCTAGAAATTATGAGGCAGGAAAAATAATGATGGAACACACTGATATGCTCTTTTGTTTCTGGAGCTGTTACAACCTAAGCATAAATGGGACCATTGACAGGGGTCTAATTATTTTTCCCCTTGGAGAAAAAAACAGCAGCTACAATGCAAACAGTGACACCTGAATCAAGACATTCCATTTTTGTTTAGTTCTAGCTTCTCACAGTCAAGTTAAAAAATAATAATAAACTACTATCTGAGATTAGAAGGCTCAAAATAGTAAGGGGAGAATAGGGTCCCAAATACACAGCTTTCATCATTTTTAATGTGAATTTCCCTCCGTTTTATCTCACATTTTCTCATCTTATTAATACAATAGCACAGGTATAATTTGGCCTCTAGTTGATGGGTCAGAGTTCTTATCCAGAGAAGTGTACTGGTTAGCCGTGGAATGTATCTGAGTCACACGACACCAGAGTATGTTACCAGCGGCAAATCCATACAGATCTGCAGCAACCTCAATTCTTGCCTCCCCAGAAGAAAGAATTCAGCCAAGGGGCCTAAGGCAGAAGGAGAGACCAAGGCAAGTTTTAGAACAAGAGTGAACATGTATTAAAAAGCTTTACAGCAGGAATGAAAGGAAGTAAAATACACTTACAAGAGGGCCAGCCAGGTGACTTGAGAGATCAAGCGTGTGGTTTGACCTTTTGACTTGAGGTTTTATATGTTGGCCTCCGTCTGGGGTCTTGGGTTACTTCTCCCCTGATGCCTTCCTTGGGGTGGGCTCCCTGCGTGCGCAGTGGCCTGCTAGCCCTCGGGAGGGAAGCATGCGCAGTGTATTTACTGGAGCTGTGCGTGTGCTCGCTCGAGGCATTCTTCGCTTACCAGTCTAGCATTTCTAGAGGAAGGTCATGTACTAGTTAAACTCCACCATTTTGCCTCTTAGTGCACATGCTTGAGCCCACTTGCCCAACTCCGGAGATCTTGCAGGGAAGCGGCCCATCACCAGTTTCAGGTGTTTTCTATCTACTGGGAGCCTGCTTTTTCCTGCTACCAGCTGCAACCAATTATTATTAAAGAGACAGTTAACAACCGCCTGACCACCACCAGATGGCCGCTTGACATTCCTGGTGTGCGTGTGTTGGGAGGAGCCCTCTCCTGCCTGAGAGCTGCTGTGCTCTGAGAGCTGCTTGCATTTTACATTTTCCCAGTTTGAGCTAAGCATGGGTCTAGACTTCTTTCTCTTTTCTTACTCTGTGTGGTGCATTTGCTCCTAAATGCAAACGCTGAGCTCAAAAAGTGCCCAGTAGAAGAGTTCCCATATAGGGGAAAGAGCATTCCTTACTGAATTTCTGCCTCATTTTATTCTTACGTCTTTAGACTATCCTTAAACATAAATTACTGGCAAGCAACAAATAGCGATTGTGTGGCACACCATATGCTTTCCGCATGTCAATGAAACCAGCCACTCAAAGGTCTCATTTCTATGTCACCTGTCTGTCACAGGTGTAGATAGCTATAGGTACAAGTGTGGACCTTTATCACTGTCTCCCCTTTCCCCGTGCAGCCCTTCCTCCAGTTTCTCTAACAGTAACCTGTGTACTTCTTCTTCATAGACTCTTCCAGCTGTGACTGTCTGTAATAATTTGTTTAAAAGCCATCTCCTCAGCTAAACCGTAGGCCCCAGGAGGGCTGGAATGACATTTACCACTGTATCCACAGGTTGAGCACACTCTGCAGGATCTATAATCAGTAGTTAGTTCATATTTGTTGAATGAATATAGAATGATGGGAGCCCCCAGAGCAGGCTGTATCATCCAGGTCAGGACCTGACCAACTGCGCTGCCATTGCTCTCACTGTCTAACTGCTGCTTCCAGGGTGTGCTCCACACATCACTCCAGTTGCATTGCTTGGGCTCCAGGATGACGTACTTCTTCCATTTTTGTCACGTACTTCTTTGCTTCTCCAGGCTCTGAGCATTCTAGGGACTCTAGGGGACGGTGGTTGTCATGAATTAAACAGTGTTTCTCTCTATGCCACTACACACCTGGCTGCTAAAACCCACTTATGAACCAAACTCAAATTTCCATCCTCAGGGCTCCTGGGCCCAAGGCAAATCACAGGGTGTGCTTAGACCCCTGCTTTCACCATTTCAAACGTAAATTTACCTCAGCTTTATTTCATGTTTTCCCATCTTATTAATAAAATAGCATGGATGTAATTAAGCCTTTCATTGATGGGTCACAGTTCTTATCCAGAGAAGTGCACTGAATTGCCGGATACAATGATGGCTTCTTCGGAGGCAAATGGGGAGAGAGTCGGGGCAGTGGGGGCAGGGACAAAAATGGGGAGGATTGATTCCAGGAGCCCCCTCTGATACCAGAATCCACAGATACTCAAGCCCTTGATATAAAATGCCATAGTATTTGCACATAACCCATGTATATCCTTCCATATACTTTAAATCATCTGTAGATTACTCTAGTACTAATACAATGTAAATGCTATGTAAATAGTTGCTATATTGTGTCGTTTTTATCTGTATTATTTTTTATAGTTGCATTGGTCTTTCATTTTTTTTTCCCCAATATTTTGAGCCATGGTTGATTGAATCCATGGATGCAAAATGCATGGGTGTGTAGGGCTGATTGTATCTCTGAAGCAAGCCTCTCAGACTCCAGTGGCATCAGTCTCACCTGGAGGGTTTGTTACAACACGAATTGTGAGGCTTTACCCCAGAGTTTCTGGTTCAGCAGGATTGGGGTGAGGCTGGTGGATTTGCATTTCTATCCTGTTTCCAGGCAGTGCAAAGCTGATGCTGCTAGTCCAGGAACCCCACTTTGAGAACCCCTGCTCTCACTTGACCTCAAAAGCCCTGTGTTGAAGTCCAAGCTCTGTCTCCACCAAGTTTACTCTACTACATTTATAAATCATTTATCCTATTTCAGAGCATTTGAATGCCTTACCCTCTACTCTGCTTTTCCCGGCTATCAGCTAAGTGGCTTGGAAGCTGAAGGGACCCTTTCAGGCCCACAGGATCTGATTCATCAGCTTGAATGCGTCCTTTATTTTATACGTTTACAAGTCCAAGACTGGCAGGGCACTGAAAGCCCCAGCTCACCCGTGAGTGTAGCCTGTGGCCTCGGAGATTGCGTGCTGCTTCCTAAGAAGCCTTGTAGCCATGGAGTCAGCACTGTCAGCATTTGGTGCAGGGTCAGGCAGCCTAATTTCTAGAGAAACCCTCCCTCTCATTTAAGGAGCCCATCACCGTAAAATGCAAACTTCCCCAGGAGCCTGAATGTTAGCTGGGACCTGAGAAGAAGTCCAAGAATATGGCCCAGACCCCTCTGGGACTGTGAAGAAGGCCATTTGTAATACAACTGGTGCAGGAGGCGAGGCCACTTGGGTGCTCAAATAAATTCCCTTTCTCTGTTTTGTAGCAACCCTCCAAGACCACATCCCCTGACACCCTAAGTGATGTGAGTTGGCTGAGCGACACCCACTGGAGGTAAGCCAGATTGGACCAGCATCAGCCATGCCTTGCAGAAGGGGTGAGGGCGTGAGGGCAAGGGGAGGGCAGCCTAGAGCAAATAATTCCTTCCAGAAGAAATGATGGGGTGCGGCAGTCCCCCTACCCCTGCCCCTCACTGCTGTATGTGAGAAGGACTGTGCTGCTACTCTTTGCACTGGGCTAAGTAGCAAGGCGGCAGGGCTGGCTTTGGGTGCATCCGCTGGGGCTAGGATGCAGGGAGATGGTCTGTGCGTTGGTGCCCACAAGCCTGAAGGGCCAGAGTGGAGGACCTGTCTCACCTACCACAGGATGTGGCCCCAGAGGCTGCCTGCAGAGGTGGGGCAACCCGCAGAGGGTGGATCCCAAGGCGGGGGTCTAAAGGCATCTCAGAAGTGGGCCCCAGAAGGAGGGGTCATGTTGCTCAAGTCTTGTGAAGGGCAGCAGCTGGCCATACAAGAATCACTGAGAAACAATCCCGCCCCTGATCCCTAAGTGAACGACTTTGAACAGCTGCCAAGCCCAGAGGACATCAAAGCAGAACACGCAGCCCAGGTCTGGAAGACTCTGTCCCTCCCTACAAGGGCTAGAACCTGGATCGCTACTGGTGCAGTCTCTGGGGGCATCTTCCGTCTTCATGCAGACTTGGGAGCTGGGGTAACATTCACTTCAAATTAAGTTTGGAGTAATGTACATTAGATTGAACATTTTCTTTTATGAAATGAGACTATTCCTGTGGCTAGAAAGCCAGAAAAGACTTGAGACACACAGAGTTTATCCAGGTCTCAGGAAAGAACTAGCCCAGACAGGACTACCAGGACCCAGGGGGAACAGCGTCCAGCTCCCTGAGGACAGAGGACAGTGTCTTCCTACACTGGGAGCATTTATCTATTTATAAGGGTTTCTTTCCCAATTTAGGGAGAGACATTTTTCATTTTGATAATTGAAGCTTGCATTCATTATACATTTTACTACATGCCAAGAACCTTGCTAATCATTTAAATGTACATTTTCTAGTTTCAAGCAACCCTAGGAGGTACAACCATCTACTATACGGACAAGGCATCTGAGGCAGTTATTCAGTTACTTGCACAGGTTAAGAGTGGTGCAGCTGGGATTAGAACCCAGCAGTGGGATGTCCAAACGTGGGTTTTTAATCCTCTGCAACAGTGGTTCTCAAACAGGGCAATTCAGCCCCTCAGGGGTCATTCAGCAATGTCTGGAGACATTTTTGGTTGTCAGAACTTGGGGTGGAGGGTGCTATTGGCTTGTATTGGGTGGAGACCAGGGATGCATACCCTACAAAGTACAGAACAGCCTCCTAGAAGAAAGGCTTCCCCAGATGTCCACACTGCCCAGCCTGAAAAATTGTGCTCTGCTGCCTTCTTTTTATTGATTATTTATTTATTTATTTATTTTGAGAAAGGGTCTTGCTCTGTCACCCAGGCTGGAGTGGAGTGGCACAATCTCGGCTCACTGCAGCCTCGACCTCCCAAGTTCAAGTGATTGCTTGTGCCTCAGCCTCCCATGTAGCTGGAATTACACTCATGCACCACCATGCCCGGCTAATTTTTGTATTTTCGGTAGAGACAGGGTTTTGCCATGTTGGCCAGGCTGGTCTCAAACTCCTGACCTCAAGTGATCCACCCTGTGGTCCTCCTAAAGTGCTGGGATTACAGGCGTGAGCCACCATGCCTGGCCAATTTTTCAAATGGAAATAGTTTTGTTTTTCTGAATATAAACATAATACATCATTATAAAAAAATAAGTCCATATGGAAAAATACACATTAGAAAATGAAAATGACTTGTAATCTCACTCACCAGAGACACTTGTGGTTAATGTTTGTTTACATATGTTCAGGTGTTTTCCTCCCTGGACATGCACACATACACGGATTTTTCTTTCATGCAGTCTTTCTTTATGTTTGTCCTTTTCCAAAAATGGAATCATGTTGTAGGTGTTGATCCTTAAGCCTACATTTACTTAACCATACGTCATACTTCACAATGCGTATGGTCGACTTCTTTCCCGGTCAGTAAACACATGTCAGTGGTCACTGGTTCTCAGGGAGGCCATCCTGCCCCCTATCAAGGGTAGACTGGAAATGTGTGGGAGATTTTCTGGTTGTGGGGGCTTTTCGGGTTCCTGGCATTTAGTGGGTGAGGTCTCAGGGAAGTCAGTCCCTCCTTTGACAATTACCCCGAATAATTTTGAAATATCACACCGGACATTCATGTGGTTAAAAATTCCTGCCTACAATAATCTGAGCCAAGACATAAACTTCATTTTAATTTAGACACGACTGGTTTTGGCATGTTTTTAACATACACGATGTTTTTCAGGTATGTTGAGGGATACCGAGGGAGGATTGTACCTTGCTTTGTTGGGAAATCCCATCCGCAATTGCCACGCAGCGGGATCCTGAGATCTGAGCTCCCAACGCACACGTTTGAAGGGTCAGCTTTCCTGGCTGGGGCCTTCCTGGTGGTTTTACACAGGGCAAACTTCACACACTCGGCATCTCCTCGTTTATGCATGCCTGTGCATTCCCACGTTGAAACGTTTCATTCTAGATTCCTCTTCTTTTATTTCTCCTTTATATTACAGTGAAGGCAATGTATTGATTTTTTAAAACTTATGTGTGTGTCATTGGGCCATTGTATTGATTTTTTAAAAAATCATATATATAGGTTATATTATCTATGAATTTCATTTCAGAATAGTAAAAGGGGCATTACAAGCACTTATAAAAAAGAGGCATTGATCAGCTTGGGTGTGCGGACGCTGAGAACCACTGATCCGCCTCACCACATTTAACTCAGCCCCACCCCCACGCTCACGGGCATCATGGTTTATTTGGCAAATCTATCACTGATGCATATTGAGGTGTGTGGGTTTATATAAGCAATACTCTGATGAACAGACATGTTTATAAATATACTCTCTAGGCACTCACTGAATTATTTCCTTAGGAAAAAACTTCATAGGAGTAGAATTGCTGAGTCAAAGAGCATGCACATTTTCCATTTTGGTGTAGTTTTTCCAAGTGATCTCTTTACGAACGTATGAGTCACACCCATGTGAGACTCGGCGAGGGGAAGATGAGGTCAGGCAGCAGGCACTGCAGGTGCTGGCTCCTGGGGTGGGGGACTGCGGAGGTCCCCTGCATGGAGCCGGAGGTAGGGGACAGTAGTTCTCTGCTTCAACAGAGCCATGCCTCGTTGTAGTTCGTGTCCTTCCTGACCCAGTGGCCCCTGTGGAGTTAGTGAGGATCCTTTCATACATTTCTTTCCAGCATAAACTATAAACAGGCATGAGTGGATTCTGTTAATTGCAACAAATACAGTCGGTGTCACTGAGTGACGGAGATGCATTCTGAGAAATGCATTGTTGGGTGATTTTGTTGGTGGAATGTACCAGGGAATGTACTTACCTACACACCTAGGCTGTATGGTAGATGCTATGGCTCCTAGACTACAAACATGAGTGGATTCTGTTAATTGCAACAAATACAGTCGGTGTCACTGAGTGACGGAGATGCATTCTGAGAAATGCATTGTTGGGTGATTTTGTTGGTGGAATGTACCAGGGAATGTACTTACCTACACACCTAGGCTGTATGGTAGATGCTATGGCTCCTAGACTACAAACTGTGCAGCAGGCTACTGTGCTGAATACTGTAGGCAATTGTGACACAGTGGGATGTGTTTGTGCATCCAAACATGTTGGGACATAGAAAAGGTACAGAAAAAGATACAGTATAAATGGTAAAAAGTGGTACACTGGTATAGGGCCCTTACAAGGAATGGAGCTTGCAGGATGGAGGTTGCTGTGGGTGAGTCAGTGAGTGGGGAGGGAATGTGAACACGTGGTGGTACATTAGTGTGCACTACTGCAAACTTTATACACACTGGACACTGAGGCTACACTCAATGTCTTTTAAAAAATGGTTCTGTCTTCAATGAGTTCACCTTAGCTTACTGGAACTTTTTTACTTTATAAACTTTTTACCTTTTTAAAACTTTCTGACTCTTTTGTAATAATACTTGGCTTAAAACACCAACACAGCCAGGTGCAGTGTCCCACACCTGTAATCTCAGCACTTTGGGAGGCTGAGGTGGGAAGACTGCGTGAGCCCAGGAGTTATAGACCAGCCTGAGCAACACACAAGTCCCTGTCTCTACAAAAAATAAAAAAGTTTAGGTCAGAAATAGTGGCTCATGCCTGTAAATCTCAGCACTTTGGGAGGCTGAGGCAGGTGGATCACTTGAAGTCAGGAGTTTGAGACCAGTCTGACCAGCATGGTTAAACCCTGTCTCTACTAAAAATACCAAACAATTAGCCGGGTGTGATGGCACCCACCTGTAATCCCAGCTACTCAGGAGGCTGAGGCAGGAGAATCACTTGAACCCAGGAGGCAGAGGTTGCAGTGACCTGAGATCGCACCATTGCACTGAAGTCTGGGTGACAGATCAAGACTCTGTCTCAAAATAAATTAAATAAATAAATAAATAATTTATTTTAGCCAGGTGTGGTGGCATGCACTTTTGGCCCTAGCTACTCAGGAGGCTGAGGCAGGAGGATTGCTTCAGGCCAGGAGTTTGAGGCTGCCGTGAGCTATGTTGCAACCACTGTGCTTTAGCCTGGAAGACAGAGCAAGACCCTGTAAAAAAGAAAAAAATCAAAAGAAAAACACACAAACACATTGCGTAACTACCCAAAAATGTTTTCTTTCTTTATATCCTTATTCTGTATGATTTCTTCTATTTAACTGTTTTATTTTTATTTTTTTACTTAAAATTTAGTTTCGGTTAAAAAGTAAAACACAAACACACACATTAGCCTAGGCCCACACAATGTCAGAATCATCCACATCATTGTCTTCCACCTCCGCCCCCACTGGAAGGTTTTCAGGGGCAGTAACATACATGGAGCTGTCATCTCCTATGACAACAATGTCTCCTTCTGGAATCCCTCCTAAGGACCTGCCTGAGGCTGTTTTACAATTAACTTTTTATAGATGGAAAGAATACACTCCAAAATAATGATTAAAAAGTATAGACTAGTAAATACACAAACCAGTGACGGTAATTTATTATCATGATCAAGCATTATGTGCTGTACATAATTGCATGTCCTCTACTTGTATGCGACTGTCAGCACAGCAGTTTGTTCACACAAGCATCGCCACACACACGTGAGTAATGCGTTGCGCTATGACATGAGGATGGCTACAACATCACTTGGTGATAAGAGGTTTTCAGCTCCATTATGATCTTGTGGGCCCACCATTGTTTATGCAATCCATCATTGCCCAAAACATGGTTATGCAGTGCATGACTGTATTCCTGACTGATGCAGAAACTTAGCTCAGTTTCAAGTGACTTCAGTCTATCGTAGTGCTGTTTTTCACTTGGACTTTGTTACGTGTTGGATTGAGTCCCCCCCAAATTTCTGTGTTGAAGCCCTTACCCCTGGTATCTCAGAATGTGACCTTATTTGGAAAGAGGGTTGTTGCAGATGCAAATTAGTGAAGGTGGGGTCATACTGGGATACGGTAGGCCTCTCATCCAATATGACTGGTGTCCTTATAAAAAAGGGACATTTGCACGCAGACACGCACACAAGGGGAACGCCATGTGAAGATGAAGACAGAGGTCAGGAGGATATTTCTGCTAGCCAAGGAACATCAAATCTTGCCAGCAATCCACCAGAAGCTACCAGAGCAGCACAAAATAGATTCTCCCTCCCAGCCCTCAGAAGGAGCCAACTCTGCCAACACCTTGACTTTGGACCTTAAGACAATAAGTTTCTGTTGTTTAAGCCCCCAGCTTGTAGTAATTTTTTTTTTTTTTTTTTTTTTTTTTTTTTTTGAGATGGAGTTTCACTCTTGTTGCCCAGGCTGGAGTGCAGTGGCGTGATCTCGGCTCACTGCAACCTCTGCCTCCCAGGTTCAAGGGATTCTCCTGCCTTAGCCTCCCGAGGAGCTGGGACTGCAGACACACACCACCACACCAGGCTAATTGTTGTATTTTTAGTAGAGATGGGGTTTCACCATGTTGGCCAGGCTGGTCTCAAACCATGTTGGCCAGGCTGGTCTCGAACTCCTGACCTCAGGCGATTCACCTACCTCGGCCTCTCAAAGTGCTGGGATTACAGGCGTGAGCCATTGCACCTGGCCTGTATTACTTTCTTATTGCAGCCCTAACAACTAGTACAGACTTCTAAGCTTCAATTCCTGAATGTATTAAGACCTGACAGCAGAAGTGCCATCACTGCCCAGAAGAATTGTTGAATGTTGAAACTTGAGGCCATCTCAGGTGTCATCTTGTCCACCCACCAACTCTGACATACAGAGAATTAAAATCCAAACAGGGCATGTGACTGTCCAAAATCAAACAGCTGGTTGGCAGCAGGGCCAGGTCTAAAACCCTGATCTTTCAGGTCCTTCCTGACATCCCTCCTGCTGTGATGAGAACTCAAAGGGCAGCAAAGCTCCATAGGTAGGTTTGGGCAGAAAATGCCCTGCGAGGCTTATAACCACTATGTCATTATATCCCATCAAACTCACCTGGGGAGTCTTTAAAAGAAGAGTGTGGGCCTCGTCCCAGGACTCACTGAATCACATTTCTGAGAGTGTGATCTGAAAATCTGCATATTTTAAAATTTCAACTGGTTTGAAAATTCTTGCACACCACCCTCCTCTATGGCTGCAAATGAGAGGGGGTGGGCCTGGCTGGGGGGCAAACAGCCTGGGTTGGGTGCTGCCAACTGTGTGACCTTGGGCACACTAGTGAATTTCTCTAAGTCTCAGCTTCCTCATATATAAAAGGAAAGGACAGTGATGCCATTTATTGCCTCGTTAGGCTGTATAGAATCAAAATAGAAAATTCAGGGATGGCACACAGCAGGGTGCCTGGCACGTAGTAAACACTCATTAGAATTCAGCTATTATTATATTGTTATTCATAAAGAAGTGGGCATGACATTTATGATGCCTAATCTTCAGGCCCCACCACTCCCGGATGTCAGGGGCTGTGCTTTGCCTGTGTTTTCCTCCTCTAACAAGGTCATAGGCTCATGCTAGTCTCTTTACCTGGATATCTTTCTCCATCTCCCCAAATCCTACTCACCCTTCCAGGACAAGTGTCACCTCCTCTTGGCACCTTCCTTCGTCCCCAAAGTCAAGTGCTGGCTTCCTCCCTGTGTCCCCAGCCCCTTGTCCAAACCTCCTCTTGGCCTCGTTCCCAGTCTGATCGATGGCAGGGTGGTTGTTCTGTGTCTCAGCCCTCACTAGTCTGTAGTCCGGTACTGAGTGCTGCGGCTCAGAGGAGGTGCTCAGAAACGTTAACTAAATCGGATTAAAATGCATGCTCATTCCATTCCAAACAATGTCCTGCTAGACTTCTCTGTTGGTGGACAGACAGCATTCCAAGTGACTCTGTTTCATCGACACCCCCTTTTATAGGAGCACAAGGGAGGAACAGGCAAAGTGCGCAGGTCAAAGGTGGCACTTACCCTCAAATGTAATTCCTAGGGACTGTCACAAAGATTCTGGGTCATGGGTTTCCGAAAGATGCTTCTTTCAAGGTGCAATGGACAGCTCATGGTGATTTCCATGGAATCTGCACGGCAGATGCTGACTCTAATATAGAGTGATGCGCGTCGATTCCCCAAAGAAAAGAGCGGTAGTTAAGGAATAAAAACATCACTGTGCGCAGAGGCGATATTAATCATGGCCACTGCTCCGCAAGAACACTGCTTCGTAGGACACTATCTGTGCCTACGTTTCTTACCATGGAAGTTTCAGGGTATTAGGTCAGGCGAGATGAAAGAGGAAGACAGAGAGAGAGAAATTGATGAATGGTGCACTGCTGAGTTATTTTTCTCTTAAATATCTTCTCCTTTTCATCTGTTATAACATCCTGACCTGAAGGAAATCTCTAATGCCCTCTCCTCTTAATGAGATGTGGCTGCACGGGCTTGAGGTAGATGCTGTCAATCAGGTGGGCCACTGTGAACAAAACTAGAGGCAGCTCCCAGGGTTGAGGTGATGGGCAAGAAGGATGACACCAGATGATTAAAATCCCCCAAAAATCTCCGGCCTCCTGTTTACCTAACTTTTGACTGCTCTCCTGCCTTCCTGGGTTTACCAGAGCCGCTCATGATTTGTCCTGCCTTCCTGGGTTTACCAGAGCCGCTCATGATTTGTCCTGCCTTCCTGGGTTTACCAGAGCCGCTCATGATTTGTCCTGCCTTCCTGGGTTTACCAGAGCCGCTCATGATTTGTCCTGCCTTCCTGGGTTTACCAGAGCCGCTCATGATTTGGCAAATGCTTAGGCACTCCATGACTTGGAGTTTCTCTGCCACTGTGCAGCAAACTAGTAAATTCTGGAGAGAAAGGGGGTTTTCATTTCTTTCTAGAGGGCCTATTCCTCTTGAAACCCACTGTCTAAACTTTGTCTCCTCCTGTCCTTCTTTTCACTGTAGGTTATCTATTCATTAATAATTACCTCCTCCTCCTCTGTGGTGCATCTTAAATTCATTCCTTTCTCTCTCTGCCCAAAGGAAAATATCTGCACTTTAGCCTAGAACCTCATTCCCTCATCTTGGAACCCTGCAACCTCTTTCCTGGTTACAGACAACCTCAGCCACAAATCTTCACGCAGATACCAACAAACTCTTCATCCTGACGGTCAAAGTTCTCCTGGTCCTGACCCCTCAGGCCTTGTTAAATATTGCCTGCTCTCTCTCCTTTATCTATTATCCATCTATCTATCTATCCATCTATCTATCTATCTATCTATCTATCTATCTATCTATCTATCTATCTACCTACCTACCTATCATGTATGTGTCATTTGTCAATATATACCTATCATTTATCATTTATCTCATCTATCATTTGCATCTATTTATCACCTATTTGTCATACGCATCTGTCATCTGTCTATAATACACATCTATCAATCATATGCATCTGTCTATCAATCATTACCCTCTAATCCCGTCCACTTGACCTGAATCAGGACCTTATTCTCTCTGCCCCTGGAACAGCATGGTGGCCTCAAGACTTCTTAAATGGGGGCTTAGGGCTCCAAAGGCAAGTTATCCCTAGAAAACCAAAGAAGGGCTTGCCTTTTATGACTGAGCCTCATAAGTCACACATTATCATCACCATCATAGCCACAGCCCATCCAAATTCAAGAGGAGAGAATACAGATCACAGCTCTCATTCGAAGGAGTGCCAAAGTCATGTTGTAATAAGAGTGTGGGTTAGGAGGTATCACTGAAACCATCTTTGGGAAACACAGCATGCCACACCTCACTGCCTAGGTTAAGTGACTTAACTGCATAATGACATTTCAGTCTATGACAGACTAAATATACAATGGTGGTCTTATAAGATTATAGTGGAGCTGTCCTATACAGTGTACCATTTTTAATCTTTTAAATTATTTCTTTACTGTACTTTTCTATGATGAAATATGTTTAGATAAACAAATCCCCTTACCATTGGTGTTACAATTGCCTACAGTATTGAGTACATTAACCTATTGTCCAGATTTGTAGGCGAGGAACAATAGGCCATACCTTAAAGTCTAGGTGTATAGGAGGCTACACCATCTCAGTTTGTGTAAATATGCTCTATGATGGTCAGACGATGATGAAATTGACTAATGATGCATTTCTCAGAACAGATCCCTGTTGTGAAGGAAGGAACATGTAACTGTACTACCTGAACCAGTCATTGAATTCAAGAAAAGAAATAATTTGTCAATTGCATATTAATTTAATCTGCAGCAAAAATCAAGTAAACTTTTATTAGGCTTCCTATTCAAAATGTTAAAACTCCTGTTAGAATTTGTATAAGAGAAAAGATCGTCTGCAAGATCAAAACAGGCAGAGAGAGGCTAGGGATGACCACTTAAGGACTTGAAATCATAAGTGGAAGTAGGATTTGTCTTGGGAAAGAAATGCCTCTAGGAACTATCCAAGCAGTTTTCCAACTTTTCCATTGTCTGGCTCCCTCTCCAGATTCTTTAACCACCCTTATTCTTACCCTTATTCCCCTATTCTTTTAATTTCTTAAACTCTGCAATCCAGGCATATCAATTTTTTGTAGTTTCTTAAACTTGCTGGAAACTCAGTCTCCTCAAGACCTTTGCACATGCTGCTCCCAACCACCTAAAAACATTTCTATTCCTAATTCAGGGCTAGCTTAGGTATTATCTTCTCCAGGAGGCCTACTGAGACACACTTCTCTTTCCTGCCATCAGAAAATATCCCATCTTTTGGGCTCTTCCTGGTTACTTGTCTATCTCCTCTACTAAGCTATTAGCTCTATGAAGGCAGAGACAAAATCCATCTATATAATGGTGACCTGACAGTGCCTGGCACACGGCAAGTCCTCAAAGAATATGCTACACATTCTGTCACTGCTGCATCCATAGCCCCTTGTGCTTATCCCTTTAGTAGAAGCTGGTCCGACTTCCAACTGCCAGCCCCTTCATTCCCTTGCCCTAGGGCTTTCTCTGTCCACCAAAGCCTGCTTTGCCTATTTCAGGATCAAGGCATAAGTTCTAGGAAATTCATGCTCTGTAGGAGGAGCCTCAACCAGTGATTGATGGGACTTGGTGTATAAATACCCCAGCTTCCTCACCCCTTGGTGAGATAACTCCGAGGCATGTATTCTACACTGGATCTTAAAGTTTCCCAGTATGATTAAGCTCCCGCAATGGTAGCAGACCCAACAATGCACCCTTTATTGACCACCTTCCTTTCTGTCTTCTTCACTTCCAGAGTGCCAATAAACTCCTTGCTCTTGAATCCTTGACTCAGCATCTGCTTCCCTGAGAACCCACTCTAGGACAGAATGTTTGCTGAATCAATGAGTGAGCCTCTGTCCCTGTCCCTGTCGCCCACTCAGCACACCACAGCTGGTGCATGAAAACTGATTGCTAGTAGCCATACGTGTTCTGAGAAGGGGAGAGCACATACACAACAGGAAATTTCAAATCTTCATTTCTGTCTCTACTGGCATTTGTCACTGAGACACATGCAAAGAAACCTTATTTTATTTAAGTGCAATGTTGAAGAGTGGCACTGAATAAGATGATTAAATCAGTAAGTAGCATGGCACCTGTGACTGTAATTAGCTCTAGCAATAGAGACCAAGACTGGCTAGATTATTTGCCAGAGAAATACTACTACTTGGTTTTCATCTGCCTGGCAACAGACTGACATTGTACAATCCTTCTCCCATCCTGCTGCACTAATGGAGACTGAGAGCCACTCCAAGTGGGTCACCAAACAGTGGACTGGATGAAAATGTTGAATGCAGGAATGAAATCCAGTCCTTTTCTTTTTTTCTCTCCACTACAAATCACTGTCTGTAATTTGGAGAGGGAATTTGCAGTGGATTATACATGGCTCTAGGGTCAGAGAGGGTACCTCCTCTTATTCCCCTGACACACTTCATCCTTTAATTCTCCATTTTTCCTTAGCAGGGGAAGAATATTGCACTGGTTCTTTGGGAGATGAATACTAGAGATACTCGAAAAGTATGCAGCTTAATCCTGAAAGGGGTCCTTCAAGGTCGGAAAATCAGTGGTCCAAGATTTGAAGTTCTCCTTGGGCCAAAACCCAGCTCCATCTCTAAGGGTGAGGGCAGAAGGGAGAAGAAGGCCTACAAAAAATGGTATTTGTACTTCCCTCCCATTCTCAAAAGAAAGTGATCTTAATTAAACCTGAGTGATTCTTGACGGGGTAAAGAAATCTTAAGAAACTAAGAACTCAAAGAGTTGAAGAAGAGAGAGCAGTCTTGCCATACTCAGAGTGTGTGCCTGAGTGTACCTGCATGTGCATGGGTGGGGAGTGGAGGGACAGGTTTCCCACTTTACTTGAATCTGGCTCCTCCTCTCTTAGGCTGACTGACATGTCTCCCTGCTTCCATTCCCTTCCTTTCAAATTCAATCACCTCACCATTTTACCAGCCCAGATCTTACCGCTGGACTCTCCGACAAGTGATAAGTGTGTCCCTGTTGCCCCCAGGGGGTGTGCTGAGACCCTCTGCAGAGCCCAGGCAGGATCCCAGGAAGCCTGAGGGAATGGCAGGGACTGAGACAAAGGACAAGCTGGTGCCTGGTTTCCAGGAGGCAGCTGCAACCTGGAGCCAGCTTATGGGAGGATGGTGAGTTCAGTGACATCAAACCCTCCAATTTTTCCAAGAGATGCCAGAAAGGTACTGACTTTTAAAACTTTATAAGAATTAAACAAAACAAGTCTGTAGGATTAAAAAAAAATCATCTCATGGCCACCAGCTTGCAAGCTCCAGCCTACAAGATAAAGCTTAAGTCCTTAAGCAGGACCTCCAAAGTCCTTTATGGTCTTGTCTGCTCCTGTTGTAGTTTCAGAACTACTTCTCAACCCTTTGTTCCCAAAGCCCCAACCCACACCTCTCCCTGAGTGTCAGCTCAAGCTAGTATGTAGGATTGAAAAGGGCAGCACAGACTTGGCCTGAGGTGGAGTTCACTTTTCACATAGCAAACTCGCTATTTATGCTTAGAATGCTTATTTAGGTAGCTTTGAAGGGTTGAGAAGACTATGGGAGGGCACCAAACTCCCGACTCAGGTTTCCTCTAACGAGAATGTTCTTCTATGCTCTTGGCCACCTTGCAAAATTGTATCTGTTCTTCAAAACTCAGGTTGGGCGTCCCTGGAGACTTTACTGACTCCAGAAAGAATCACTCTCTTTCCCCCTCCCCGCTCCATCCCCCCCCTCACCCTCACCTCTCCCCCCCACCCCCCACCCCCGCACCTTGCATACATTTTTCACTATTATATGTGTGGTAATGCGCTGTATTATTGCTCCCACGTCTGCTCCCCTGCGGACTGTGAACTGCCGAGTTTGAGGACTGCGTCTCATCCTCAGGGCTTGGTGCCCAGAGCCCTCCCTCTGCTTCTGTATTCCGACGTGGAGCCATCTCTCACACTTCCGCGAACACACCAGACATCCAATAGCTGCTTGTTGCAATGAAACCAAAAGGAGAACTGAGAATTCACGTTGCCAGGCTCCTGATTCACAACTTCCTTGTAGAACGCACCTCGCCCGCCACCTGCCTAACCCACTTACGTAACCCAGTTCGGCGTTTCCTGGGTCTCACTGGGCCTGCGAGGTTGTGCGGCGGCCCCACCTGCTGCGGGGCTGGGGGACTGCCGCGGGGGAGCAGGTGCACCGCAGAGCGCGATGACGCAGAGCCGTGTCTGGCCAGACTGGGAGGGGGAACAGCTCTGTCAGACCGCCTGGGTGCAGCACCTGGGCTGTGAGAAAGGCGAGAAGGGAAGGATGAGCCATCTCACCGCGCTTGCGGAGGACGCGGCGCTGGAGCGTGGGCAGGGTCTGCGGCGTGCAGGCAGAAGGACTGGCGCAGCTCCCTCAGAAGCACCTGGGTTTCTGGGGAGGAGGAGTCCCGGGAAAGACCTTGCATGGGTGGATGAAACGATCTTCTATTTCTGGTGGACGCCAAGGGCAGTGTTCGGAGACGCCCAGGCATGTGGGCAGGGGAGGGTGGCTGCAACGCCTTCGGCACCTGGGGTTCTTGCACCAGCTGGGCCATACCATGGACGGAGACACAGATGGTCCTTCTCCCAGTGCCTGTCCAGGTGAACGTACGAAGCAGCGATTCTGACCCTGCTTTCGATCTGCCTCCTGGACTCGAATGGAGTCACACACGTCCATAGGAAGAAAAGAGGTTGCCCCAAACAGTGTTCCCTGGAACCACAGGCCCAGGCAAATTTCCACTGAGGCAGTGAGAAGTATTTGGAAAATAAATGCACCTTTTACCAGAAAAGGGACTTCGTCGTCTTTGACATTTTGAAACCCTGGGGGAAATGTCTTTTTGGTGCCAGGACTTACCTTGCTTATTTCAGTTAATCTCACACCACCTCCTGGGGTAGGCACCATTTAAAATCATCAGAGACCTCACGTTTGCCCCCAGAACAGGCACCAGCTGCTGCTGGTGAGATCCACACACGGTCCCCCACCCCCTTGCCCCCACGCCAGTTTTCTTTTGGTGGGCTTGCATTAATCCAAGCTTCTATGTGGTGACCTGGGAGAGAGGAGCAGGCTAGGTGATGGGGAAAAGGTGGTGATGGGATGCTATCTTTCCCCCCTCTAAGAGCCTCCACTGGTTGAAGTCTGGCCAGGAATACAAGGGTCTGATGCTGACAGGATTCTTCAAGTATGAGTCAAGGACTCCAGGGCTGAGCAGAGTTACTTGCTGCATTTGGAGTGGAGGAGACTATTCTTCCTGTCTGCATAGAAACAGCCCTGCTGTGGGGCCTGTAGAACAGGGAGCTTTGAATGAATCCCAAAACAACAACCTTGCCTGGTTTTGGCAATGCAATGACAAGCACTCCTTGTGGTCCTGCAGAAGCAAGGGGGGTGGAGGTGGGGAACAGGTGCAGGAGAGTCAACGGGAGTGATGTGATGGAGCAGATCACTGCAGCTAACACACTGGCTCTGCGCGCAGAAGACACTCTTTTGAGACTCAGAACAAATAGGGGACACTGTGAAGAGGGTTTCTGGAAGCCAGGCTGGGGAGGGTATAACTTTGATAACTCTAATTTGTCATTAAAAGTGAGTGTGTCTTATATTACAAACACAGGCCCATGAGGTCACCTGGTCACCTGGGATCACACTGCTGTAATAAAGATGAAAAAACAGATTCAGAGGAATTAAGTACTTTTTCAAAATTCCACACCAAGACAAGGGAATGCAGGACAAGCAGTTGGGATGGGAAACAAGCTCTTGCTAATTCCTAAGGAGAGCACAGTAGTGGGGGAACTACAGTCTTTCATTCTTATCACAGATCTATCTGTTCTGTGGCAAGTGAGGTAATTGCTTGAATGTTAGTTTTTTGCCTTGACTTCTTCAACATTTTTTTTTTTTTTGAGATGAAGTTTCACTTTTGTTACTAAGGTTGGACTGCAATGGCACGATCTCAGCTCACTGCAACCTCTGCCTCCTGGGTTCAAGTGATTCTCCTGCCTCAGCCTCCCAAATAGCTGGGATTACAGGTGGGTGCCACCACGCCCAGCTAATTTTTGTATTTTTAGTAGAGACGGGGTTTCACCATGTTAGCCAGGCTAGTCACGAACTCCTGACCTCAGGTGATCCACCCTCCTCGGCCTCCCAAAGTGCTGGGATTATAGATGTGAGCCACCATGCCCAGCTGACTTCTTCATCTTTCAGTGAAATTCATGTAGTACCTACCCCTAATTACCATAGTAAAATGGAATTGTTAAGGTCTAATAAGGAAATATAGTTGAGCTCATCTTGTACAAACAAGATAATTTACAGACAAGGTGAAGCATTCCATTTTTTAATGTAGCTGGAGTAAATAGGAGTGACTTACATTGCAGAGAAACTAAACTGTTGCAAATGGAAGTTGAGTAACTTGAAATTTGTAATTTGTCCTGTTTTTTAAGAATAACACTCTGGAAGACAATAACGTTAACATGGCAATACTCCTTGAGTTGATCTACAGATTCAACGCAATCCTTATGAAAATTCCTGCTGCCTCTTTTGTCTAAATTGACAAACTGATCATAAAATTTATGTAGAAATACAAGAGACCCAGTATAGCCAAAACAATCTTGAAATAAAAACCAAGTTGAAAGACACAAGCTTTCCAATTTCAAAATGTATGACAAATCTACATGAATCAAGACAGTACAGTACTGCCATAAGGATAGACATGTATTGAGAGTCCAGAAATAAAATCATATATTTATAGTTAATTGGTTTTTGACAAGGGTTCCAAGGCAATCAAATGAAGAAAGAATAGTCTTTCAAACAAATGGTGTTAGAATAACTCGATATCCACATGGAAAAGAAGGAAGTTGGACCTGTACCTCACACCACATACAAAATTAGCTCAAAATGAATCAGAGATTTAAGTGAAAGTGCTAAGACTGCGATACTCTAAAAAGAACACAGGAGTAAATCTGTATGACCTTGAATTAAGCAATGGTTTCTTAGACATAACACCAAAAGCGTTAAGCAAAAAAAGAAAAAGAAAGATAAATCAAAATTATGGATTTTATAGATGAAGTCAAAAAATAGACTTCATCAACATTAAAAACTCTTTTGTGACAAAGGGCACTATCACGAAAGTGACAAGACAACCCACAGAATAGGAGAAAAATTTGCAAATTATATATATGATAAGCATCTAGTATTTAGAATATATAAAGAGTTCTTATAATGTAATCATAAAAAGAAAAGAACAAAAATTTTGTAAACAACCGATTTGAGAAGACAGAAATTACACACAAAGAAGATATACAAATGGCCAGTATGCAAAGAAAAGATGTTCAGCATCACTAGTAATTAGGAAAATGAACATCAAAACCGCAATGAGGTACCACTTCGCACCTACCTGGATACCTATAATAAAAAAGATAGACAAATAAGTGGCAGAGAGAGCGTGGAGATACTGGAACTCTCATACATTGCTGGTGAAAATGTAAAATGGTGTTTCCCTCTGGAAAACAATTTTGCTATTCTAAAGTAAATTAGACAGTAATTCTGTTCCTAGATACATGCCAAAGAGAATTGAAAAGATACATCCACATAACAACCTGTACACAAAGGTTCACAGAGGGATTATTCATGATAGTCAAAAAGTGAAAACAACTCAAATGTCTATCGATTGATGAATGGATAAACAAAATGTGATCTATCCATACAATTGAATATTATTCAGCCATGAGAAGAATGAAAAACCAATATATACAACAACATGGATAAACCTTGAGGACATTATGCTAAATAAAATAAGCCAGACTCCAAAAGCCACATGTTATAGATTCCATTTATATGAAGTCTGGAAAGGCAAATCCATAGAGACAGAAAGTAGATTAGTGGTTGCCAATGGCTGGGAGGGGAGCATGGGAAGTGACAATTAATGGGGTTGGTGTTTCTTTCTGGGAGTAATAAAAATGTCCTGAAATTAGTGGTGATGGCTGCAAAACTTTGTGATTATGTTAAAAACTGTCAAATTTTGCACTTTTAAAAGGCAAATTTTAAGGAATATTAATTACATCTCAGTAAAAAAAATGCTCAGGTGTAGAAGAGAGGAAGGAAAGAAGGATGGAAGGAAGGAGGGAAGGAAGGAATGAAGGAAGGAAGGAAGGAAGGAAGGAAGGAAGGAAGGAAGGAAGGAAGGAAGGAAGGGAGAAAGACAGAGAGAGGAAGAGAGGGAGGGAGGGAGGGAGGGAGGGAGGAAGGAAGGGAGGGAGGGAGGGAGGGAGGGAGGGAGGGAGGGAGAAAGACAGAGAGGAAGGGAGGGAGGGAGGAAGGAAGGAAGGAAGGAAGGAAGGAAGGAAGGAAGGAAGGAAGGAAGGAAGGAAGGAAGGGAGGGAGGGAGGGAGGGAGGGAGGGAAATAGAGAAAGAGAGAGAGAATAACACTTTTAGAAGTGTGTTGTCTGGCCCGACAGTGCAACCCAGACTCTTCCAAGAAAAAAGGGGGGCATGTCCCCCACAGAGAACGAGAAGGGTGGTCTCCATTGTCTCACGTATTAGGGTTTTTCACTCAGACTAAACCAATAGGATGGATGGACAGATGATACATAATGAGAGAGGATTCATTAGGAAAAACGGCTCATGTGATTCTGGAGGCTGAGAAGTCCCACGAACTGTAAGCCGGAGGCCCAGGGAAGTCAATAGTGTGGCTCAGACCAACACTAAGGCCTGAGAACCCTGTGGGGTACGTGCAAGTTCCAGAGCTGAAGGCCAAAGAACCTGGAGTGCTGGTGTCCAAGGGTAGGAGGAGAAGGGTGTCCCAGCTCCAGAAGAAGGGAAAATTTACCCCTTCTCTGCCTTTTTGTTCTATCAGGACTCTCAGCAGATTGGCTGGTGCCCGCCCACATCAGGTGAGGGCGGATCTTCCTTACTCAGTCCTCTGATTCAAATCTCAGTCTCTTCTGGAAACACCCTCACAGACTTACCAAGAAATAATGCTTTGCCAGCTATCTGGGTACCCCATAATCTAGGCAAGTCGACGCCTAAAATGAACCATCACATTACTTATGCTCAGGCAGTTCAGACGCCTGTACCTAGAGCTAGTGCAAAGAACACTCCTGTCCGGGCTTCAAGAATCTCCGCTATCAAACCTGGGACTCCTTGTAGCCCACATTTGACCTTCCCATGCTTCAATATTCTGGAAACCAGGTCATACCTAAGAAATGTAATAGGTTTCTACATGTTACCCAGATCCAAAACCTGAATGACCTTAAAGAATTCAAATTGCAAAGGAAGCAATCCACACTTTACAAATATGTTCACTGCAGCACTCCTTACAAAACTGAACACCTAGAAACAACCTAACTAACTAACAACAGGGAAAATCATGGTACATCCTTACAATGGAATAGTATAGAACTCAAAGTCATGACTGTAAGAGCTTTTAGTGATATGGGAAATGCTATGATCATGACAAGCAGAACATAAAATGTAAGCTACCAAATCATAGTGTATGGCGTTCTCAACTATGGTAAAAAATGTATATATATACTTGCCTTAAGAAATATAAGGATTTTCAGCAACCTCCACCAAAAAAAGAAGAAAAAAGGAATATGAGGATTCAGCCAGAGGCGAGAGATGTTTAAAAAGAAAGAAAGAAGAAAGAAATACGGGAAGACATATGCCATAATATTGTTAATGATCATCTTTAGCGGGTGGATGTTTTACTCTTTTCATAATAAAATTTTCTTCTCAAAATTTCCACAATAGACATGTAATCCTTTTGTTATCAGGAAAAAAAGGAATCATATGGGAGGGAAATCCCAGGTAGCAAAGTAGAAGAAATGTAACAGAACGTCAAATGTGCCACCAGGGATGAGCTGGAAGAGCTCATTGACCTCCTGGCTGGCACTGCAGCATCCCATGCAGAGAAGCAAAAGTGCAAGGAATGGTGTCTGCTTGGACGTGCACAGGGTCGCGGCATCCCATGCAGAGAAGCAAAAGTGCAAGGAATGGTGTCTGCTTGGACGTGCACAGGGTCCCTCACGGGGCTTAAGGAATGACTTGTGGATTCAGGCCTCCTTCTGGTTGGGGAGCCTCACCGAGCGTTGGCCAGGAGCAAGCATACCATGGATCTAGTGGGCTGCCAGCAGGTGCAACCAGGTGGATTAACCAGATTGGTAATGAGGACTTGCAGAATTTCTTTTTCTTTTCTTTTTTTTTCTTTTTTTTTTTTTGAGACAGAGTCTTGCTCTATCACCCAGGCTGGAATGCAGTGGTGCAATCTCAGCTCACTGCAAGCTCCACCTCCCGGGTTCACGCCATTCTCCTGCCTCAGCCTCCCAAGTAGCTGGGACTACAGGTGCCCGCCACCACGCCTGGCTAATTTTTTGTACTTTTAGTAGAGATGGGGTTTCACCGTGTTAGCCAGGATGGCCTTGATCTCCTGACCTTGTGATCTGCCTGCCTCAACCTCCCAAAGTGCTGGGATTACAGGCGTGAGCTACTGCACCTGGCGAGGACTTATAGAATTTCTAAAACCATTTCCTATACATTATTTCTTTTCACCTTTATGACACCTAAGATAAGGATCAATTTTTACCTCCATGATATAGACCAGGAAAATGTGCCTGTATCAGTGAAGTTCATTGTAGATGCAGTAATAGATAAATCTCAAACTATCAGGGGCTCAGCACAATAAAAGTGTAAATTCCCTGCTAACACACAGGTACACCCACAGACCACTTCCGGCACGGCGGCTTTTCATGTGGTGTTTCAGGACCCAGGCCCCTTCTACCTGTGGCTCTGTCCTTCTCTACTCATCAGCACCTTCTCTCTCCAGCAGGTAGGGGAAGAGCTGGAGTCGGGGAGCACGTGGACATGTCAATGGCCAGGTCTGGGCACAGCAGACGTGCCTCCCATGGACATCCCATTGGCCAGAGTCAGTCGTGGGGGCGTTCCTGGCTTCTCCCCTGTGCTCAGTGGAAAAGTAAATGATTTGAGGATGAACAAGCCATCTCTGCCAGAGTCCCAGCGTGTAAGGCATTGGTTGAAGGCCACACAGCTAATAAGAGACAAAGCAAAGACTCAAAGTCAGGGCTATGGTGTCCTCGTCTACCTGGTCATCCTGCCCTCTTGCAGGTCCCTGGAGTCTCTCCCTTCAGTGATGTTCAATAGACCCCGGCTATGAGCATCCACTCAGGGCCTTGATGCCAGCATGACCACTGAAAGGGGTAAAAAAAAAGTCTAATGAAAACAATGATTTTAAATACAAACCCATCAATAATTCTTGTACAGTATTTTTCCCTAGGTTTTATTCTTCCTTGATTAACTCCTGCAACTCCCCATCAAACATAACACCAGTTGTAACACAATTCCTTTCTGTGCTTATGATCTGTGTTGCCATATAGAGGTTGTGTTTGCAAGAGTGACCTTTCAAAGGCTCCTGCCCTGCTTCTGAGGGCCCCTCCTAGCCAGTGGGATCTGCTGCCACTGGTTGGAGGGTGGTGCTGGATTCTGCCTTGTGTTCTGAATGGTCATTGTTTCCAGGAATGTCTGTAAACAAAAACAAAAACAAAAACAAAAACAAAAACAACAAAAAAAAAAAAAAACCAGAGAGAGAAAGAAAGAAGAAAGAAAAAGCTAAGTATAAATATGAACTGGGCTGACTAATCATCACCATTAACCAAAAGATTTATCATCCAAACATGGCTTAAAGAAATACAGATACCTGGATATACCTATTTACTTATAAACATTTATTTAAATAAATGAGCAGGGATCCAATTAATATCATCTAGACGGTTCAAACACATTTTCTTATCTGACCACCACATGAACCCTGCTGAGACAGTTTTCCTTTCCTTGTTATGTCAATGGTGGCTGGTGATATTGGATGGTGAGTAAGTGGGTTGGTGTTTATCTTCTTGGCAACCTCTTGCTGCTGGAAACCTTTTGCTCCCTGAACCTGTTTCTTGTCTGTAGAGTGAAGAAAGAGCAAAAATTAGTAATAATAATAATAATAATAATACAACACCTACTTCTTAGCATCTGTAAGAGAATTGAATGGGATAATAGATTTACAGCATCTGGGACATGATCAGAGTGACTATTTCAGTTACAATTAATGAAATGGAGACTCAGATGGGTAATTTTCTCAAAGCCAGATAGCCAGTGAGTGGTAAGGCTGAGATTTGAACCCAGGTCCATCTAAGTCTAATGCCTGAACTCCTTTTACCTGCTGCTGACTCTTTCTACTAGGAAACTAGTTCGCAGAGAACTAGCTCCTAGTTCGCGGGAAGCATCCTTTCCACTTAATTCGTAAAAATCTCAATCACTGTGTAATCAAGCTCTATGACTTTTCAGCATTGCTCTTCGTTCCAGCTTCTTGAACTGAAAGCTGAGCTCATGTATGTGCAATCTCTCTCACCTGGGATGAATGCTCATCTGGAAATACTGGAGTTTCTGGAGCCATCTCTGAAAAATGCAGCAAAAATGGATCAGGGTCTCCACCCATCTCAGCCCGCTGAGCTCGTGGTGAGGGCTAGAGGACAGCAGCAGAGGGAGAGAGCATGCCATCTGGAGCCACAGGCCCCTAGCACCAGCTCCACCACGGAACAGCTGTTTATCCCCTCTGAGTCTCAGTTTCCTGAACTGTGAAATGGAGACACCTATAACACACCTGTTTGCCTCACAAGGTTGAGAGCATTGGTTGAAGTCAAGCCGCTAAAAGCACACTGCAAACTGTAAAGTTCTATATGATTTGTTTTTACCAACCAAACCACAATCCATTGCCAGACCATTCTTCAAATAAGAGACAGATTTCTGGCCAGCCGTGGTGGCTCATGCCTGTAATCCCAGCACTTTGGGAGGCTGAGGCGGGCAGATCACCTGAGGTCAGGAGTTCAAGACCAGCCTGGCCAACATGGTGAAACCCCGTCTCTATTAAAAATACAAAAATTAGCCAGGTGTGGTGGCGGGCACCTGTGATCTCAGCTACTTGGGAGGCTGAGGCAGGAGAATTGCTTGAACCCAGGAGGCAAATCTTGCAGTAAGCCGAGATCACGCCATTACACTCCACCCTGGGGTGATGGAGTGAGGCTTCGTCTCAAAAAAATAAAAAATAAAATAAAAAAATAAAAAAGAATGAAAAAAAGAGAGACAGATTTCTTTCCCTTAGCCATAATCATGACTAATATATTCCAGGATGTTTTGCATTTTCCTAGGCTTCAAACAAAACTAAACCCAAACAAGAAGGTTGAAGCGGTCCTTAATTCCACAGTTCTAGTGGAGTATCTCCTGTGCGAGGCCCTGGGCTGAGCGTGCTGTGGAAGGCAAATATGACTAAGACTTAGCCCTCTGCTTGAGGAGCTCATGGCCTGTGGGGAGAGTTCAGACAACTACATGAAGTGTGTCATACCAGAAGAGGGGAACAAATAAAGTGTCAGAAAAGTGTAAGGAGGCAGAGCTTACTATTAGTTTAGTGAACTCAAGAAAAGCCTTTTGGAGGAGAGAATATTTGAACTCAGCCTTAAAAGTTGACTAATATTTGGGCAAGTAAAAATAACCACTTGAAAGCCAAGCCAGGTGTAATCCCAGCTACTCAGAAGGCTGAGAGGGGAGGATCACTTGAGCCCAGGTGTAATCCCAGCTACTCAGAAGGCTGAGATGGGAGGATCACTTGAGCCCAGGTGTAATCCCAGCTACTCAGAAGGCTGAGATGGGAGGATCACTTGAGCCCAGGTGTAATCCCAGCTACTCAGAAGGCTGAGAGGGGAGGATCACTTGAGCCCAGGAGTTCAAGGCCAGCCTGGGCAGCATAGTGAGACTCCATTTCTAGAAAAAAGAAAGAGAGAACCACGTAAGCAAAGGTTTGGGGCAGAAAAACGTAGGCTATGTAGGCAAACAGGAGACAGACTTGGACTTGACTGACTCAAAGGGCACATAAAGAAGAGGCTGGGGAGCAGAGACACATAAGTGGGAATTGAAAGCCAACCTCGTGGCTTGTTTTTTGAAAAGGAAATAGAAAATTGATCCAGCAAGAGATTGCAGAATGGTCTGGAGCAGAGGGAGACCCAAGGCAGACAACACATTTCCGAGTTCATTGCAGTGGCCCAAATACCAGGAAACTCTGAATGAGGACAGCAGCAGTGGGAACAGGAAGATGCCTTGTAAGAATAAAATCCAAAAGATGTGTCAGAAAAAATAGCAGAAAAGACCTGGGACTGTAAAGCCTGGTAAGCAAATGGAGGTTTGTTTCACTATTTCCAAAGCTTCACAGATTCATCCGTGCAACAAAGATGGGTCAGACGCATGCTGGGGTGGAAGGTACAGCAGTGAGCAAGACAGACAGGAGCCCTGTGGGGCTCGCGTGTTCAGGAGGCAAAACCTGACCAAGTAACTCAGTGCAGAAACACGGTGGGCACATGGCAGTGTCCCTGAGGCGGGGCCAGGGAGGAGGGGAGCTATCCAGGGAGGTAGGGGGCCTCTCTGAGGAAGTAGCATTTCATCTAAACTTAAATAATGAGCATGGAACAGCTGGATGAAAGTGGGGGAGAAGCGATCTTCAAGACTTTTTATTCAAATAGCATTTTAAGGAGTTACTGTTTGTTTATTTGTTTATTTTTGAGAGAGGGTCTCATTTGGTCACCCAGGCTGGAGTGCAGTGGCGTGATCAGAATTCACTGCAGCCTCAAACTTCTGGGCTCAGGCAGTCCTCCCACCTCAGCCTCCTGAGCAACTGGGACTACAGATGCACACCACCATGCCCAGATAATTTTTTACTTTTCCATAGCTGTGTTGCCCGGGCTAGTCTTAAACTCCTGGCCTCAAGTGACTCTCTCACCTCAGCCTCCCAAAGCACTGAACTACAGCCGTGAGCCACTGAGGCCTGGCCATGGGAGTTACGTTTTGGTGTCAAGACACCAAGGTCCCTCTGTGGCCCGAAACAAGGGAAAATCTCTTATTTACTATCCTATGGAATATCCTGTGTCTTGCATACAGTATACTCCCAACCTCTGATAATGTCTTCTTTCTCCCAACATAGCTATGAGACAGTTTCCCATCTTTTCTTCCAAACAGCTGGCCTTTGGATGTCCACATGGGTTTTCATTTTCTCCAAAAATCCAGCTTAATAGGTAATACTTATTACCAAACTTAAGCGTCCCAGAAGCTCATAGACACTAGATAAACAAGACTTGTTCATCAATGTAGAATATGACAAATGTCCCTGGTCCATTTAAGAGAACACAGGGTAGCTTTTAGAATAAGACAGGTGAACTTTTTTATCCAAAGGGTGAGTCAGCCCATCTGGTATGACAAATGCTGTTCCTGGCTTCATTCCTTGCCTGAGACCATTTGCCAAAACCTTTTTCATGAATCAGTAGTGAAGATAATCTAAGCCGCTCCCAGTAGACTCACTAGTGCATAGGTTCCAGGCATAGGACATCAATTTGGTTTGGTTATAAAATTTAATATTCTACAACTCACGCAGAATCTAATTCATTTGCCATCTGGTTTGGGAAGAAAGACCTCTGGAAACATTCGGGGGCCTTCAGGATTAATATTTCTCATCTTCTTCCCAGTCTTCCTCAAGACCTTTCCATTCACACTAAAAGGTAATAATCTACCTGGAGTATTACCCTTTATTTCAAAAGCGGTAAGTTCATTCCACCTGGTTTACTTTGTAATATATCTATGGATTTTCTCATTCTCTTACCCTAACAGTTTCAAGCCACATTAAATGTTCTCTACCCCATCCTTGAGGGCTGTGAGTGCATAAACACATCACGTTACAAGCTAATTATCTTAAAACACCATTTTATACTTTCGTAACCTGAAAGGTTTACAAAACACCTTCACTTACATTATCTCAATTTGTTCTCATGCTGACCCTGAGAACACTCCTATAAAACAGGAAAATCATGCATTGTTATTTGCCTTTTACAGACGAGGCTATTAAAGCCCAGGAAGGTGACATGGTCAAAATCTGGGATTCCTTCTTTGGTCTTCAGTGTGTGTCCTGCCTAAAACACTTAACAGCCCTCATCCTCAGTACCTCACTAGGTTAGGGTGATGTCCCCTAACCTCAGCATTCCAGAGTTTCTATCTAGTTTTCCAACCTTGTCTTCTCCAATATCAACCATCTGTTCCAATGCAGCTGGTGTTTCTAGTGTTATCTGAGTCTCTCATGCCCTGGAGGGCTTTAACTGGCTGCTCTGCATCCCCCTAGGAGCTGGTGGGTGGGCTGCAGGGAGCCTGAGTACCCTGCAGGGATGCAAGTGGCACTTTGCATGTACGTGCTTGTGTGCATTTGTCTGAATTCATAACTTTCATTAGATCCACAAAGAGGTCTGTGGCATTCTCCCCCTAAAAAAGGTTAAAATCAATTTCATACACTGTTCTCCTTGCCCCTAAATGTCCTTTCCACTCCTCTTGACCTATTTAATGCTATGCCTCTTAATTTTTTTTCAGAACTTAAACAAAGCCAACTATTAACATTAGTGATCTGTAAATGTCCCTTTCTAGACTAGTTTATTTGTTCTTTTCTTTCCAAGGATTAATTCAAAAAGGGAGAAGCTGAAGTATTCCTAGGGTGGCTTTTACATATGCAAATAACATGCCATAACTTATCCCAATTGATAGAACAATTAGTTGTAAACCTTAATCATTCCCTCCAGGGTTGATTTAAATCCTTCCATTAGCACAATGGTCCTGTGTGATAAAGAGCATAAACAGCTCAATAGATACATCTAACCACATTGATACAGATAGGGTATCAGTTATGAAAACTATACTCTCCTCTGTAAGGACTGCGTAATGATATGCCAGATGAACAAAAATAGCAAAGGTTCAGCCATTTCCCTAGACACCAAAACAGGCCTCACTGCTTTTGGGGCCCAGAGGACATAATGAGCCTTGTAAGAACTGATTTTCTTTGGGAAGTGTCTTAGTGCATTTTGTGTTCCTTATAAGAGAATTCCTGAAACAGGGTAATTTATAAAGAAATAATATTTATCTTCTACAGTTCTGGGAGCTGGGAAGCCCAAGGTCGAGGAATCACATCTGGTGAGGGCCTTCTGTCTGGCAGGACTCTGCAGAGCCCTGAGGTGATGCAGGGCGTTACATGGTAAGGAGGCTGAGTGTGCTGGCTCCGGTCTCTCTTCCTCTTCTCTTAGAACCACCAGCTGCACTCCCATGGTGATATAGTTATATGTGTGCTCCTCCAAAACACATGTTGAAATGTGATCTCCAGTGTTGAAGGTGGGCCTAGTGGGGGGTGTCTCAGTCATGGGGGTGGATTCCTCATGAATAGTTTGGTGCTATCCTAATGATAATGAGTGAATTCTTACTTTGAGTTCACACAAGATCTGATTGTTAAAAGAGTGTAGCACTTCCCTCCTCTCTCTCTCGCTTTCTCTCTCACTGTGTGATTTGCTGGCTCCCACTCTGCTTTTTACCATGAATAAAAGCTCCATGAGGTCTCATTGGAAGCTGAGCAGATGCCAGCACCATGCATCCTGTATAGTCTACAGAACTGTGAGCCAATTAAACTTTTTTTCTATGTAAATTACTCAAACTCAGGTATTTCTTTACAGCAACACAAAAACGAACTAATACAGACAGTTGATATCAAGCAGGGCATCATTATAAAGATACCTGAAGATGTGGAAGTGGCTTTGGAACTGGGTAACAGGCAGAGGTTTAAAGAGATTAGAGGGCGTAGAAGACAGGAAAATTAGGGAAATTTTGGAAGTTCTTAGAGACTGGTTAAATGGATGTGACAGCTGAGCTTGATCAGAAAAGTCCTATAGCCATGGCATCTGTATTAGTCATGGTTCTCCAGAGAAACAGAACCAATAGGAGATATAAACATATGTTTATCTAGGGAGAGATTTATTATAAGGAATTGGTTCATGTGATTATGGAGGCTGAGGAGCCCCATAGTTTGCAGTCTGCATGCTGGAGACCCAGGACAGCTGGTGGTGTAGCTAGAAGGCCTGAGAACCACAGAGCTGATGGTGCAGATTCTAGTCTTGAGTTGAAGGCTGAGAACCAGGAGTGCTGAAGGCTAAAAACCAGGAGTGCTGAAAGCAGGGGAATATCATCAGTCAGACAGAATTCAAACTTCTTCTTCCCTTTTATCCTATTCAGGCCCTCAACACATGGGACAAGGCCCCCCCTCACTGGGGAAGGCCATCTACTTCACTCAGGCTGCCGATTCAATGCTAATTTCTTCCAGAAATGCCCTTGCAAACACCCAGACTGACCATATATTTGGCCATCCCACAGCTCAGCCAAGTTGACCCATATAATGAACTATCATAGCAGCTACTGGATGCTGCAGCTGACTCATCAGTGTCTCCCTCAGGAGGGTTTGAGAATCCTGCTACTTGTCATCAGGAAAGGATATTTTCTCATTCTCATCAATATCTATCCCAAACCTTAAGTCCTTACTCCCAACCATCTCCATCTTCTTCATTCGCAGGAGACAAACGTCACCCACTTGAGCCTATGGAGCCCAAAAAGCCTAAACACCTACTCTTCTGCTTCCTCCATTCTCAGAGGATGGGGTGCTGTTTCCCTTTTCTAGACCAACCCCTCCATCCTTGCCCCTCATCCAGTCCATCTCCCTAGAGCCTTGATCTACCACATTTAGCAGACAGTACTCCGTCTTCAGACTCTTCTCTTGTGACACTACAGTTGACCCTTGAACAACATTGGTTTGAACAGCGTGGGTCCACTTATGCGTGGATTTTTTTTCAATAAAAGTTACACCAAGTGTGCCTGCTTCTCCTGCTTCCCCTTCCACCTCCTCCACCTCTTCTATCTTTGTTACCCCTGAGACAGCAAGATCAACCCCTCTTCTTCCCTCTCTTCCTCAGCCTACTCAATGTGAAGACAATGAGGACAAAGACCTTCATGATGATTCATTTCCACTTAGTGAACAGCACATATATTTTCTCTTCTTTATGATTTTTCTTAACAACACTTTATTTTCTCTAGCTGAATTTATTGTAATACAGTACATAATACATATAACACAGAAAATATGCATTAATTGTCTGTTTATGTTATTTGTAAGGCTTTGTGTCAGCAGTAAGTGATTAGTAGTTAAGTTTGGGGAAAATCAAAATTATATATAGGCAGATTTTCCACTGCGAGGGGAGCCAGGGCTCCTAACCTCTGCATTGTTCAGAGACCAACTATACCTTCTTTTGAAGCTCACACCACTGGCATACACCACCTGCCATTTTTTTTCCTTAGTCACCACCTCCAAACCCCTGCACCATCCCTGTGGCCATTATTCTATGTCATTAACTCCCGACTCTGGTGACCCTTCCCCCCTTTGTCATTCCTTCATTTTGGTAACTTCACCATCCTTGTGAATGTCCTAGCCCTTAGAGGTTTGATACCCTCTGCAGCAGCCTTTTCCTTCCTCTCTAGCAGTCGCCCTCTCCCAAGATCACACCCTAGACCTTGTCTTCACTAATAACTATGCTATGCCTGAAATCCCTTTTTCAAATATTCCATAATCTGATCGCCACCTCTCATCCTTCAAACATATTGGTTCTAGTAGCACCACAACATAATTTTTTACCTTATCAAGACTGGCAGTCTATAAGCCACAGCTTTTTGCAATGTTCATCATATAATTAAAATCATCAACTTGTAATCACTCTCAATTTCCTTGTCCTCTTCTGTCTTCCTCAGACATAGCAGGAAAAAGTCAAGACTGAGCAAATCTACTTTTGTGTGATTTCATCCAAGCAACCAAACACTGCTCAAGAAAAACTACACAATTTGGCTGGTTGGTTGGACAAGTTCAAAACCATGAATATCGAAAGGACACCCATGCTCCCCAGCAATCCTACCACCCAGTGAGTTTGCTTTCACACTCTCCTTGGGGACGACGGTATACTCTCTCTCTCCTCAAATCTCTTTTACTCTCTCCACTCTCAGCTCATGGACTTAGCTCATCTTTATGGAAAAAATAGAAGCACTCTATAATTTGATGGCAGCATAATTAAATCCCCAGCCCTGAGCTCTAAACTTGTATATCCAACAGAAGACTCAACGTCTTCCTTTGGATGTCTGATAAGCACCTCAAACTTAGTGTATCCAAACAGCACTCCTAATTTCTCCCAAAGAAACTGTTTCTGGACCTGTTTTTTAAGTCTCAGCAAATGGCTCCACTTTCTACTCTGCTGCTTATTGAAGGGCTTACAGCCTTCCTATATGGTCCCGTTGCTTGCTGCCTAGGCAATATCCACTCTCCTCTTCTTCCTTATTAACATGACTTGAGTCCGGGGGGGTCAATGTGACAAGCCAAAATGCTTACCTCCCCAAACTTATTTACAGAGAAGACTGGTCATGTGACCTCAGTTTTGGCCAATGAGATATACTCAGAAGTTCCTGGGTGGGCTTTCCGAGGAAGCTCTTAAAAAGGGAAGACCCACTGGGTATTACTGCTTTTGTCATTCCTCCTTTCTCTTTCTTCTTGGCTAAAATGCACGCATGACACCTGGAGGCACAGCAGCCATCTCACCAGCAGAACCAAAGTCTCACAGGTAGGAATGGGGAGCTGAACGGGTCCGGGTCCCTGATGGCATCACGGGGCAGCTGTATTAGCCTTGCACTACCCATCTATGGACTTTTTTGTTGCTTTTGAACAAATTAATCCCTATTTGCTTAAGCCATTACAATGAGGTTCCTGTTATGTGCAGCTGACTGCAATTTTAAATGCATGACACTGTTGAAAACACAGGGCAATCCTTGCTTCAGAACTAACCATCTCCTCCCAAGACAGGTAGACACTTTTACTGGGTGTTCATTCCAACTGGTTTCTAAAAAAAATGAGTTCTTAAACCCAAATGAGTTCCTAAATATACCTTTTCTCCTTTTTCCTACACTTAGGACACTAAGTTCTCCAGCTTTGGTTTTGAGTTGCCACAAAAATATCTGTTTTTCTCCCCATGATTTCCCCACTAATACCTTTGGAAACTGGCATTTGGGATCCTCACATGTTCATTTGTGTGAGGTTTTTGTCCATCTAAGCCCCCCTCCATGTACATACACATCAGAGATTTCCTAAGCTAAAGTTCTTCTTTTTAACAAGCACCTATATGGTTCTCACTATTAATATGTGCCAAAACCCTGATATAAGTGTTTTACAAATACAAACTCGCTTAGTTTTCACAACACCCAGGTACTATCTTTATCTCCATTATTGAGATGAGGAACTGAGGCACAGAGAGAGGTTAACTAAATTTTTCAGTATTGCTAAGCTAGTAAATAGCAGAACTGAGTTCAAACCCAGGCTTCAGAGACAGTGCACCATGCTAAGCTCACATGAATGGGGAAAAACTAAACTAACCAACCAAACACAGAAACAGCAAATATTCTTGCAGAACTTGAAAACCCACCACATTTAAACCACTGTCTAAACTGCAAATAAATCCAGGAATTAAATAACACATGTTCTGTATTTTCCAAGAGCTTACAACAGAGCAGAGAGGACCCATGTATCCAATCACTTACCGAAAGCAAAGCGTGATGACTCCTCTGGGATGAAAAGAGGCACAGAGCACACACTTAGACCATGTAGGGACATGGGATGGCATTACGATGACATTTCCCGGGAAGCATCCAGATGTCCCCGTCCAGGTTGTGATGGGGCCATGGCGAACAATTTTTCTCAGCAAAACGCAGCCATCTCACCAGCAGAACCAAAGTCGCACAGGTAGGAATGGGAAGCAGAACGGGTCCGGGTCCCTGACGGCATCATTGGGCAGCTGTATTAGCCTTGCACTGCCCGTCTATGGACTTTTTGTTGCTTTTGAACAAGTTAATCCCTATTTGCTTAAGCCATTACAATGAGGTTCCTATTATGTGCAACTCTCAGCTTAATTGGCTGTGTGACTTTGGTCAACTCACTTCCTTTCTGGGACTTGGACTTCAGCATATACAGAATGAGGGATCTGGATTTTACAAAGTTACTTCCAGTTTGACAGTTGGTGGGTTGATGTTTTCGGCAATGTTTTGGTTATGGAGCCTCACGTTACTCATTCTGTAAGCCCAGGCTAGAGCTTCTGTCCTTCCAGTTGGCTGTGATGTATATTAATATTATTTTTAAATTGGGAACCGCTTTCCATGTCCATAAACATAACACTATGTCATGATTTTAATGCCTGCATAATATTATGTTGTATATACTCTACTTCATTTAACCAGTCTTGTTTTATTCACAGCTAGATTGTTTCCAAATTTGCTGCCATGAATATCTGTGTATCCATATCTTTATGCCATGTCCAATTACTTCCCAAGAAAAATTCCCAGAAGGGATTTTTTTCATGTCAAAGGGAAAGCACATTTTAAAGATTTTTGGTGCATATTGCCAAATGTCTCCCTGAAAATTTGCCCTTTTTACACTTGAACGTATGAGAGTTCTTTCTTTCTCCCCATAGCTTCATCAACCTGCAGTACCAATTTAAAAATAAAATAAAAAAGAAGAAAATAACAGAAGAAAAGTTTTTGCCATTTTCCTGGAAAAAATATTTTTATTGGCTTAATTTGTGTTTCCTTGATTACTAGTGGTGTTATCAGTGTTTCCTAGGCTTACAGGCCAGTCAGTCCTTTATTAGTGAATGGGCTATGTGATGGTTAATATTAGGTGTCAACTTGATTGGATTGAAGGATGCCTAGATGGGTGGTAAAGTAGTTTCTGGGTGTGTCTGTGAGGGTGTTGCCAGAGGAGAGTGACATTTGAGTCAGTGGACTGGGACAGGAAGAACCACCCCCAATGTGGGTGGGCACCATCCAGTCAGCTGCCAGTGTGGCTAGAACAAAACAGATGGAAGAAGGTGGGGTAAGCTGGCTTGCGGAATCTTCTGGCTTTCATCTTTCTCCTGTGCTGGGTGCTTCCTCCCGTTCCTCCTGCCCTTGGACATCAGACTCCAGGTTCTTCGGCCTTTGGACTCTGGGACTTACACTAGTGGTTTGCTGGAGGGTCTTGGACCTTTGGCTGCACTGTCAGCTTCCCTGCTTTTGAGGCTTCTGGACTCAGACTAAGCTGCTACTGGCTGCTTTCTTCCCCAGCTTGCAGATGGCCTATTGTGGGACTTCACCTTGTGAACATGTGAGCGCATTCTCCCTAACAAACTCCCTTTCATATATACATATATCCTATTAGTTCTCTTCTTCTGGAGAACTCTGACTAATGCAGGCTACTTATGGCCTTTATCCATTTCTCTGTTGGTGCTATTCATATTTTGCTTATTGATTTAGAAAGCAATATATTTTGCATTTTTTATTTTATTACTGTTATATCGTATAGCTATTTTAAAGCTATTAACCCATGATTTATTATATGTGTTGTAAATATTTTCTTCATTTTATTGTTTGCTTTTTAATATTTTTTTATGGTTCTTTAGTTGAACTGAATTGGTTAACTAAAGTAGGCAAAGGTTTTCTGTCGAGGGTTGGATAGCAAATATTTTAGGCTTTATAGGCCCTACAGTCTCTGATACAACCACTCGACTCTGCTGCTGTAGCTACAGACAATTCATTAATAAATGGACATGGCTGTGTTCCAACAAAACTTTATTTACAAAAACAGGTGGCGGGCAGCTGGATTTGGCCTACAGGTTGTAGCTTGCTAACCCCCAATCTGTACAACTGTTTAATATTCCCCCTGAGGTTCTGATGGTTACCCTTCTAACTTTAGCAATATCTCATCCTTACTCAGATCTGTTCCTTGAGGAAGCCCACAATGAGTGGGACACAGAGCCTGCAGTCCGCGAATTGTCTCTTTCCCAGGACAGTCCACCATGTCTATGCCACTCAGTCAGTGCTGCTTTGTTCAGAGCAACAACCCCCAACCTTTTTGGCACCAGGGACCGGTTTTGTGGAAGACAATTTTTCCACGGGGGGTGGGGAGTAGCTGCGGATGGGGTGGGAGAATTCAATTCTTATAAGGAGCTCATAAGGAGTGTGCAACTTAGATCCCTCATATTTGCAGTTCACAATAAAGTTTGCACTCCTGTGAGACTCCAATGCTGCCACTGATCTTACAGGAGGCGGAGCCCAGGTGGTAATGCTCACTCGCCCAACGCTCCCTTCCTGCTTGCGGCCTGGTTCCGAACAGGCCAGAGACCGGTACCAGTCTACGGCTGGGGGTTGGAGACCCCTGGTTTAGAAGACCAAATGCTGCCATGGTTCTAAATCTTTACTTCTAATTTGTCATTTTATGAAATAAAAAGGTAAGATCATTCCTTGATTTCATATTCCTTTTGAGTTTTTCCAAAACATATTTTGGAAAAAGATTATTTCCCATATTTCCAAAGAAAAATCGTGACTGTCTCTGATCTGAGTTTCCATAAATTCATTGTTTCACTTAATCACATGTGGCATTTGCCGCTGTCTTATGGGTTCGGTTTCTGAGGCTGGCTCCTTAGAGATGCATATTTTCCCTTTGGTTCCTTGCCTGCCATCAGGATGGCTGCCAACAGGTGAAATACAAGGCCTTGGTAACGGCCTGTGATCTGAATTATTAGACGTCCTCTAAGTACATTCAAGTGAGAAAAAAAGACAGTATCACACTTTCCTGCTCAATTATACGTTTCATTTTATGTTACGAAGATAATACTTTATTAAGACAGACAAGCATAAGTATTCAAAAGAACTAAAATTACTAAATTTAAACTGATAACGTATTAAGGAGATTATTCTTTAAAGAAGGTAAAACACTGAGGTAATGATAGGAGAAACACAGTTAATGTTTTGGAATATTTACTATGTGCCAACACTATGCTAAGTACTTTTCAATCATTCACTTATTTAACCCTTACAACCCTACAGAGTGTATCCTAAAATCAACCCATTTTATAGACAAAGTAACTGATGCTTATAGATATGCATTTCATGCTTATGTTCACACAGCTAATAACGGAGCACAAACTTAAAACCTGGTGTGTCTAAATTCAGGGTACATGCTTTTTAAATTGCTTTTCTCAATAATTCTGAATCATAATTCTTAAAAAGTCCTCCCCTCTCCATACCCCCCATAATAGTAGTAGCAGCAAGAGATGTTTGTACAGTGCTCAGTATGTGCCAGGCCTTGTTCCAAGGGTTTTCCATGTACTAACCTACTAATCCTCCTGTTGACGAAGAGTCAGACTCTGTAAAACTATTTTAAGAGATTTATTCTGAGCCAAATATGAGTGACCATAGCCCATGACATAGCCCTCAGGGGGTCCTGAAAACATGTGCCAAAGGTGGTTGGGGTGCCCAAGGTGGTTGGGGTACCGCTTGGTTTTATATATTTTGGGGGGGCATGAGACATCAATCAAATACATTTAAGAAATACTCTGATAGCAGACTTCAGAGAGAGCAGGTTGTAAAATATTTCTTATCGGACTTAAAAGGGTGCCTGGCTCTTAGTTGTTTATCTCCTGGATCTGGAAAGGAAGGAAGGAAAACAAGGGGAAAAGGGAATTCTCTACAGAATGTGGATTTTTCCCACAAGAGACTTTGCAGGGCAATTTCAAGATATGGCAGAGAAACATGTTTTGGGGTCAAACATTTTATTTTCTTCCTCGTTATACCAGAGTCAGATTGGAAAGTAAGTCACGATATACAGGGTTAAATAAAACCCATCTGATGAGAATTTATGGCTTGTAGGGTATGACTCCCCAGACCCCTTAGATAGGAATTTGGGCAAGATAAAAAAATCAGAGCTTAGTCCACACTCCTTAAAACCTTTATTAGGTAGGTACTATAAGCATCCCCATTTTTCGCATGAGGAAACTGAGGCACAGAAAAGTTAAGTTGGTAAATATCAGAGCCAGGAGTTAAACCTAGACAGTCCTAGCTGGCTTCAGAATTCATGCTTGTAACAGCCATGGTTCAGTTATAGGATGTTTAGAAATCACAGGAAAACATGAAATCACTAACCACTGTCAATTACAGCTTAATATATCTCTTGTTGATTTGAAGAGGATACACAGCTTCATTCTAAAGCATATCAAGTAATCCCAGCTACTCGGGAGACTGAGGCAGGAGAATTGCTTGAACCCAGGAGGCAGAGGCTGCAGTGAGCTGACGTCGCGCCACTGCACTCCAGCCTGGGTGACAGAGCCAGACTCTATCTCGAAAATAAATAAATAAAATTTAAAAAATAAAGCATATCAAGTTTTTCTTTCTGTTGGACCTTCCCATGGCTATTGGTGGCAAAATCCCTTGCAAAACAGCTTTCTTCCAGTCTTAGAACACTTTGAGCAAGTATGGTCCTCCAACTACTTCCAAATTAGGGCCTTATGTTGCTTTCTTAGAATGACCCCATCATCTGTTTGAGAAGCAAGTATTCTTGAAATTTTTTGTATGCAAATTAAAAAGGAACATACAATCCTACCATCGACTTAGATAACTTGCTATTGGGAAAGCAGTGATTTCTGTGTTAGTTCTTCCTAGCAGAAGGAAGTCATTTCCCTTTCTTTTAACCTGGGCGGTTTGCTCTGTGAAGTTGCCACTGAAGTTGGTCCTCATATTTGTCCCTTGGAAGTCATCAGTAATTCTGACACAGCCCACTTGAGCAAGAAAGCTTTCAATTAGCAACATAGGCTTATCAGTTCATAATTTTTTATAACGCACATGAAATGAACATAACAGTTTGAAACATGGAAGAAAGAGGTTTAGCCCAGTCCAGACACGAGCTTGCAGTCTAGAGAGGAGAGGCATGCTTCGTGAGACACTGTGCACCCATGGTGGGCATGCTACTGCAAGCTGATGCCCTGGGGACATTTGGTGGCAGTTTTAAGGTGTGTCCCAAGACCTTCATTACAACCATCTTTTCCGTATCACCCCTACCATTGCTAAATGTGCCTTCACTCCAACCTGTGAATGAGCTGAGCCTGTACCTAAGGGACTGGCCAAGTTACTTCGAATAAGCTCTCACGCAATTGAAACAGGACATTAGGGCTGACCTGATAAATGATTGCAAAAGGAGTTTTTGATAATGAAAATCTTAGCCTGGGCACAGTGGTTCATGCCTGTAGTCCCAGCACTTTGGGCGGCCGAGGCAGGTGGATCACCTGAGATCAGGAGTTCGAAACCAACCTGGCCAACATGGTGAAACCCCGTCTCTACTAAAAATACAAAAATTAGTGTGGTGGCGGGTGCCTGTAATCCCAGCTACTCAGGAGGCTAAGATATGAGAATCACTTGAACCCGGGAGGAGGAGGTTTCTGTGAGCCGAGATCACACCACTGCACTCCAGCCTGGACAACAAAGAGCAAAACTCTGTCTAAAAAAAAAAAAGAAGACGACGAAAAAAAGAATCTTAGTGTGTCACAAGTGGAGGTTTTGACCCCTGTTGTCAGCCAAAGCCTTTAACAATGGAGATAGACAAGGAGGGGCCACTGAGGGGCAGCCCGGGAGCTTACTGAGAATGAAGCTGTCATTCTTTGGCTGACAAAATGTAATTTGCTAACCATCCTGCCAAATAGGCGTGCTCCATCTTGCCAAATAGGGGCTGACTATTCTATTATCTCTAGTCCCACCTTTCTGGATTTAAGAGCCTCAGAGGCTGGTTTATAGTTTACACTTCAGTGAGATCTCAGATCAATTCCAACACGCGGGGAAATCCAATAAGCAGGGACACTGAAATTTATGTGTTTATTTAAAGCTTGCTGTGAAACAATTACATGAATCTCACTTATAATCATCTATTACAGTTTATAAGTTACTATCCACAGCAGATTTTGCTTGAGACAGGAAAATAAATTATGTTCTCAGCATCTTGTAGAATGTCTGTCTGACAGTTCAAGATGAGAAGCTGTGAAGTTCCCTCACGAAAGTATGAAACCAGGGGCTGCATTGATTACAGCTGTCGTGTGTGTGTGTTCTCCACTTCAGTGAACGGAGAGCATAGTTAAGGAGCAGGATGCTGCAATCAGTCAACCAACTGCTATCTAGTGATGTCTTCTCTGTTCAGGGCAGTCTGCTAGCTCTCCAGGGGGTATACGGAAGCCCAAGGCAGCACCCTTTCAGGAAACTGAATACCCATGTAACAATAATAGTAACACCACAAGACAGAATGTGCTGATGTTCAAAGGAAGATGAAACAATAGGCATCGTAGGAGAAAGACAAGTGCCTGCTGGGTGACCCAGGAAGACTTCCTAGAGAGGATGGAATTTGGCATGGGTTCTGAGAGTGGGTGGTGTTTGAGAGGCAGGGACAGGGACATCCAGGAGGGGAAACCACCTGAGCCGAGGCACAGAGCAGCAGTGCCTGAGGTATGTTGGGGAAGAGCAGTGGCTCTCACTGGGGACAGAGGACTGGGGTAAGAAAATGAGGGGTTAGGCCAGAGAGGAGGTACAGTGGGGAAAGGTTGGAATGCTGCCCTTTCTCTGTATCAGAAACAGTCTTCTAACAGGTACTGATCTAAAGTACCTATTAGAATGCCTTTACCCTGAGAGCCGCTCAGGGGAACTTCAGAAGCCTCCTCCAGGTTCTGAGAGACCCTTGGGAACCCCACAGTCTTGTACAGTAATTGGTTCCCTTGTGCCCTGCATGAGTGACTGAGGAATTAAGTAAGACACCGTTCACCTCAACATGGGTAGATATTATGTAGAAATTCCACCTTCAGATCTCTCCTCTTCATCATTATTTTTTAGATGAATGCACTGAGAAGCCAGCAACAGCATCAGAACGTCTCTCGCCCTCACACAAGGAGCAAACGAAGCAGAACATCAAAAGGATGGCGCTACAGCTATAAGGAGAAACTTCATTCGTGTGTTTAATTGAGCTGCTGTTATTTTGCCAGGCAAGGGGCTGGGCCTCGGAGATACAGCAATGAAACAGACCAGGCAAGATCCAAAGCTTCATGAAACTTGCAAACCATTGAACAAGATAGATAGTAAACAAATTAATGCATAGATAAAAGTTGGAAAGAAATATGCAGGCAAAGTTTTGGGAGCTATCAGAGACTACAACAGGGAAGGTCAGGAAATGCCTATTGGAGCAGGCGACGTTGAGGCTGAAATCTGAAGGGCCAGTGAGCATTAGCCCGGTGAAGGGAGTAGGAGGAAGAGCATTTGCTCCTTCGCTCATTGCTTACTCTCTATGCCTGGATACCTTCTTTAGTTATCTTGATGACCTTAGAGACTACAGTGACTCTATGGCTCTAATTCCCTGAAGGCTGAGACAGTCTATACAGCCTGAAGTGAGTCTACAGTATTTTTTTTCTCTTCATAATATATAGGCACCTCCCACATCCCAAGATGTAGCTATGTTGGCAGGCCTTGGGTATTTGCAGGTGCTGCAGTGGGTCTTCCCACAGTTCGCTTTACAGTTAACCTGAGACAGTGCTTGCTTGAACCCACCTACAGGCTGTTCAATCTTTGTCCTCAGACCTCATCATCTTTCACATTGTAGGACACTTCCTTTCTGAAATTCTGCCCTTGTCTCCATGTCACCATCTTCCCTCCGTTCAAATTCTCTGGCAACTTCTCCATCTGCTGTTTTCCATGCTATCAGTTGAGATCAGGTTTTGGCTAGAAGCAGAGGCCCACAATAGCAGTGGCTTACACAAGATGGAAATCCATCTCTCCCTCACGTAAAAGCCTGGGGATTGGCAATCCAGGGCAGGCATAGCAGATTCCCAAAATCATCTAGAGGCCTGGCCCCGTGCCAGCCTTTGCTGCTCCATCTTAAGGTGGAACACATCCTTGTGGTCCAAGAAGACTGCTAGAACTCCAGCCCTTCACACCAAGATTCTAGGAAGCAGGATGAAACTTTGGACAAATAAAAAGGTGACAAAAGACGCCACATGTCTATTAGGACAGGTTCCTGGAAGCGATTACATGACACTCACTCTTTTTAAAAATATATCTATTTTTAATTGATATATCATAATTGTGTATTCTTAAATCTCCTGGCCAAAACTTAGTCCCATGGTTACATCTAGTGATAAAAGAACGTGGAATATATAGTTTTTATTTCAGATAATTCTGTGCTCAACTAAAAATGTGGGTTTTGTCATGGAAAAAGGTGAGAATAAATAATAATGAACAAACATCTTGATGGGTATGTCTAGTTACTTGGTTGTGGTGATGGCATTATAGGTATATGCATATATCCAAACTCATCAAGATATATGTAGCAAATGTGTACAATTTTTGTATATCAATCATACCTCAATATAGCTTAAAAAAAGATAAGTGTGAAAGCACTGATCTGTGCTACACAGCGATGAATGTGGCTGTCATCAAGAATTTCGACATGTATAGTCCCAAACTTGCCAGTCTCATCCAACTGGGACTGTGTGCAGACGATGTCCACATTTCTCACTTCCTTTTTTTTTCTGAGAGTCTAACTCTGTTGCCCAGGCTGGAGGTCAGTGGCGTGATCTTGGCTCACTGCAACCTCCTGCTCCTGAGGTTCAAGCAATTCTCCTGCCTCAGCCTCCTGAGTAGCTGGGATTACAGGTGCCCGCCACCATGCCCAGCTAATGTTTATATTTTAAGTAGAGACGGGGTTTCACCATGTTGGCCAGGCTGGTCTCAAAACCGTGACCTATAGTGATCCTCCCGCCTTGGCCTCCCAAAGTTCTGGGATTACAGGCTGGACCCACTACACCTGGCCCACATGTCTCACTTCTTGACTTTCTCCTAAGCTCAATCACTGCATTCCAACTATCTGCAGTATACCTCCGCCTGCCTGTCTATAGATCTCAAAGTCAACACCTCCAAAATGTCAATTCCTTCCCACATCCTGCCTTCCTTCTCCTGTGTTTTTACGCTGCCATAAAGTGATCCCAGGCTTTCCTCCACTCAACACACACTACTAAGCTCCTACTGCCTGAGATACTCCATTCCAAGTGCTTGGGATACATTGTGGAACAAAACAGACACACACACACTGAGTGCCCACCTGAGGAGCTGGTGTTCTAACTTCCTCCTGTTTTGCCTCAGTCTTCTTCATACCCTTCATTCTAGGCAAACTGAGTTACCTGCTATGTTCATGCAGGACTTGTCCTTTGTGTTCTGACTCTTTCCAGAATGTTCTTTTGTTGATGTCTTACTAGCAGTGGCTCTCAACCAGGGTGATTTTACCTGGAGACATTTTTGGTTGTCACAGCCGGATGGGGTCCTATTGGTATGCTGGTGGGTGTAAGCCAGGGATGCTGCTAACCATCCTGCAATGTACGGCAACCTCACAGTAAAAAAAAGATCTGGTCCGAAGTCAGTGGTGCTGAGATTGAGAAACCCCGTACTAGAGTCAGGTCATACATATTCTTCAATGCCAGCTGTAATGTCACTTTCATGAAATGTCCATGACGTTTTCTCCCATTTCTGTGTGCTCAAACCTATCTATGTCTCTGCTGAAATCCTAGTTCCCCTGTGTGTACCTAGTTCCCCTGTGTGATGACGCTCATCGCTTTTCACAGGCCGTAAAAGTCAACAAGGCTGAATTTACGCCTGATTCATCTGAGTTCTCGGGGGCTAGCACAGAGCTTGGCGTACAGCAAAGAGGCGCTCAAATACGTGTTCTATGGAGGAGTAGGAAATACGCAAGTGTCTGTCTCTTCTCCGACTGCATTTCCTAGGAATTAGACTGAAGATTCTCGCTTCAGAAGGGAAACTGCCAGACTCCTTCAGCCACATCTGGAAGTTTCAACTGGCATCAAGCCACAAGAAAGACTCTGCCTCTACCAGCCTGAAAGGGAAAGGGCCAGTGGAAAAAGAGACTAAAAAACATGGCAGGAAATATGACTCTGTGCACCCTCAGAGGCTCCCTGCAAAAGTAATCAAAAGCAGGAAGAACCTTTGCTTAGATGGGAGCTTGACCAGCTTTGCAAGTGGGTTAGGGCAACAAGTAACCTCAGCTGCCCTTGGAATCCTCACAAAGCAGCAACCAGGAGCCACGTGCAGCTAGCTGCACCCAGGGCAAGCTCCCAGCCAAGGAGCTCTGTGCAGTTTCTGGGCCACTCCTGGTGAGGGCCTGAGCACAGACCTTGCTGTGGCTGAGTTTAGGATGGTGTGTCAACTATCACTTATTCACTGAAGTTTTTCTGGCCAAGTCCTTGAGTTGTCTGGGAGGCTGGAGCATCCTGGCAAGCCTGGAAAACTGTGGAATCTAAACAAACTGGCTCAGTTATCTCAGGTTCCTGTTGAATCCAAATGTGCCAGCTTTAGCCTTCTCATCTAGCTGCTGAGAGCCAGGAGCTCTGCTAGGCACCGTTGTTAATCTTCCCGGCAGCTGAAATGGCAATAAGGTCTGCAGGGTCCCAGTTCTGAATCTCTGAAAGCAGGCACAAGGGAGCTTTGGGGCTTTTGCAAAAGGAGTGATTGAAGTCAGATGGAGGAGAAGAAAATGGCTCAAAGCTGCAGTCAAAGCCCAAAGCCACAGAGCTTTCGGTGAGCACTTTACTGCAGATCTGTGCCACTGGGGAGTATCTGTCACTCATCCAACTTAACGCAGAACAGACTCAACGATTAGTTAGGTCTCTTACCATCACCTAATTCTCTGCTTCCACGTGCACCTAATTCTCTGTTTCCACGTTCGTGCACTATGGCGGGGTTGAATGTTGAGAGAGGGTGGGCCAGGAGGAAGCCTGCTAACACGTTTTCTTTTTTTTTTTCTTTTTCCTTTATGCAGGGTTTTGGAGGCTTAAGCAGGAAGCAGAGGGTGGGTGTGCTTTCCAGGAAGGAAACAGTGGTACGGGGCGTGGACCATGCGGTTGGCTTTCTGCTTTAAGGTTCAGCCATGGGATGACTCTAACTCGATGTCCTAAATCAGCCTGTCCAACGCAAATATAGTACCAGCCACAAATGCAAGCCACAAATGTGATTTTAAATTTTCTCATAGCCACATTAAAAAAGAGAAATGAATGTAATTAATTTTAATAAAATATTTAATTTAAGCCAAAATATCAAAAATATCATTTCAACATGTAATTGATGTGAACAATATTATTAATAAGACACCTTACCTAATTTTATTATACAAAGTCTTTGTAATTCATTGTGTATTTTACACTTACAGAATATGTCAATTTGAACTAGCCACATTTCAAGGGCTTAATAATACCCTTGTCTGAAATGCTCACCTGCAGTGCAAACCCAGAATAACTTAGTCCTTTCACAAGGTACCAATTGGTGCCCAGGCACTAGCATATCAAATATACAACAGGGGGCTAAAATAGCACTTGAAATATAGTGAGATGGGGATTTTTTTTAAAAAAATTTACTAGAATCCTCTCAAGGGGAACATGTATCATATGTGGTTATGAGAAATCCTTTGAAAAGTTTGCCGTGGCCAAAAGAAGGGTAGGAGGTGGAGATGGAGAAACTCCGATGAAGAACTCCTAGGTCCTAGGTCAATCGCTGAACTTGGATCTCTCAGAGATTTCACCATTTTTAAAAATTACTTTTCTAGGGCCAAGACAAAGGTCAATAGTGACTCAATTTATTATTGGAAAAATTTTAACAACTTCAATCTCTAATAAGAGGGCCTGAACAAAATTGTGAACCACCCACATGAAAGAATATTTTGCCATGATTAAAATACTATTTAGAAACATGGGGATATACCTAATATAGAACGGTAAGTAGAGGAGGAAAGCAGGACTGAGTGTAATTATTCATACAAGCTGAACCATATTTAATAAGTGCAAAAGAAATATGCCAAAATATTGCCATTGTTTTTATTAGGAAGTAGCATCATGGGTGATTTTTCTGGACTTTTCAATGTTTTTCTAATGAACACATATTACTTTGAGGATTATCAGGAAGGGGATAAAACAAAACCCAATGACTCACTTGCCAGAATTTCCCCGGTTCTGTAACTACTTAATTACATATGTGTATTTACAATGCGTGTGTCTTTGTAGTTATGCAAGTGTGTGTGCATATGTGTGTACATGTGTGCACGTGTATCTTCCTGAGTTGTCTCCTGAACATGATCTCAGACTGATGCTCCAGAGTTCTAGGAAAAGGCAAACTTCTTCCACTCTAACATAATTATTTCCTTGAATTTTATTAATTTGGATAGAACATCATGTCTGTAGCCATTCTGTTGTCATTTCTAATCCCCACATCCCCAATTGCTTTTTGAGAGATAATATCTCTTACAAACATTTCTAGCTAGATATAGAATGATTTCTCCTCTTCACTTTATGTGTAAATAAGACAATAAATCATTTCTGATCTCCAGGTTCCCTCTCCTAAATTTCAATCCAGAAGTGAAGAATGTGAGGTGACTATGCAGCCAAAGAATCATGCCACATCACTTTCATGACATCTAATCATACCAACCTGACTGAACAGCTTTTCAGAAGATCATTTTATATAGTCTGTTTTATACTATAGGGTTAAGAGGGAGAAAGAAAACTGATAATAAACAAGAAGTAGAAAATTTAAACTATTTGGAAAAAATCTCCCAAGTAATGATAAGAAATGGGGTAATCACTAAATACTTTAAGACTGCAACATATTCAGCTAAGAGACATATGCTAAGAAGATAAAAGTTTATAGAAGAAAATAATATATTATGAATAATTCTTTTTCCAGGAGCATGGTAAATTAGATTCCCTGACAAGCCCACCTACATAAAATAACTCAAATACTGAATAATAAATGTTTTAAAATATATTTTGCACATTAACTTGTGTAAAAGTAAGTATATATGCCAATCTCCCAAGTGAAGTAAGACACAGAACTCTAGAAGTACCAAAAAGAGCACCTATCATGGAGAATTTTGCCAAAATCCAGAATCCTTGAGTTTCTGTTTAATGACTACACCACATACAGGTGGCAGAAAGTAAAGCCCAAAACATACCCAGGTGGGGAATAAAAATGAGATCCCCCTAAAACACTGAGACTCCAAAGAACTTTACCCACAGTGAAGCCCCACTGAAAAGAAAGGAATAGCAAGGAAATTGGCTATCTCAACCCTAGCGCTGGAAGGAGTAAATTAAAATAACCCCCTGAGAATTCATAACTATAAGTTGGGCTTCATGTGTATTTGAGTTTCTGTTATCTATGTAGTCTGAAAACCCTAAAAAGGAAAATTTAATTTGAGGTGGACATTGATGGATAGTGTTTCAAAGTGACTGGCCGAAAATAGTCAACTTTAACCTAGACCTCAAATAATCTGCATAGACACACTTGTAGTGAAAATGAGCAGTTCATGGTCAAAATAACAAAATGCAAGAAAACATGGCACATTCTAGTCCCTTTAAATAATGGATTAGTTATCTAGACAAACCCTCCCAATAAAAGATAAAAACTAAAAATTCTGATGTTAAAAAACAAACAGCATTAAAAGGTAGGAGAGTTCTGCTTCTCGGGAGATGAAGTAGGCATACTTTTCTCTATTCTTCCCACTAAGTGCAAGTAAAAACCTTGGTAGTTATACATAAAGCATTCTCAGATGAAGGAAGACCAAGAGAATCTATCACTAGCACACCTACCCTAAAGGAATGGCTAAACGAAGATCCCTAAACAGAAAGGAAACAATAAAAGATGGAACCTTAGAACATGAGGCAGGAAAGAACTAACATTGTAAGCCAAAATATGGGTAAATACAATAGGCCCTAATTTTCCTCTTGAGTATCCTAAATTATGTTTGATGGCTGAAGTGAAAAATTATAACGCTGAAAAATTTATAATTGCTATAAAACTCTTTGCAAAAGCACAAAAGATTTGGCAAGAACACAAAAAAATCAAGATTTGTAAAATTCATATCTTGAAATAGAGTTAACAAACATTAAAAACTTAGAAAGCCCTACCGTCTGTCTAATTAAATTCTAGAATAAGACAATAGGAAATAGGATATGTTCTGTGGATAACAGCTGAAAATTTTCCAGAATTATTGAAATACATTAATAAGGAGGTGTAGGAAGACCAACAAATGTACCCCAGAATCAATACCCAGACTTACTATGGTAAAATTTCAGAACATTAGATAGAAAGAGACATTAAAAAGAAGTCAAAGAGATCATCGACAAATAAATAGCAACTAGACTGACTGCTAGAATCTTGTAGCAACCACGGAAGTGAGAAGATAATAGAAAAAATACCATCAATAAGCTGAAAAAAAATTTTCTGCCTAGAATTATATAACCATAAAAACTCACTTCCAAAGAAAAGGACCAAAAAACCCACAAAAACCAATAGAGACAAAAGTAAACATGTATCTCACTAAATTAAATTCTAAAGTGGATACTTCAGTAGAATAAAGAGATCACAGATGGAAGGATTGAGATGCAAGAAGAAATGATGAGCAAAGAAAGTAAATTCAAAGAAACATGGATTCTATCAAAAATAATTATGATAAATGGGAAAACAGTCTAGAAGTAAAATACTGTATAACTGTAGTATGTAAGTTTGGATAGGGGTGATTAAAGTTAATGCACTTCAAATCCTCATATTGTTGAAAAGAAGGGTAAATAATTTTGAATTGCAAATATTTGAAAGTCAAATATGGAAAATGATAAATCAAATAAATAATATTAACCAAAAAAACCAGCACTACATATGACAAACCCACAATTAAAATCATACTCAATGGTAAAAAGTTGAAGGCTTTTCCTCTAAGATCAGAAATAAGACAAGGATGCCCACTTTCACCACTTCTATTCAACATTGAACTGGAAGTTCTAGTCACAGGAATTATTCAAGAAAAAGAAATTAAAAGCATCCAAATCAGAAAGGAAGAAGTTAAATCGTCACTGTTTTCAGATGACATGCTCCTATATGCAGAAAACCCTAAAGCTTCCACTAAAATAAAAAATCAGAACTAATAAACAAATTCAGTAAAGTTGCAGAATACAAAGTCAACATATAAAAATCAGTTGCATTTCTTTACAACAATAACAATGTATACTACAGAGAAATCAAGAAAACAATTCCATTTATAATAGCATCAAATACTTAGGAATACATTTCGCCAAAGAGGTGAAAACTCTGTACACAGAAAATAAAACAATAACGAAAGAAATTTAAAAAGGCATAAATAAATGGAAGAATATTATGTATTCATGGATTATAAGAATTAATACCACTAAAATGTTTATGCTACCTAAAGCAATACACAGATTCAACATAATCTCTATCAAAATTCCAATAAATTTTCTCACAGGAACAAATAAAATAATTCTTCAATTCATATGGAACCAAAAAAGACCCTGAATAGTCAAAATATTCTTAAGAGGGGGGAAAAAAGAGGAGGCATCACACTTCCTAATTTCAAATTGCATTACAAAGCAACAGTAATCAAAACAGTACAGTGCTGGCTGGGCACAGTGGCACATACTTGTAATCCCAGCACTTTGGGAGGCCAAGGCAGGTGAATTGCTTGAGCTCAGGAATTCAAGACTAGCCTGGGCTACATGACTAAACCCCATATCAAAAATAAATAAATAAATAAGTTGGGTGTGGTGGTATGCACCTGTAGTCCCAGCTACTTGAGAGGCTGAGGTGGGAGAATTGCTTGAGCTCAGGACGTCAAGACTGCAGTGAGCTGAAACAGCACCACTGCACTCCAGCAAATACCTTGTCTCAAAAAAACCACAGTATAGTACTGGCATAAAAACATATACACAGACCAATGGAACAGAATCAGGAGCCCAGAAATAAATCCAAGCATACATGGTCAACTAATCTTTGGCAATGCCAACAAGCAGACATGATAAAGAAGGGATGGTCTGTTCAATAAATGATGTTGGAAAAATTGGAAATCCACATGCCAAAGAATGAAACTGGACCCTTACATTACACCATACACAAAAAATCAACTCAAAATGGATCAAAGATCTAAATGTAAGACTTAATACCATAAAAATCCTAGGGAAAAAAAGCATAAAAGTTCCTTGACATGAGTCTTGGCAATTATTTTTTGGATATGACACCAAAGGACAGGCAACAAAAGCAAAACAAAAAAATGAAAAAGAAGTGGAACTACATCTGACTAAAAAGCTTCTGCAGAGCCAAGAAAACAATAAACAAAATGAAAAGGCAGCCTATGTATCAGAAGAAAATATTTGCCAACCATTTATCAGGTAAAGGGTTAATCTCCAAAATATACAAGGAACTTACGTAACTCAACAGCAAAAAAGTAAATAACCTGATTTAAAAATAGGCAGCCCTGGCCAGGCGCAGTGGCTCACACCTGTAATCCCAGCACTTTGGGAGGCCGAAGCAGGTGGATCACGAGGTCAGGAGATCGAGACCACCCTAGCTAACACTGTGAAACCCCGTCTCTACTAAAAATATAAAAAATTAGCCGGGCATGGTGGCAGGCACCTGTAGTCCCAGCTACTCGGGAGGTTGAAGCAGGAGAATGGCATGAACACCGCAGGCAGAGGTTGCAGTGAGCCGAGATCGCGCCACTGAACTCCAGCCTGGGCGACAGAGCAAGACTCTGTCTCAAAAAAAAAAAAAAAAAAAGGCAGCTGGGCACAGTGGCTCATGCCTGTAATCCCAGCACTTTGGGAAACCAAGGAGGGTGGATCAACTGAGGTCAGGAGTTTGAGACCAGCCTGGCCAACATGGTGAAACCCCATCTCTACTAAAAATAAAAAAAAATTAGCTGGGCATGGTGGCATGTGCCTGTAATTCCAGCTACTAAGGGGACTGAGGCAGGAGAATTGCTTGAACCCGGGAGGCAGTGGTTGCAGTGAGCCAAGATCATGCCACTGCACTCCAGCCTGGGCAACAGAGTGAGACTCCATCTCAAAAAAAAAAAAAAAAAAATAGGCGAAGAACCTGAATGGACATTATCCCAAAGGCATACAAATGTCCAAGAACATGAAAAGGTGCTCAACATCACTAATTCACAGGGAAATGCAAATCAAAACCACAATGAGCTATCATCTCACACCCATTAAGATGGCTATTAACAAAAATACGTGATATAATAAATATTGGCCAAGGTGTCAAGAAAGAAAACCTTTGTACACTGTTGGTGGGAATGCATATTGGTGTAACTATTAAGATAAACAGTATGGAGGTTCCTAAAGAAATTAAAAATAGAACTACCATATCCTCTAGCAATCCCTCTTCCAGATATATACCCAAAAGAAATAAAATCAACACTTTGTAAAGATATCTGCACTCCCCATGTTCACTGTAGCATGATTCACAGTAGCAAAGTTACAGAAACAACCTAAATGTCTGTGGACAGATGAATGAATAAACAAGTTGTGGGATATATATATACACACGTGTGTGTGTGTGTGTGTGAGATATTATTCAGTCTTAAAAAGGAAAGAGATTCAGCTGGGCGTGGTGGCTCACTCTTGTAATCCCAGCACTTTGAGGGGCCGAGGCGGGTGGATCACAAGGTCAGGAGATCGAGACCATCCTGGTTAACATGGTGAAACCCCATCTCTACTAAAAATACAATAAAAAATTAGCTGGCCATGGAGGAAGGTGCCTGTAGTCCCAGCTAGTCGGGAGGCTGAGGCAGGAGAATGTCATGAACCAGGGAAGTGGACTTTTCAGTGAGCTGAGATTGCACCACTGCACTCCAGCCTGGGTGACAGAGTGAGATTCTGTCTCTAAATAAATAAATAAATAAATAAGGAAAGAGATTCTGTCATCTGCAACAACATGAATGAAACTACAGGACATTATGCTAAGTGAAATAAGCCAGACAGAAAAAGACAAATACTGCATGATCTCACTTACATGTGGAATCTTTGAAAAATTCAAATATATAGAAACAGAATAGAACAGTGATTACCAAGGGTGGAGGAGTGCAGGAAATAGGAAGATATAATGACAAAGGTGCAAACTTGCAGTTATGTCATAAGAATAAGTCTACAGATGTAGTATACAATGTGAAGATTATTAATAATATTGTACCATACGCTGAAAATTTGCCAAAAGGGTCTGTTTTAGGTAATCCTACAAGAATACCTAAAAGGAAAGATAACTATGTGATATGGTTTGACTTTGTGTCCCCACCCAAATCTCATCTCAAATTGCAATCTCCAGGGGTTTAGGGAAGGACCTCATGGGAGGTGATTGAATCATGGGGTGGTTTCCCCATGTGGTTCTCATGATAGCGAGTTCTCGTGACAGTGAGTTTTATGAGTGTTTAAAAGTTCCTTCTTCACATGGGTTCACTTTCCTGCCACGTTGTGAAAAAGTGCCTGTTTTGCCTTCTGTCATAATTGTAAGTTTCCTGAGGCCTCCTCAGCCATGCAAAACTGTCAGTTGATTAAACCTCTTTTCTTTGTAAATTACCCAGTCTCAGGTAGTATCTTTATAGCAGTGTCAAAATGAACTAATACAGAGAATTGGTACCAGCACATGGGGTACTGCTATAAAGATAACTGAAAATGTGGAAACGACTTTGGAACTGGGCAGAGATTGGAACAGTTTGGAGAGCTCAGAAGAAGACAGAAATATGTGGGAAAGTATGGAACTTCCTAGAGACTTGTTGAATGGTTTTGACCAAAATGCTGATAGTAATATAGACGATGAAGTCCAGCCTGAGGTGGTCTCAAATGGAGATGAAGAACTTACTGGGAACTGAAGCAAAGGTCACTCTTGCTATGCCTTAGTAAAGAGACCAATGGCATTTTGCCCCTGCCCTAGAGATCTGTGGACTTTTGAACTTGACAGAGATTATCTGAAATTGGAACTTACATTTAAAAGGGAAGCAGAGTATAAAAGTTTGGAAAAGTTGCAGCCTGACAATGCAATAAAAAAAAGAAAACCCCATTGTCTGGGGAGAAATTCAAGCCTGCTGCAGAAATTTGCATGAGTAATGAGTAGCCAATGTTAATCACCAAGATAATGGGGGAAATGCCTCCAGGGCATGTCAGAGATCTTGGTGGCAGCCCCTCCCATCAGAGGCCCAGAGGCCTAGGAGGAAAAAATGATTTTGTGCGCCAGGCCCAGGGCCCCCCAGCTGTGTGTAGCCTCAGTACTTGGTGCCCTGTGTCCCAGCTGCTTCAGCTCCAGCTCTGGCTAAAAGGGGCCAAGGTACAGCTTGGGTAGTTGCTTCAGAGGGTGCAAGCCCCAAGCCTTGGCTGATTCCATGTAGTGTTGGGCCAGTGGGTGCACAGAAGTCAAGAATTGAGGTTTAGGAACTTCCACCTAGATTTCAGACAGTGTATGGATGTCCAAGCAAAAGTCTGCTGCAAGAGTGGAGTCCTTGTGGAGAACTTTTACTAGGGCAGTGTGGAAAGGAAATGTGGGGTTGGAGCCCCAACACAAAGTCTCTACTGGGGCACTGCCTAGTGGAGATGTGAGAAGAGGGTCACCATCCTTCATACCCTAGAATGGTAGATTCACTGAGAGCTTGCATTCTGCACCTGGAAAAGCTGCAGGCACTCAATGCCAACCTGTGAAGAAGCTGCCCAAGACCATGGGAGCCCACCCCTTGCATCAGTGTGCCCCAGATATGAGAAATGGAGTCATAGGAGATCATTTTGGAGCTTTAAGATTTTTGAGACCATCCTGGCTAACACGGTGAAACCCCATCTCTACTGAAAATACAAGACAATTAGCTGGTCGCAGTGGCAGGCATCTGTAGTCCCAGCTGCTCTGGAGGCTGAGGCAGGAGAATGGCATGAACCCAGGAGGCAGAGCTTGCAGTGTGCCAAGATTGCGCCATTGCACTCCAGCCTGGGCGACAGAGCGAGACTCCATCTCAAAAGAAAAAAAAAGAAAGAAAGAAAGAAAAAGATTTAATTATTAACCTGCTGGATCTGGGACTTGTACGGGGCCTGTGGCACTTTTGTTTTGACCAATTTTTACCATTTGGAATAGATCTATTTACCCAATGCCTGTACCTCATTATATCTAGGAAGTAACCTATTTGCTTTTGATTTTATAGGCTCATAGGTGGAAGGGACTTGCCTTGTCTCAGATGCGACTTTGAACAGTAGACTTTTGAGTAAATGCTGAAATGAGTTAAGACTTTGGGGGACTTTTGGGAAGGCATGATTGGTTTTGAAGTGTAAAAAGGACATGAGATTTGGGAGGTGGCAAGGGTGGAATGATAGAGTTCAGCCTTCTGTCGCCACCCAAATTTCATCTGGAATTGTAATCTCCAGGTGTTGAGGGTGGGACCTCATAGGTAATTGAATCATGGGGGCAGTTTCTGCATGCTGTTCTCATGATAGTGAGTGAGTTTTCACAAGATCTGATGGTTTTATAAGTGTTTGACAGTTTCTCCTTTGCATATGCTCTCTTTCCAGCTGCCTTGTGAGGAAGGTGCTTGCTTTGCCTTCTGCCATGATTGTTAAGTTTCCTGAGGCCTCCCCAGTCATGCTGAACTGTGAGTCAATTAACCCTCCTTTCCTTTATAAATTACCCAGTCTCAGGTAACTCTTTATTATAGCACTGTGAGAATGGACTAATACATTATGTGAGATGATGAATATATTAATTAACTATAGTAATGACTTCACTATATATATGTATTTTCAGAGCACCATATTATATATCTCATATATATACAAGTTTTAAAATAAGAAAAATAAAATAAAACAAAACTACTATTTGTTCCCCTTTTTGAAAAACACACACACACACGGAACGTTGATCAAGATACACTGTACGCTGGGCCATAAAGCAAGTCTCAACAAATTTTAAAGGATTGCAATCATACAAAGTATTGAATTAAACTAAAAATTAAGCTTTTTAAAAGTCATTAGAAAATCCTGGGCCAGGCACAGTGGTTCATGCCTGTAATCCTAGCACTAAGGGAGCCCAAGGTGGGTGAATCATCTGAGGTCAAGAGTTCGAGACCAGCCTGGCCAACATGGTGAAACCCCATCTCTACCAAAAATACAAAAATTAGCCAGGTGTGGTGGCAGCTGCCTATAATTCCAGCTACTTGGAGGCTGGGGAAAGAGAATCATTTGAACCCAGGAGGTGGAGGTTGCAGTGAGCCAAGATCTTGCCACTGCACTCCAGCCTGGGTGACAGAGTGAGACTAGTGAGACTCCATTTCAAAAAAAAAAAAAAGAAAGAAAGAAAGAAAAGAAAACCCTATATACACCATGGAATACTAGGCAGCCATAAAAGGGAATGAGATCATGTCCTTGGCAGGGACATGGATGAAGTTGGAACCCCTTAGCCTCAGCAAACTAACCCAGGAACAGAAAAGCAAACACTGCATGTTCTCACTTATAAGTGGGAGCTGAAAGATAAGAACACATGGATACATGGTGGAGGGAACAACACACATTGGGGCTTGTTGGGATTGGGGGAGGGAGAGCATCAGGAAGAACAGCTAATGAATGCTGGGCTTAACACCTAGGTGATGAGTTGATTTGTGCAGCAAACCGCCATGATACACCTATGTAACAAACCAGCACATACTGCACATGTACCCTGAAACTTAAAATAAGAAAAAAAAAGAATAAATCTCCCCAAACTCAGCAATATATCACAAGTCTTTTAAAGTCTTTTAGAGGGTTGATGACCCTTAGTCTCCTATTCATTCATTCTTGCCTTCTTTTGAAAACACACACACACACACACACACACACACACACACACACACACACACACACAATGAAAATTTAAATCCAAGTCTCTGCACCTGAGAAAGGAGCTCCATTGCCAAGTATTTTGCCCCTAGGAATGCCATGTTGTTTTAACATCTCCATGACTTCCTGCAGGTCAGGCCTTCTTGGCCACCATTCTGACCCTGTTGGTAGTTATAATAAGAACCACCTGGCTTCTGGGGCCTAAGCACTGCCATTTGTCCTCAATTGCTTCAGGCTCCATATCCCAGTTGCTATCAGTGAGCCCAGTCCTGTGACAACTTCTTTTGCCATCATTGCTCCCTGCTGAGGGAGCCACCATTGGCCACCAACACCCCTTCACAGTTGGATCTGGATGGCCTTGGTGGATGATGTGTCCTCTAGGCCTTCCCATGGAATATAGTCCTCTAGTGAGCTGGTTGGCCTCACAGAATATATCCATTTTAGCATGCTCATTTCTTGTTTAATCCCTTATTCTATCTACCAGAGAAATTCAGGTATGTCAACCTTGCTAAGCATGGGACATTGCCTTTTCCAATCTTCTAGGAGCCACCTTAGCAGCAGGTTTACATCATTTCCAAGTGTTAAATCCCAAAAGAATTTCCTCTAAGTCGGTCAGGAGATTAAGACCATCCTGGCTAACATGGTGAAACCCCATCTCTACTAAAAATACAAAAAAATTAGCCGGACATGGTGGCGAGCGCCTGTAGTCCCAGCTACTTGGGAGGCTGAGGCAGGAGAATGGCCTGAACAGGAGGCAGAGCTTGCAGTGAGCCAAGACAGTGCCACTGCACTCCAGCCTGGACGACAAAGTGAGACTCCATCTCAAAAACTAAAAATAAAAAGGTTTCCTCTAAGTCAAGAAACTCTCATCTCCAGTGTTATGATCACTCCTCCATCTTGATTAAGCACCGTCAGAATCTAGTCCCACACTGCTGGTCCATGCTGTCTAGGGCTGTAGACCCTTTCCTCTCTTAGCTCATGCAGCATATGCCCTGATGGGCTTATATTGCAACTTAGCTCTGGTTCTAAGTCTGGCAGCACCAATACAGGGGAACAGTTCCTGAGTTGGGCACCTATTGCCTTGCAGTAGAGAGACTTCTGTTCTGTTGCTCTGTGGAGTGCTGGTTTGTAACGGGATGGATGAGCCACTCAGGATAGGCCAGAACTATCAATCCTGAACCTTATATCCCACATTTTCTATTACTCTACTGCAAGGCATGAGAACTGCTTTGCAAACTCTCATACTTAATTTTTTGTTTGTTAATTGCTCTCAGGTTTCTAAATTTGCATTCACTGTTGTCTTATCATCCTGTGGGGCTTGGATGCAACTTGATAATGACCATCCATAACAACCTGCAGGACTGGGCAGGGAGCCATCAAATCACAATGCAGATTTAACTCCATCTTTGCACCTCAAAAAGGGGCTCCAAATTTTCTGTCTTGCTCGTCTGCTTTGTATCTCATTGCCTTCTGTTCTTATCTTTATTATTTCCCTCCTTCTATTCTGTTTGTGCTTAATTTGCTATTCTTTTTCTAGCTCCTTGATATGGATACTTGAATAATTGATTTTTTTTCTGAATAGGCTGTAGTAGACATAGAGATGTGCCACTCTGATAACCCTTCAAAAAAGAACTCTGGGCCAGGTTGGGTGGCACATGCCTGTAATCCAGTGCTTTGGGAAGCCAAGGTGAGAGTATCACTTGGGGCCAGGAGTTTAGGACCAGTCTGGGCAACATAGCAAGACCCTATCTCCACAAAAACAATAAATTAGCCAGGCATGGAGGCATACACTTGTAGTCCTGGCTACTCAGGAGGCTGAGGTGGGAGTTCAAGAGGTTGAGGCTACAATGATCTATGATCATACCCCTGCACTCCAGTCAGTGACAGAGTGAGACTCTGCCCAGCTGCTTATAAGTGTGGTCATATGACAGTCTCTAGAAGGCAACAGAAGAGAAAGCAGCTGGATAAGAGAGAAAACACAGAAGTCAAAAGTTGGTTGTTTGGAAAGACTAATACAATTGATAACTTCCTAGCAAGATTTGTTAAGAAAAAGAGACATAAAGAAAGAGAATACTAACTGCCAATATCAGGATTCAATATAGATTAAAAAGATAAGAAAACACATTATGAATCATTTTTGCCAATACATTTGACAACTTAGATAAAATGGGCAGAATACTTTAAAAGCACAACTTACTAATATAGCCACACAGAAAACTGAAATTTTAAATAATCTCAAATCTGTCAAAGTAATTGAATCCATAATTTAAAAACTTTTCCACAAAGAAAACTCTGGTTCCAGATAGTATCACTGATACATTCTTCCAAACATTTGAGGAAGAAATCATACTTACCTTGTATAAACTCTGTTAGAAAATAGAGATCAGGGACTACTTTCTAGCTTGTTTTATGAGGCCTTGATAGCATAATATATCAAGAATATTATAAGAAAGTAAAATTATAGGCCAATTTCTGTCAGACTAAGGCAGAAATTCAAAACAAAATAAAAACACATCAGATTCAGCAAGTGTGGTTTATCCTAGGAAGGCAAGATTGATTTAATATTCAAAAATCAATCAATGCAATTCATCACATTAACAGAATAAGTGACAAATACATAATCATCTCAGTAGATTTAGAAAAGGTATTTGATTAAATTCAATACCCATTCATCATTTTAAAATCCCTCAGCAAAGCAGAATTGAAAGGAAACTTCCTCAATCTCATAAAGGATAGAACAAAACACCTACAGCTAACAATAAAGTTGAAACACCGAACATTTTCCCCTGACTATCAGAGCCAGACAAGGATGTCCACTATGGTTTTTCTTTCAACTGCTAATTGTTCATTCTAGCCACTGTAATGAGGCCAGAAAAATAAGTAAAACATATAAAACTTGTACAAAAAAAATGTAAAATGCTCATTTGAAAATTATGTGACTGTTAACATAAAATATTCAAAATAATCTACAAACTATTGAATTTAAAGACTGAATTGAGTGAGGTTACTAGATGCATGGTCAACATACGAAAATCAGATCAGTTAGGAGGTAGTGTCACATATTCTAAAAGTTGACTTCAAGCTCTTTCCTACCCTTGGCAATTTATCTGGCTTCTCCATACAGGTGATCTTCTTAGTCTAGATGGGGCAAAAAACCTGCTAGAACAACTCCAACAGTCTTTGAGAGTGAGGGGTGCTCCCAAGAGAAGAAATTGGTCTTTTGTTTAGGGAACAAATATTTAGTGAGTTGTTGGTTATGAAATGTAAGATTCAAGGTTTTCACCAGAATGGGGAGGATCTATAAGAGAGAACTAAAGTTCTCTTCATAATAATGTAAAAGACTAACCTCTGAGGAGAGAGTATTTTGAGTTGTTTCCTGTTTTGTGTCTTATTTCCTGTCTGTTGTCCTCCAATGCAACAAAACTATATTAATTGCTTAATTAGTGTCAGATGTATTTTGGAATTTTCTTAGGAAATAAACAAAGGGTTGTGATCAGATTGGTGAGTGAATTGTACCACAGAAAACAGAAAGCAATAAAGTATAGCAAACCAGGGAGAGAACCCAACAGCCAAAAGTGGTCTAGAATAATCTGACAACTGGAATTTGCAGTTGACTGATGCTGTCTGGGAATTTTCAGAAATATTTAGGAGGGGACTAAATTTACTAAAATCAAAAGTGAGATGTGGACTCAAGTTATTTTATTTGGATATAAAAAATAGTTACACCTCAGTTATCTATAGACTTGGGGGCATTCAGTTTCATTATAATTACTGTATTGATGAAAAAGTTTTGTATGAAAATAGAATATCACATAGCTTACAAAGCACTTTACTTTTTGTTATATAATTTCACAGATAATTCATTACCGTTTTATTCTCCAAACCTGTCCCAATACTTGGAAGAGATGATATATATTTTCCCTAAATAATACTTTTAAGGTATTTAAACAGAACCTAACACCATTTTAGAATAGAGCCACACAATGATTTCTTCAGGATTATTAAGTAATCCATCCTCTTAACCATAGAGCAAACATCCAGCTCATTTGAAATTGTTTGCTTGTTTGTTTTTTAGAGATGGGGTCTTGCTGTGTTGCCCAGGCTGGATTAGAACTCCAGGCTCAAAAGATTCTCCCATTTCAGCCTCCTCAGTAGCTGAGACTATAAGCATGTGCCACCTTGCCCAGCTGAAATAAGATTTTAAATTTGAAAGTAGACCTAACCTTTCAGGGACATCTTTATTAGAGAGCGTGTTGATACTCTCTAGTAGCATGGGCCAGATGGCCATATAATTCTCCCCCTCTCAGGTTCCATAATGCATGGAGATGGAAGAGAATGAATAAAGAGAACCTCACAAAGGCTCAAGTGTCCAAAGAGAAATGTACCAATTATACTGCTTCCTTTAGCAAAAGTGAACCTGGGATTAGCATGGCAGAGATGGAGGTCACATCTGTCTGTGATGAGCAGAGACGTCATTAAATAGCTTTTGTTTTATCAATGAATAATTTCATCTGGCTTTTCTTCCCTTATATTGGAGCTAATTGATCAGCTCTCTCTTCCTCAAAAAAGGTCTTAATCTTACAAATTAACTGCAAAAGCACTTCCAAAGTTTTTCCTTGTGCAGCCCACAGCAACAAGGAAAGAAACAGGAAGTTGTGAACAGGAAGTTGGGATCACCTAAAATTCTTTTTGGGATAAAGTTAGTGTCAAAGTAGAATTTTCTAAATGTTAATGACATGACTCTCACACAAATATAGAATGAACATGCCTCAGAAATTTATTTTACTCATTAATGAAAGAACTAACAGAATCATAAAGCTGATTCAAAGGGAACTGGGGAGAGTGAGCATTATAAATGCTATAATTATAAATTATAGTTACTGAAAGAAATAAAGCTGAATACTATTGTTAGGTTAGGTATAAAACTAGTTACTGGCCCACAGGGCAATAAAATGATAATCTTGTGGCTATCTTTTCTAAAGGAGAGAAATTATGTTATATCTCTACTGCAAAAAAATAAAAATAAAAATCATTTCCACCTTGTAAATCTGCAAGATAACATTTAATTTTACAGAATGTGAGCTCTAGCTGATGGTAAACAGTAAGTGAAACAAAGGTACAGAACCCGTAGACAATGCTTGTGTGTGGCAACGAGAAGACATGGTCACCTTTTACTTCATATCCAAGTCTTGGGTGTTTTTTCTTAACACTTGGAATACATAAAAGAATGAATGAATAAACTTTAAGCACATAATTGTAAGGATTTAACCTTATCAATCTATAAATGCCATCAAGTTTCTCTGGGATTTATCTATTTCGTGGTGCGCTTGTTTAATTATTTACTTTTGCAACAAGTAAAGAGACTCTTAAGACTGTATTTCCCAGGAGGAAACACTCTTCACAAAAATATCATCTCTTTGCCTTCACTATTACTAATGTCATTAAAGGAGTACAGGCTCTGCTAGAAGGAGTACAAAGTTCAGAACATTCAGAAATTTCCTTGAACTGGTCAGCCAAATTGAAGGAAATTGGTTACAACGTGTTTGAAAAAAAGAGAATAAATCTTTAGGAAAACAAGTTTAACTAGTCCATTTTCACTCTGTTGAAAAAGAAATACCAAAGACTGGGCAATATACAAAAGGAAGAGGATTAATGCACTCACAGTTCCACGTGACTGGGGAGGACTCACAATCATGGTGGAAGGTTAAAGGCATGTCTCACCATTGAGGGATCAGGAGGACCAGAGAGAGACCTTGGGGAGTATACAGAAGGATATCTTTATTGAGTACACTCAGACCCAGTGGACTTAACATCCAAAGACTGGGCCCAGAATAGAGAGAGCACTTGATTTTTTAAATTATTATTATACTTTAAGTTCTAGGGTACGTGTGTACAATGCGCAGGTTTGTTACATAGCTATACATGTGCCATGTTGGTTTGCTGCATCCAGCTCATCATTTGCATTAAGCATTTCTCCTAATGCTATACCTACCCCAGCCCCCCAGCCCCTGACCAGCCCCAGTGTGTGATGTTCCCTGCCCTGTGTCCATGTGTTCTCATTGCTCAGCTACCACTTATGAATGAGAACATGCGGTGTTTGGTTTTCTGTCCTTATGATAGTTTGCTTAGAACGATGGTTTCCAGCTTCATCCATGTCCCTGCAAAGGACATGAACTCATCCTTTTTTTATGGCTGCATAGTATTCCATGGTGTATGTGTGCCATATTTTCTTAATCCAGTCTATCATTGATGGACATTTGGGTTGATCCCAAGTCTTTGCTATTGTGAATGGTGCCTCAATAAACATACATGTGCATGTGTCTTTATCATAGAATGATTTATAATCCTTTGGGTATATGCCCAGTAATGAGATTGCTGGGTCAAACGGCATTTCTAGTTCTAGATCCTTGAGGAATCGCCACACTGTCTTCCACAATGGTTGAACTAATTTGCACTCCCACCAACAGTGTAAAAGTGTTCCTATTTCTCCACATGCTCTCCAACATCTGTTATTCCTGACTTTTTAATGATCACCATTCTAACTGGCATGGGATGGTATCTCATTGTGGTTTTGATTTGCATTTCTCTACTGACCAGTGAAGATGAGCATTTTTCATGTGTCTATTGGCTGCATAAATATCTTCTTTTGAGAAGTGTCTGTTCATATCCTTTGCCCAATTTGATGGGTTGTTTTTTCTTGTAAATTTGTTTAAGTTCTTTGTAGATTCTGGATATTAGCCCTTTGCCAGATGGGTAGATTGCAAAAATTTTCTCCCATTCTGTAGGCTGCCTCTTCACTCTGATGATAGTTTCTTTTACTGTACTGAAGCTCTTTAGTTTAATTAGTTCTCTTTAAAGGTCCTTCACTTGCCTTGTAAGTTGGATTCCTAGGTATTTTATTCTCTTTTTAGTAATTGTGAATGGGAATTCACTCATGATTTGGCTCTCTGTCTATTGTTGGTGTGTAGGACAGAATTTTTGCCATTGATTTTGTATCTTGACTTTGTGTTGAATAGGGGCTGAGTGGTGAGACAGAGCATCCTTGTCTTGTGCCAGTTTTCAAAGGGAATGCTTCCAGTTTTTGCCCATTCAGTATGATGTTGGCTGTGGGTTTGTCATAAATAGCTCTTATTATTTTGAGATACCTTCCATCAGTACCTAGTTTATTGAGAGTTTTTAGCATGAAGCGCTGTTGAATTTTGTTGAAGGCCTTTTCTGCATCTATTGAGATAATTGTGTGGTTTTTGTAGTTGCCTTCTGTTTATGTGATAGATTACATTTATTGATTTGTGTATGTTGAACCAGCCTTGCATCCCAGGGATGAAGCCGACTTGATAGTGGGGGATAAGCTTTTGGATATGCTGCTAGATTTGGTTTGCCAGTATTTTATTGAGGATTTTCACATCAATGCTCATCAGGGATATTTACCTAAAATTCTCTTTTTTGTTGTGTCTCTACCAGGCTTTGGTATCAGGATGATGCTAGTCTCATAAAATGAGTTAGGGAGGATTCCCTCTTCTTCTATTGATTGGAATAGTTTCATAAGGAATGGTACCAGCTCCTATTTGTACCTCTGGTAGAATTCAGCTGTGAATCCACCATTTCTTGTGTTCTGCTAGCTCTTAAATTTGTTTGCTCTTGCTTCTCTAGTTCTTTTAATCATGATGTTAGGGGATGTTGATTTTTTAGATCTTTCCTTCTTTCTCTTGCGGGGTCATTTAGTGCTATAAATTTCCCTCTTTCACACTGCTTAGCTCTTAAATGTGTCCCTCTAGAGATGTTAGGATGTTGATTTTAGATCTTTCCTTCTTTCTCTTGCGGGCATTTAGTGCTATAAATTTCCCTCTTGCTTCGGGTACACTGGTTTTGTTCTCACTGGTTTCAAAGAACAACTTTATTTCTGCCTTCATTTTGTTATTTACCCAGTAGTCATTTGGGAGCATGTTGTTCAATTTCCATGTCGTTCTGCAGTTTTAAATGAGTTTATTAATTCTGAGTTCTAATTTGATTGTACTGTGGTCTGAGAGACTGTTTCTTGTGATGTCTGCTCCTTTACATTTGCTGAGGAGTGTTTTACTTCCAATTAAATGGTAAATTTTAGAATAAGTGTGATGTGGTGCTGAGAAGAATGTATATTCTGTTGATTTGGGGTGGAGAGTTCTGTAGATGTCTGTTTGGTCCACAGCTGAGTTCACATCCTGGATATCCTTGTTAATTTTCTGTCTCTTCAATCTGTCTAATATTGACACTGGAGTTTTAAAGTCTCCCACTATTATTGTGTGGGTGTCTCTAAGTCTTTTTGTAGGTCTCTAAGAACTTGCTTTATGAATCTAAGTGCTCCTGTATTTGGTCCATATATATTTAGGATAGTTAGCTCTTCTTGTTGCATTGATCCCTTTACCATTATGTAATGCCCTTCTTTTTCTCTTTTGGTCTTTGCTGGTTTAAAGTCTGCTTTATCAGAGACTAGGACTGTAACCCCTGCTTTTTTTTGCTTTCCATTTGCTTGGTAGATCTTCCTCCATCCCTTTATTTTGACACTATGTGTGTCTTTTCAGGTGAAGTGGGTCTCCTAAATACAGCACATTGATGCAGTCTATGTCTTTTAATGGGCATTTAGCCCATTTACATTTAAGTTTTATGTTGTTATGTGTGAATTTGATCTTGTCATTATGATGTTAGCTGGTTATTTTGCCCATTAGTTGATGCAGTTTCTTCATAACATCGATGATCTTTACAATTTGGCATGTTTTTGCCATGGCTGGTACCAGTTGTTCATTTCCATGTTTATTGCTTCCTTCAGGAGTTCTTATAAGGCAAGCCTGGTGGTGACAAAATCTCTCAGCATTTTTGCTTGTTTGTAAAGGCTTTTATTTCTCCTTCACTTATGAAGCTTAGTTTGACTGGATACGAAATTCTAGGTTGAAAATATTTTTCTTTAAAAATGTTGAGTATTGGCCCTCACTCTCTTCTGGTTTGTAGGGTTTCTGCAGAGAGATCCTCTGTTAGTCTGATGGGCTTCCCTTTGTGGGTAACACGACCTTTCTCTCTGGCTGCACTTAACATTTTTTCCTTCATTCCAACCTTGGTGAATCTGACAATTATGTGTCTTGGGGTTGCTCTTCTCGAGGAGTATCTTTGTGGTGTTCTCTGTATTTCCTGAATTTGAATTTTGGACTGCCTTGCTAGGTTAGGGAAGTTCTCCTGGATAATATCCTGAAGAGTGTTTTCCAACTTGGTTCCATTCTCCCCATCACTTTCAGGTACACCAATCAAATGTAGCTTTGGTCTTTTCACCTAGTCCCATATTTCTTGGAGGCTTTGTTCATTTCTTCTTACTCTTTTTTCTCTGATCTTGTCTTCTCACTTTATTTCATTCAGTCAGTCTTCAGTAACTGATAATCCCTTATTCCACATGATCAATTCGGCTATTGAAGCTTGTGTATGCTTCACGAAGTTCTCGTGTTGTGTTTTTCAGCTCCATCAGGTCATTTATATTCTTCTCTACATTGCTTATTCTAGTTAGCAATTGGTCTAACCTTTTTTCAAGGTTCTTAGCTTCCTTGCGATGGTTTAGAACATGCCCCGTTAGCTCAGAGGAGTGTGTTATTACCGACCTTCTGAAGCCTACTTCTGTCAATTCTTCAAACTCATTCTCCCTCCTGTTTTGTTCCCTTGCTGGTGAGGAGTTGTGTTCCTTTGGAGGAAGAGAGGCATTCTGCTTGGAATTTTCAGCCTTTCTGCACTGGTTTCTTCCCATCTTTGTGGTTTTATCTACCTTTGGTCTTTGACGTTGGTGACCTACAGATGGAATTTTGGTGTGGATGTCCTTTTTGTTGATGTTGATGCTATTCCTTTCTGTTTGTTAGTTTTCCTTCTAACAGTCAGGCCTCTCCACTGCAGGTCTGTTGGAGTTTACTGGAGGTTCACTCCAGAGCCTGTTTGCCTGGACATCACCAGGGGAGGCTGCAGAACAGCAAATATTGCTGCCTGATCCTTCATCTGGAAGCTTCGTCCCAGAGGGGCACCCACCAGGTGCTAGCCAGAGCTCTCCTGTATGAGGTGTCTGTTGGCCCCTACTGGGAGGTGTCTCACAGTCAGGCTACATGAGGGTCAGGGACCCACTTAAGGAGGCCATCTGTCCATTATCAGAGCTCAAACACTGTGCTGGGAGAACCACTTCTCTCTTCAGAGCTATCAGGCAGGGACGTTTAAGTCTGCTGAAGTTGTGCCCACAGCTGCCTCTTCCCCTAGGTGCTTTGTCCCAGGGAGATGGGGGTTTTATCTATAAGTCCTCGACTGGGGCTGCTGCCTTTTGTTCAGAGATGCCCTGCCTGAGATGTGGAATCTAAAGAGGCCATTGCCTTGCTGAGGGCAGTGGGTTCCACCCAGTTCGAACTTCCTGGAGGCTTTTTTTACACTGTGAGCATAAAATCGCCTACTCAAGCCTCAGCAATGGTGGGTGCCCCTCTCCCATCCAGTATCCCAGGTTAATCTCAGATTGCTGTGCTAGCAGCGAGAATTTCAAGCTGATGGATCTCAGCTTGCTGGGCTCCATGGGTGTGGGACCCACGGAGCCAGGCACCAGAGGGAATCTCCTGGTCTGTCAGTTGCAAAGACCATGGGAAAAGCACAGATTCTGGGCAGTAGTGTACTGTTCCTCCTGGTACAGTCTCTCACAGCTTCCCTTGGCTAGGAAAGGGAAATCCCCCAACCCCTTGTGCTTCCCAGGTGAGGCAACGCCTCACCCTGCTTTGACTTGCTCTCTGTGGGCTGCACCGACTGTCCAACCAGTCCTAATGAGATGAACCAGGTACCTCAGGTGGAAATGCAGAAATCACCCATCTTCTTCATCAGTCTTGTTGGGAGCTGCAGATCAGAGGTGTTCCTATTCAGATATCTTGCTGGAATTCCCCATCAGTCTCTTTTATTTTAGCTATTCTGGAGGATGTGTGGTGATATCTCATTGATTTTAATTTGCATTTACACGATTATTGAGGAAACTGAACACATTTGAACATCATTTTTTATGAATTATATATTCAGCCTTCTACTCATTTTTCTATTATTTGTCTTTTTCTTATTGTTTATAGGAGTTCTCTGCACATTCTAGATGTGATCCCTTTGTCAGTGACATGTGTGTATATGTTTTCTCCCACTCTAAAACTTGCCTCTTCACTTTCTTAATGGTGTCTTTTGATAAATAAAAATTATTCATATGAATGTGGTCTAATTTATCAATCTCTTCCTTTACAGCTATTGGTTTTTGTAATCTGTTTAAAAAGTATTTCCCTACTCAAAGTTATAAAAATAATTTATTTTATTTTTTAATATTTATGTATAAAGCTACATTCCTTCTGAAATGGATTTTTGTGGGTAGTTTAGGATACATTTCAAGATCTTCTTTTTACACATGGCTATCTAATTGATCTATCAGCATTAATTTCTTAATTATATTTTTATTTTTTTTGTATTTTTTGTAGAGATGGGGTCTTACTATGTTGCCCAGACTGGTCTCAAACTCCTGAGCTCAAGTGATCCACACACTCCCTCCCAAAGTGCTGAGATTAAAGGTGTGAGCCACTGTGTCTAGCTACTTGTATTTTTGTACCCCTTAATCAACCTCTTTTCACTCCTCCCTCCTTCCCACTACCCTTCCTGGCCTCTGGTAATCACTGGATAGGGTGTATCTTCATGAGATCTGCTTTCTTCAGTTCCATGTGATTGAGAACATGTAGTATTTGATTTTCTGTTTCTGAGTTATTTCACTTGGGATAACAGCCTCCAGCTCCATCCAAATTACATTACTGCAAATGACAAGATTTCATTCCTTTTTATGGCTGCATAATATTCCGGTGTGTGTGTGTGTGTCACATTTTCTTTCTTCATTCATCCGTTGATGGGCACAATCTCTGCTCACTGCAACCTCCACCTCCCAGGTTTAAGCAATTCTCCTGCCTCACCCTCCTGATTAGCTAGGACTACTGGCATGTACCACTATGCCCAGATATTTTCTGTATTTTTGGTAGAGACAGCATTTCGCCATGTTGGCCAGGCTGGTCTCAAACTCCTGGCCTCAAGTGATCTGCCCGCCTCAGCCTCCCAAAGTGCTGGGATTACAGATGTGAGCCACTGCACCTGGCCAAACTTTGATTATGAAGACTACTGCACTAGACATGGAGTGCAGAATCTATTCCATATATTGATTTCCTTTCTTTTAGGTATATACAACATAAGTTTTAATCCTTGAAAGCCCTATTTTAACTTACATAAGCCTATATTAACTATTTTAATTATGGATCTGTGGGATTCCATTTATTTATTTATTTATTTATTTGAGAGGGAGTCTCCATCTGTTGCCCGGGTTGGAGTACAGTGTTGCGATCTCAGCTCACTGAAACCTCTGCCTCTCAGGTTCAAGCAATTCTCCTGTCTCAGCCTCCCAAGTAGCTGGGATTATAGTACAGGCAGCCACTATGACTCTTGGTTATTTTTTGTATTTTTAGTAGAGACGGGGTTTCGCCATGTTGACCAGGCTGGTCTTGAACTCCTGACCTTAGGTGATCTGCCTGCCTTGGCCTCCCAAAGTGTTAGGATTACAAGCACAAGCTACCATGCCCAGCCACTGGGATCCCATTTTAGTCAAGCCAATTTGTAAGTACCAAAAATTTGACTTTTTGAATGTATTATTCGTTGTGTTAGCACATCTATTCCCAATATCAGATATTTTAGGGCAATGGCTACTATGACTATGGGACAGTTAGGCAAGAGTATAGCTAAAGTGAGCCACACCTATTTTTCCTCTATTTTATATTTACTTTCCTAAGATTATAGGGGGTACAGTGTTTAAACTTAGTGGGATTTCAAAGTATAATTTGAGTTTCTGCATTGATTAAGTCTATGAATTAGAAATTTTTGGAAATTTGAATGTTGGCCTGCCTTGCTAGTTCAGGGAAGTTCTCCTGGATAATATCCTGAAGAGTGTTTTCTAACTTGGTTCCATTCTCCCTGTCACTTTCTGGTACACCAATCAAACATATATTTGGTCTTTTCACCTAGTCCTATATTTCTTGGAGGCTTTGTTCATTTCTTTTCACTCTTTTTTCTCTAATCTTGTCTTCTTGCTTTATTTCATTAATTTGGTCTTCAATCACTGATATCCTTACTTCCACTTGATCAAATCGGCTACTGAAGCTTGTGCATGTGTCACAAAGTTCTCATGCCATGGTTTTCAGCTCCATCAGGTCATTTAAGGTCTTCTCAACACTGTTTATTCTAGTTAGCCATTCATCTAACCTTTTTTCAAGGTTTTTAGCTTCCTTGTAATGGATTAGAACATGCTTCTTTAGCTCGGTGAAGTTTGTTATTACCGACCTTCTGAAGCCTACTTCTGTCAACTCGTGAAATTCATTCTCTGTCCAGGCTTGTTCCCTTGCTGGCAAGGAGCTGTGATCCTTTGGAGGATAAGAGGCTCTCTGGTTTTTAGAGTTTTCAGCTTTTCTGCTCTGGTTTCTCCTCAACTTTGTGGCTTTTTCTACCTTTGGTCTTTGACGTTGGTGGCCTACAGATGGAATTTTGGTGTGGATGTCCTTTTTGTTGATGTTGATGCTATTCCTTTCTGTTTGTTAGTTTTCATTCTAACAGTCAGGCGTCTCAGCTGCAGGTCTGTTGGAGTTTGCTGGAGGTCCACTCTGATGCTATTTGTTTGGGTATCACCAGGGGAGGCTGCAGAACAGCAAATATTGCTGCCTGATCCTTCCTCTGGAAGCTTTGTCCCAGAGGGGCACCTGCCTCTTTGAGGTGTCTGTTGCCCTCTACTGGGGGGTGTTTCCCAGTCAGGCTACACAGGGGTCAGGAACCCACTTGAGGAGGCAGTCTGTCCATTCTCAGATCTCAAAGATTGTGCTGAGAGAACCACTGCTCTCTTCAGAGCTGTCAGATAGGGATGTTTAAGTCTGCAGAAGCTGTCTGCTGCCTTTTGTTCTACTATGCCCTGCCCCCAGAGATGGAATCTGTAGAGGCAGTAGGCCTTGCTGAGCTGAGGTGGAATCTGCCCAGTTCATGCTTCCAGGCCTGTTTGTTTACACTGTGAGCTACTCAAGCCTCAGCAATGGCGGACACCCCTCCCTCCACCCAGCTGCAGCATCGTAGGTCGATTTCAGACTGCTGTGCTAGCAGTGAGCAAGGCTCTGTGGGCATGGGATCCACTGAGCCAGGAATGGGAGGGTATCTCCTGGTCTGCCAGTTGCTAAGACTGTTGGAATAGTGCAGTATTTGGTCAGGAGTGAACTATTTCTCCAGATACAGTCTGTCACAGCTTCCTTGGCTAGGAAAGAGAAATCCCCTGACCCCTTGTGCTTCCCGAGTGAGGTGACACCCCACCCTACTTCAGCTTGCCCTCCATGGGCTGCACTCACTGTCCAACTGGTCCCAATGAGATGAACCTGGTACCTCAGTTGAAAATGGAGAAATCACCTGTCTTCTATGTTGATCTCACTGGGAGCTGCAGACCGAAGCTGTTCCTATTTGGCCATCTTGGAAGTGACTCCCAGCACGTGGCTTTTATACACACTTTAAAAAGGGGGTGGGCTAGCTTGAAGCAGGCTTACGGTTACAGTGGCACAAAAGCAAGGATATGGAGGCAGAACAATTAATTAAATTGTGACAGGTTTATCACTCAGGATTACACATGACCGTCATCAAGCAACCCAGATGTTGGTTATCTAGATTTTGCTCAAAAGGGCCTTGCACTGGTTTATCTTATAACCTTCACTGTGGTGCCCAGAGAGCTGTAGTTCAGGCTTTCTTAGATAAAACAGAATACTTGAAGTTACCAGTTACAGAGAACAAGAATCTATAAACTCATACCATGAAACAAAGGAAAATTTGTCTTTCCTCTCCCTATGTTTAGGGAGTGCTGGGAGAGTGTCCAGAGCACATTCCTTTGTGTCCTGGCTTCTTAGATAGTATTATCAAGACTTTCCCTGGGTCTGGGTTGTGCCCATTGCTGCCTCTGGGAAAAGTCAGCCTAATACAGGAAAGCTTATTTCTTTCTCTTTTTAATTTATTTTTCTTTATTTCTTTAATTTCTCACCTCATCACATGGTAGAAGACAAGAGAAGCATGACAGCCAAGTGAAAGGGGTTTCCCCTTATAAAACCATGAGAACTTACTCATGGGGTAATGGCGGTATGGGGGAAACTGCAGCCATGATTCAATTATCTCCAACCAGGTCCCTCCCACAACTTGTGGGAATTATGGGAAATACAATTTGAGATAAGATTCGAGTGCGGACAGAGCCAAACCATATAATTCCACCTCTAGCCTCTCCCAAATCTCATGTCCTCACATTTCAAAACCAATCATGCCTTCTCAACAGTCTCCCAAAGTCTTAATTCATTTCAGCATTAACTCAAAAGTCCATAGTCCAAAGTCTCGTCTGAGACAAGGCAAGTCCCTTCTGCCTATGAGCCTGTAAAATCAAAAGCAAGTTAGTTACTTCCTAGATACATAGGAACTATAGACATTGGGTAAGTACACTTGTTCCAAATGGGAAAAATTGGCCAAACAAAGGGGCTACAGGCCCCATGCAGGGCAGTCAAATCTTAAAGCTCCAAAATGATATTCTTTGACTCCATGTTTCACATCCAGGTCACGCTGATGCAAGAGGTGGGTTCCTATGGCCTTGTGCAGCTCTGCCCCTGTGGCTTTGCAGGGTAGAGCGTCCCTCCCAGCTGTTTTCACAGGCTGGTGTTGAGTGTCTGTGGCTTTTCCAGGCACATGGTGCAAGCTGTCAGTGGATCTACTATTCTGGGGTCTGGAGGACTGTGGCCCTCTTCTCACAGTTCCACTAGGCAGTGCTCCAGGGGGGACTCCGTGTGGGAGCTTAAACCCCACATTTCCCTTCCACACTGTCCTCGCAGAGGTTCTCCATGAGGGCCTTACCCCTGCAGCAAACTTCCGCTTGGGAAATTCAGGCATTTCCATACATCCTCTGAAATATAGGTGGAGGTTCCCAAACCCCAATTCTTGACTTCTGTGCACTTGCAGGATCAACACCACCTGGAAGCTGCCAAGGCTTGTGGCTTGCACCCCTTGAAGACATGGCCTGAGCTCTACTTTGGCCCCTATCAGCCATGGCTGCAGCAGCTGGGATCCAGGGCACCAAGTCCCTAGGCTGCACACAGCATGGGGACACACAGCTGCACAGAGTAGGCCTGGCCTACTAAACCATTTTTTTTTCCTAGGCCTCTGGATGTGTGATTAGAGGGGCTGCCATGAAGACCTCTGACATGCCCTGGAGACATTTTCCTCATTGTCTTGGGGATTAACACTCAGCTCCAAGTTACTTATGCAAATTTCTGCAGCTGGCCTGAATTTTTCCTCAGAAAATGGGATTTTCTTTTCTATTGCATTGTCAGGCTGCAAATTTTCTGAACTTACATGCTATTTACCTTTTCAAACTAAATGTCTTTAACAATACCCAAGTCACCTCTTGAAAGCTTTGCTGCTTTGAATTTTCTCCAACCAGACACCCTAAATCATCTCTCTCAAGTTCAATGCTCCACAGATCTCTAGGGCAGGGGCAAAATTCTGCCCGTCTCTTTTTAAAAACATATCAAGAGTCACCTTTGCTCCAGTTCCCAACAAGTTCCTCATCTCCATCTGAGACAATGTCAGCCTGGATTTCATTGTCCATATGATTGTCAGCATTTTGGTCAAAGTCATTCAACAAATCTCTAGGGAGTTCCAAACTTTCCCACATTTTCCTGTCTTCTTCTGAGCCCTCCAAACTGTTCCAACCTCTGCCTGCTACCTGGTTCCAAAGTCACTTCCACATTTTCAGGTATCTTTTCAGCAGAACCCCACTCTACTACTGGTACCAATTTACTGTATTAGTCTGTTTTCATGCTGTTGATAAAGACATACCCGAGACTGGACAATTTACAAAAGAAAGAGGTTTAATGAATTAACATTTCCACATGGCTGGGGAAGCCTCACAATTATGGTGGAAGATGAAAGGCACATTTCACATGGCAGCAGACAAGAGAAGAGTAAGAGCCAAGGAAAAGGGGTTTCCCCTTATGAAACCATCAGATCTTGTGAGACTTATTCACTACCATGAGAACAATACGTGGGAAACAGCCACCATAATTCGATTATCTCCCACTGGGTCCCTCCCACAACACATGGGAATTATGGGAGATACAATTCAAAATGAGATTTGGGTGGGGACACAGCCAAAAAATATCACAGGCCAAGCCAACTCAGAAAAACAAAAACAAACACACTTTTCTTTGAGGAGAAGAGTTCAAAGTTCATTTGACTTCTTCAAGGAATTTTTCTATAAAAGTTTACCAGAACAGGTGGTTAAGAAAAGGCAAAACAGATGGTTGGGCAGCCTGCATTATCTCAGAGTGATGATGAAGTGGCCCTGCCTCAGCTGGCATCACTGCTGTAGAGTGGGGTTAGATATGATGTGACACAGAAGTCCAATGGTGTGACACAATGAGGGATCCATCCCCTGCTTAGATTCTGAGCAGAAAGGGGCCCCTGAGCACCAAATGCTGGCTATGCAGGGAGATCACAAGCAACAGAGAACATACCAGGGCAAGATGCAGAACTTAAATGACACCGAGAGAGAATGAGCTGTAGCACTGTGCCGCCAGTCCGATTAACTAATGAAAGGGATAGCCATAACATCTTGTAGGAATATTTAAAGGGAAACAAGCGTGACCACAGAAATCAATACATGAACTTTTGGTATTCAATGACTACTTAATGTCCAAGCTGGTTTGTAATCTTAAATCAGAAGCCCACAAATTGTTTTAAATGCTGGTGCAAGGCAAACAAAACACATCTATTATGAGCCAACAGTTTGTGACTTCTGCATTTATGGTTCACTTTCAAGCCATATCCAATATCACCAGATCTCTATAAGAGTCCCCCTTTCGAACGATCTGGTCCCCATTCCCAGATACCTCATCCCCAGATTATCTCTTTCTGTCTTGTGTCTTTGAATGGAAGACCCTTTGCCAAACTTTTGATTCAGTGTCTCCTAAGATTTGCATTTCAAATCATCTTTCTTGGCTTGGCCCACTGCAGTCTTTGAATGAGTGATGTTCCACCTTTGTGTTCGACCTTGGCATCCAGGGAATACACTCCAATTTTGGGGCTTGGCATCTCTGCTACTGTTTTTGTGAAAAGAGATTCTGAGCTAGGATGTGTATGTGTGTGTATGCGTGTGCATGTGCACGCACGTGTGTGTGTGTGTATTTCCTTAGCCACACTGTAATTAATAATTACAATTAGAGGTTCTCAAACTTTACTGCACATTACAATTACTTAGGAATGATTTAGGAATTATACAAATGCTTGGGCCCCACCCTAGAGATTCCGATGCAATTTTTCTGGATTATGCAATTTGGCATCAATACTTTTTAAACGTTTTCCAGTGATTTCAATGTGCAGCAGGGTTACAAACCACAGAAGGAAAGGCAGCAGAGCATATGATTCAGAAGGTAGACTTACCTCCAGGGCTACCTGAGCTCCCATTCCGGTTTTATCATCCAATGGCTATGTGACCTCAGCCAAGTGTCTACAGTGTCTAAGGCTCCCTCAGTCACACAAAACACATAACAACAGGCTGCTTCATAAGGCTGTGTGAGTTAAATGAAGCACTGTTTGTGAAGTGCTTAGCAAGTATGCAATAAATGATGGCTATTATAATTATCAGCAGCTGTGAGAGAGAATTTTATAGCCATTTATTATTTAACAATATTTTCAGTATTCTTGCTATTTAAAAAAAATTTTAAACATCCATGTTAAAGTCCTATTGGATTAGTCACACACACATGCACAAACACTTATATACACACATATAAACTAAGTAAAATGTGTACTCATTTCAAAATACTGTTTCAATAAATCATTTTCATGACAGCATAGAAATTACAGTTAAAGAAATCCTTTGAGCATTGTGATATGTAGATACCTGAGCAGAATAGTGTCATAAATTTGTTAAATATGGTTGCTGCCTGATATGGTTTGGTTGTGTCCCCACCCAAATCTCATATTGAATTGTAGTTCCCATAATTCTCACATGTCATGGGAGGGATCTAGTGGGAGGCAAATTAATTATGGTTGTGGCTACCCTCATGCTGTTCTCATTGTAGCGAGTGAGTTCTCATAACATCTGATGGTTGTATAAGGGGCATTTCCCCCCTTGGCTCTGCACTTCTTCCTGCCACTATGTGAAGAAGGACGTGTTTCCTTCCCCTTCAGCCATCATTGTAAGTTTCCTGAAGCCTCCCTAGCCCTGCAGAACTGTAAGTTAAATCTCTTTCATTTATAAATTACCCTGTCTTGGGTATTTCTTCATAGCAGTGTGAGAACAGACTAATACAGTAAATTGGTACCACAGAGAGTGGAGCACTGCTGTAAAGATATCAGAAAATGTGGAAGTAGGATTGGAACTGGGTAACAGGCAGAGGTTGGAACCATTCAGAGGGCTCAGAAGAAAGGAAAATGTGGGGAAGTTTGAAACTCCCTAAAGACTTGGAGGGTTCAGAAGACAGGAAGATGTGGGAAAGTTTGGAATTCCCTAGAGATTTGTTGAATGGCTTTGATCAAAATGCTAATAGTGATATGAACAATGAAGTGCAGACTAAGGTGGTCTCAGATAGAGATGAGGAACTTGTTGGGAACTGGAATAAAGGTGACTCTTGCTATGTTTTAGCAAAGAGACTGGCGTCATTTTGCCTCTGCTATTGAGATCTGTGGAACTTTGAACTTGAGAGAGATGATTTAGGGTATCTAATGGAAGAAGTTTCTAAGCAACAAAGATTTCAAGAAGTGATTTGGATGCTGTTAAAAGCATTCGGTTTTATGTATTCACAAAAATAGACTTTGGGATTGGAACTTATGTTTAAATGGAAAGCAGAGCATTAAAGTTCAGAAAATTTGTAGCCCGACGATGTGATAGACAAGAAAAACCCATTTTCTGAGGAGAAATTCAAGCTGGCTGCAGAAATTTGCATAAGTAACAAGGAGTCAAATGTTAATGGCTAAGACAATGGAGAAAATGTCTCCAGGGCATGTCAGACAACTTTGCAGCAGCCCCTCCCATCACAGGCCCAGAGGCATAGTAGGAAAAAATGGTTTTGTGGGCTGGGCCCAGGGCCTTGCTGCTTTGTGCCATCTTGGGACTTGATGCCATGCATCCCAGCCATGGACAAGGTACAACTTGGGCTGTGGCTTCAGAGTGTGCAAGCCCCAAGCCTTGGCAGTTTCCTCAGGGCGTTAAGCATACAAGTGCACAGAAGTCAAGAATTGAAGTTTGGGAAACTCCACCTAGATTTCAGAGGATGTATGGAAATGCTTGATGTCCAGGCAGAAGTCTGCTGCAGTGACAGAGCCCTTATGAAGAACTTATGCTAGGGCAGTGCAGAAGGGAAATGTGGGGTTGGAGCCTCCACAGAGTCCCTACTGGGGCACTGCCTAGTAGAGCTGTGAGAAGAGGGCCACCATCCTCCAGATCCCAGAATGGTAAATCCACCAACAGCTTGCGCCATGCACCTGGAAAAGTCACCGACACTCAATGCCAGCCCATGAAGGCAGCCAGAAGATACACTGTACCCTGCAAAGCCACAGAGGCAGAGCTGCCCAAGGTCATTGGAGCCCACCTCTTGCCTTGTTTCAGATGAGGCTTTAGGCTTGGACTTTTTAGTTAATGCTGAGTTAACTAATGAGTTAAGTTAACTAATGAGTTAAGACTTTTGGGTATTGTTGGAAGGGCATGATTGTGTTTAGAAATGTGAGGATGTGAGATCTGGGAGGGGCCAGGGGCATAATGATATGGTTTGGCTGTGTCCTCACCCAAATCTCATCTTGAATTGTAGCTCCCATAATCCCCAATGCCATAGGAGGAACCTGGGGTGAGGGGTAATTTAATCATTGGGGTGGTTACCTTCATGCTGTTTTGTGATAGTGAGTGAGTTCTCACAAGATCTGATGGTTTTATAAGAGGCTTTTCCAGCTTTGCTCAGCAATTCACTTTCCTGCTAGCATGTGAAGAACATATTTTCTTCCCTTTCCACAGTGATTGTAAGTTTCCTGAGGCCTCCCCAGCCCTGCAGAACTGTGAGTTAATTAAGCCTCATTCCTTCATAAATTAGCCAGTTTTGGGTATTTCTTCATAGCAGCATGTTCATATCGCTATCAGCATTTTTGTTAAAGCCATTCAACAAGTCTCTAGGAGGTTCCAAACATTCCCAAATCTTCCTGTTTTCTGAGCTCTGCAAGTCTCCAGGAAGTTCCAAATTTTCCCACATTTTCCTGTCTTCTTACATGACTACATGACTCTGGTGTTGATGGTTAAAAATTTTAAAATGAAGAGAGAGATAAGTTGGATTAGGCAGAAAGTAACAAATACAAAAGATAGGTAAAGAAAATGGAATTAGTGAATAATAGATGTTCCTGCAGAATAAATTAAAGCAAGAAAACAGAACAAACATTAAAAACTATAATTCAGGAAAGTTTTCCTGAAATAAAGAGATTTAAAACTACCTATATGTTTGTAAGGTACCTCATGTCTGTTTCTAGTGAGGGGCTCTGGCTGCTTCCACTTATGGCAAAAGGTGAAGGGGAGTCTGTGTGTACAGAGATCATATGGTGAGAGAGAAAGCAAGAGAGAGGAGGAGGTGCCAGGCTCTTTTCAAAACCAGCTCTCAGAGGAATTCTCATGGGAACTAACAGAGCCAGAACTCATTCATTATTGCAAGGACAGCACCAAAGTTTCCTAGGATCCAAACACTTCTCATCATAACCCCTCCAATGCTGGAAATCAAATTTTAAATGAGATGTCAGGGTCACTATGTCCAAATCATAGCACAGGGCTTTCTTAATACTCCTGAAGTCATACCAAATAAGTAATTCCAACTGCAATAAACTATCACTCAAACAAAAGAAAATCAGTAGGATTGACATGGTTTGGCTGTGTCCCCACCCAAATATCATCTTGAATGTTAGTTCCCACAATCCCCACGTGTAGTGGAAGAGATCTGGTGGGAGGTAATTGTATCATAGTTGGGGGGAGGTTTTGTCCATGCTATTCTTGTGATAGTATGTTCTCACAGGATCTAATGGTTTTATGAGGGGCTTCCCCTTCACTTGACTCTCATTCTTCTCTTTCCTCTGCCATGGGAAGGACATGTTTGCTTCTCCTTTTGCCATGATTGTAAGTTTTCTGAGGCCTCCCCAGCCATGCTGAACTGAGTCAATTAAACCTCTTCCCTTTATAAATTATCCAGTTGGGTATATCTTTATTAGCAGCATGAGAACAAACTAATACAGTAAATTGGTACTGGATACTGGGTAGTGGGGGTACTGTAAAGATATCCCAAAATGTGGAAGTGACTTTGGAACTCAGTAACAGGCAGAGATTGCAACAGTTTGGAGGGCTCAGAAGAAGACAGGAAAATGTGGGAAAGTTTGGAACTTTCTAGAGACTTGCAGGGCTCAGAACACAGGAAGATTTGGGAAAGTTTGGAACTTCCTAGAGACTTGTTGAATGGCTTTAATCAAAATGCTGATAGTGATATGAACAATAAAGTCCAGGTTGACATGGTCTCAGATAGAGATGAGAAACTTGTTGGGAACTGGAGCAAAAGCGACTCTTGTTATGCTTTTGCAAAGAGACTAATGACATTTTGCCCCTGCTCTAGAGATCTGTGAAACTGAACTTGAGAGAGATGATTTAGGGTATCTGGCAGAAGAAATTCTAAGCAACAAAGCATTCAAGAGGTGACCGAGCAAAAAAGTTTGGAAAATTCACAGCCTGACTATGCAGTAGAAAAGAAAAACGCATTTTTCTGGATAGAGATTCAAGCTGGCTGCAGAAATTTCCATAAGTAATGAGAAGCCAAATGTTAATTGCCAAGACAATGGGGGAAATGTCTCTAAGGCATGTCAGAGACTTTTATGGCAGCCCCTCCCATCACAGGCCCAGACGCCTTGGAGGAAAAAATGGTTTCATGGACTGGATCCAGGGCCCCCTGCTGCATGCAGTCTAGGCACTTGGTGCCCTGTGTCCCAGCCACTCCAGCCATAACTAAAAGGGGCCAAGGTGGTACAGTTCAGGTCACAGCTTCAAAGGGTGCAAGCTCCAAGCCTTGACAGTTTCCACATGGTGTTGGTCCTATGGGTCCACAGAGGACAAGAATTGAGGTTTGAGGACCTTTGCCTAGATTTCAGAGGATGTATGGAAATGCCTGGATGTCCAAGCAGAGGTGTGTTACAGGGGTGGAGCTCTCATTGAGCACTTCTACTAGGACAGTACAGAAGGGAAATGTGGGGTTGAAGTCCTCAAACAGAGTCCCCACTGGGGCACTGCCTAGTAGAGCTATGAGAAGAGGGCCATCGTCCTCCAGACCCCAGAGTGGTAGATCTGCTGACAACTTGCACCATGAGCCTGGAAAAGCCACAGACACTCAATGCCAGCCATGAAAGCGGTCACGAGGGGGGCTGTATCCTACAAAGCTACAGGGACAAAGCATCCCAAGGTCACGGGAGACAACCTCTTGCATCAGCATGACCTGACTGTGAGACATGGAGTCAAAGGTGATCATTTTGGAGCTTTAAGATTAAATGACTGCCCTACTGGATTTCAGACTTGCATGGGGCCTGTAGCCCCTTTTGTTTTAGCCAATTTCTCCCACTTGGAATGGGTGTATTTACCCAATGTCTGTACCCCTATTGTGTCTAGAAAGTAACTAACTTGCTTTTGATTTTAGAGATTCGTAGGCAGAAGGGACTTTCCTTGTCTCAAAGGAGACTTTGGACTTGGACTTTTGAGTTAATGCTGGAATGAGTCAAGACTTTGGGGGACTGTCAGGAAAGCATGATTATGTTTTGAAATGTAGAAAGGATGTGAGATTTGGGAGGGGCCAGGGGCACTATGATATGGTTTGGCTGTGTCCTCATCCAAATCTTATCTTGAATTGTAGTTCCCATAATCCCCACATGTCATGGGAGGGACTCAGTGGGAGATAATTTAATCATGGGACAACTTCCCACATGCTATTATCATAATAGTGAGTAAGTTCTCATGTGATCTAATGGTTTTATAAGGGGCTTCCTCCTTTGCTTGGCTCTCATTCTTCTCCTTCCTGCCACCATGTGAAGAAGGATGTGTTTGCTTTCCTTTCCACCATGATTGTAAATTTCCTGAGGCCTCCTCAGCCATGCTGAACTGTGAGTCAATTAAACTTCTTTTTTGTTTCCATTAATTACCTAGTCTCAGGTATGTCTTTATTAGCACTATGAGAACAGACTAATACAAGGATGTTATATGTCATGGTGATGTTTTATCAGGCAGCACTTTTCCTATTTTTACCACCAGAAAACACAAAATAAGCACATTACTTCTATTTGGGAACAAGTTAGCCCTTGTCAGAAAATAGAAGTTATTCTTGTTCTGCCAAGTGCTTGACTTTTGCACAGAAATTCAGAAAAGAAACAGAGGTATAAAGATGATGCACAGAGAAGACAGTGACAGAGACACTGAGACAGAGAAAGCAGGCTTAGGGACATGTGATGTGCTGTAACAGACACTGAAAACCGGATTCTACTTTCACGACCCTTGGCACAGACATCACGCCACTAACATTGGCACCAAGTCAGAATTGTAGCTGGCTGAAGGAAATGTGTCAAAGGTCAGAGACACATTACTGCAATCACATGAGAGGCACATTAGAGCACAATTAGAGGCACATTAGAGTTGTGGAAACTTATTTGAAGTCTTCCCACAATCCATTACAGTGGTACACCTCCAGGCCATATCAGCCCCTTATTGGCATGTTAAACATAAGTATGTGCTTATTGAATTTGAGTATACTGAAAGCTCTGTCCCACTCTGTTTATATTTAATCAATTTTCTGCAAAGATAAAAATTATAAGAGTAGGAACTGTATGTCTGTGTGTGTGTGTGTGAGAGTGTGTGTGTGTGAGTGTGTGAGTGCATGTGTGGTGTGTGTGTTTTGCAGTAGCCGGAGGAGGAAGGTGCTAGGAATGGGATCTTCCAATGGTTCTAAAACGTGGCTGCACACTAGAATCATTTGGGAAATTTTTAAGAATTCCAATGTCCATGCTCTCTGGACTCAAACCAAGCCAATCAGAATCTCCAAGACCTGGAGGGAGCAGTAGTATTTAAAACGCCCTTGGTGATTTGCATGCTTAGCCAAGGTTGCAAACCATTGTCTCCTCTCTGTCCCACTCATCTAACTCTTCTGGATCATCTTCAAAATTATAAAAGCATGCCTTACTAAAATCTTCCTTTGATTGGGGTTGAGACTCGGGACTACAGATTGAGTTTCCTTAAATTCACCACGGTATAGATTATGTTCTTCTAACTGCTTATTTTATTTATTAATTCATCTGTTTTAGAGATAAAGTCTCACTTTGTCACCCAGGCCAGAGTGTAATGGAGCAATCATAGCTCAATGCAGTCTTGAACTCCCACCTGAGTAGCTAGAACCACAGGTGCATTCCACCACGCACAGCTAATTTTTTTAAAACAAATTTTTAGAGATGGGGTTTCACATGTTGTCCAGGCTGCTCTCAAACTCTGGCCTCAAGCGATCCTCCCATCTCAGCCTCCCAAAATGTTGGGCTACAGATATGAGCCACCACACCCAGCCTATTTGTTTTAATATAATAGAGCAGTCAAATAAAAAAAAGATTGGTTTCTAAAGGTAGGATGATTGGCCTACAGCAGGAGTCATGGCTGCATCCTGTCCAGTTGTGTGGGTCCCATTCATTCTTCGCTTTGATGTACTATTGCCCAGTGTGCCCATCTCACCTCTCCAAAGAGGCTGCAAACTCCCTGAAGTGAGGTCACATCTGCCACCTGGGTCCTTCCCTCCACTTTGCATCATGCCTCATACACAGTGGGCACTCTATGGCCTTCTGATTTCTCTAGGATGTGTCACTCCCATGGAATAGCAACATTTAAAAAATTTTTAAATTTTAATGTGCTTTCGTACTGCCTCAGTACATTTTTGTTCACATTTCTAGCATAATCCTGACATAACTGCCTTCTCCACACACCCCTCTTGTGGTTTTCACCACACCTTACACCACAAACTCTACCTCTCCAGAACGTTCCCCTTTGGATTGGTTTCCATGGAAACCTGTCTCTGGGGGAGAAAAGTGTGTGTTTGCTGAAGGAGAACCATAAAGACAGGTTGCCTCCTGGTGTAAAGAAGTCACCAAGGGAGATGGAGAGAGAGTTGAGGCAGAATTCCACCAACTCTAGTGGGAAGCTAATGCACTTCATGCCAGTTCAATCCTGTAGACACAGGGACAGATTTGAAATCCCAACTCAAGGCAGAGGCGAACTAATAGGGTTGCCTTGTCACACTGAATTAAGCCTTCCAATTTAGAATACTCCTATTCCAGGTCACTCAGTCTTCAGTGGGTGAGGCAGGGTGGGGCGGTAGGAGGAGAGGAGACTAGTCTGAGACTTGTCAGTGGAGAGTGAGCCAAGGTGGCCCCAAGCAAGGCATGCGGCCTACTACTTAGAACAGAGGTTGGGGTGCAGTCCCCACACATGCCCACAAGGGGTCACAGTTATTCAAAATAAGGCTATTCCTCACTGCCTTCATGACAAAAACCAAAAAAATGCCTTAGAGCTAGCAGTCTTCAAAGATACAAGGAGACTCTCAGAGAATCTCTTTGGTACATTAGAAACGAAGCTATGAGAGGGGGTGCAGAGGCCATGTGAGCCGAGCCTCCAAGTCTACCTGGGATGTATGTACCATTCAGTAGGAGCCACAATTTAAGATGCAATGCCATGGATGTGTTACAGGTTTACTACACAGGAACAGGGATTGGTGGCACACTTTTCAACAAGCCACTCCAGTTGCACGAAGTTACTCTCCTTGTTTCCTCTGATCAATCATTTAATAAATACTCGTGAAGCTTCCACCTAGCCATACACTTGCAATGTGCAAGATGCTGAGAAATTAAAGAAAATAAAAGAATATTGGAGACCTCCCCTCTAGGAGCTCAAAATCTAAATGTGGAGATCATTTTATAACCAAAGATGGTGATGGTTGTGGGATCACTCAGCTATTGGAGTGACCTATTCATCTGCACGAGTCCCCCTGAAAAGAAACAATGACTTAGAGCACCAGTATTTACTCTCAAAAAAGGGTCCACAAGAGATGTTACTAATTTGGGGAAGTATCCTAGAAAAAAGCCACACACTTGCCTTTACAATGGTAAAGTGGGGACTCTGGACACCAAATCAGTTAAGCCTCACTTTTTAAGCCCTATGTACCATGTAAGGCCTGAGCACTTTAACAAGTCAGGAGGCTAAAGTTTAGAAATCAAAATTCAATTTACTATGCATAAAATAGTCAACTGGAGTGGACCTCAAATAGGTTCTAAATCTGTAACACTCAAATTCCAAGTCTTGATTTTTATATTTTTTATGTATTTATTATATTAAAGTTAACTGGATTTTAATATAATTGACTCTACCTCTTTGATCTCTTGTCTTGCTTCCTCCTTCAACTGCCTTTTCTGCACTCCCATTCCAACAGTAACTATGACCATGTGGTTTACTATATACAATGTTTTTATTTATTTTATTTATTTATTACCATTTATTATTGTCCTGTGGATGTTACCAAAACTCCAGGGATTTGGTCTAGGCCCTGCTTCTCACTACACAGAAAGCCAATCACTGAGATGCCAACTATTGCCAAGGAAGAAGGCTTTAATCAGGTGCTGCAGCCGAGGAGATGGGAGCTCAGTCTCAAATCTATCTCCTTGACTGACCAAAACTAGGGGTTTATAGAGCAGGGAGGAAATGTAACAATGTGTAAGAAAACAGGAACTAGGGTGGAGCAAGGAGGTGTCTGGTGCAGTGATCTGGTGAGTTTCAGTTCTTTGATACTTCCTGAAGGTCCTTTCCTGAGGAAGGAACTTATAAAACAGATACAAGTTTCAAGCTTTAACAGCAGAAAGGTCAGTTTCTATGTTTATCCCAAAACAACTGTCTATGGGACTACTGGGCCCATTTCATTGAGCAGATATTGCCACGGTGATACTGAAACACGTTTGTACCAAAATTTGGCTACAATAAACTTACAGGTTCTTAGCATGCCTTCTAGGGACAATTCATCCATTGCTGAGATTCAGTAAGTTCAAACAGTGGTTTGGTATCCTTCTATCTCCAGCATCTGTGTGTTTTACAGGTGAAGCAAAGTTGAACCTACTAGATTTGAGGACTTAGTAATACATAGTTTAGGGGAAGAACCTTTTGAAGATTTTTGTTGTTGCCATGAACCTGCGTGACCAACACATTCATGAAGGCTTCCCCTCTAGCCATGAGACTGGCATGGAGGGATAGTCCTGGGAGTGACCTTAGGTGGTGTTATCCAAATGTCCTTCAATTCAACTGTTGAGAAATTCCATCTCATAGGAATCAGCTAGAAGCAGGGGCTGCATAAATGAAATAATATATTGACTACTGTGTAGGAACTGTTCCTGCCAAAAGTTCTTGCCACCTGACTCTTAGAAGAGTTGCACTTATTAATTTGGAAGGAAAGTCTGGCCCTCACCAAATCACCCCATTGGTAATAACTGGAGGAAAAAAGAGCAAGAAAATGGTAATAAAGATAATAGCAGAACTCTCATTTGGCCAGTCATACTTATTGCAGGCCTACTCTGTGCCAGGCACTGGGTAGGTACTGGAGGCCACAGAATTGTCACTTTGGGCTGATAAGAAAGCAGAAAGTCAAGAACTGTACAGCAAGAACATTTTTAAGACTGCAGAGGCAAGGCAAAATCAGAACCCAGAGTAAATGGAAGATAAAAAAGGGCTTAGAGAAGCTGGAGCTCCCTGGAGAGTGGTGCTATGGGTAACTCTGAGTATGCCCATATGGCCTGGGGAAATGAGAGACAAGTGGGTAATTCTAACTCAGTGTGGCCAGTGCTATTTATAGAGGCAGGAACAGGGTAGTGTGCGAGCACAAAGAAGAGAAGTTACTCCCTCATCCTCAGGGAGAAGATAGCAAGAAAGTCATGAGTTTTGCATTTAACAGTGTTGGCCCCTGATGGCCATGTGGAACCCCAGGAGGCAGATGAGACTTGCTCAGAAAGTTGCACAGATACTCCTTGTGGCACCATGGGATCTGTCAATGGCCTGCAGAGTTTCTCAGGTAAAGGCAAACCTACTATTTCAAACCCTTACAAAAACTGCTGTTGGACTTCCAGAAAAATAGTGTTCACAGGCGAGAAGCACAAGTTTAAAGAGGAAAATCTACGTGCAAACATGACCTAAAAAGTATTTAACTCCTGGGTCTCTGCCACCACCTTTCAATTATCTGAAAAGGAATCCCTTGCTCTTTAATTACAATGCTTTGGCGTCCACAGGGCTTTCCAAAATAGTCACTTCATGTGGTTGGAATCAGGGCCCTTCCTTGGAATAAAAGTTTAATTTAAAACGCTAGGAACAGGAAAGGGAGCTAGGAAAGCCACAGGGCCCCTGGCTCTGCACCCTTAGGCACTCGCTGCTATGCCTGCCACAGAACAGTTGAAACAGGGGATCCATGAGCTCCCCATAGAGGAAACTCAAAGGGACAATGCTGGCCAGGTGGCTGTTTAGATTTAAATAACACATCACATTGTACCCAAGGACCTTCCCAGGAAAAAGGATGAAAATCATTTTTTTTAAAGTCTTAAAACGGCCAGGCACAGTGGCACACAACTGTGAGGCAGAGGTGGGAGGATCCCTTGAGCCCAGGAGTTCGAGACCAGCCTAGGCAATATAGTGAGACCTCATCTCTACAAACAATTTAAAAATTAGCCAGGTGTGGTGGCATGTGCCTGTAGTCTCAGCTATTTGTGAGGCCGAGGTAGGAGGATCGCTTGAGCTTAGGAGGTTGCGATTGTAGTGAGCTGAGACAGTATCACTGCACTTGAGCTTGGGTGACAGAGAAAGAGAGAGACACTGTCTCAAAAAAAAAAAAAAAAAAGTCTGAAAGCAACTGTGGGAAAGCAGGGTACATGAACAGATTCTCCAGCAAAATGTGCAAACGAGAAAAAAATAAGCAGAATGGAAGAAAGGAGGGAGGGAGGGAGGGAGGGAGGAAGGAAGGAAGGAAGGAAGGAAGGAAGGAAGGAAGGAAGGAAGGGAAGGAGGGAGGGAGGGAGAGAGGGAGGGGAGGAAGGAGGATGAAACTGAAGTTAACTTTGCATACATACATAAAATAAGTAAAATCTGTATGTCTATGTCAAGAATAATGTTTACTGCAGATAAACAACAACATAACCACCTATAAAAAAAAAACAGTTAACAGAAAAGCTTAAGACTGATTCTGTCAGATTTACCACACAGTTTGGAGTCACAACTTACTCTATATTCTCTGTAGCCTAAGCTACATCCAGGGCAGAGAAAGATCACATGGTAGAGCTCAGAAACAACTGAAAGCAAAAATTGGACAGAATCAGAGTTCTTAAAGGATAAGCTCTTTCCAATACGCTCAAAACTGGAACAAATGATGTATTAGATGGTTCTTCTTGACCTTTAATTTTTCCAGCCTTCACTGTATCAGGGCCCCTCCCTGATATTAATACCACCTTCTGTAATTGTATGGTCACTTCTTTCTTTATATTTTTCACCTCTACTGTAGTAATGTGCAGTTCTCTCAGACAGACAGAAATACAAAGTACTAAGATAAGAAATCTATGTGAAGGCTATTTTCCTGGTTTTGCTTGCTTGGGACTTCAGTATTTTTAACTATAATTGTTGAGGTAGGGTCTGTAGAATCCAGACATTACATATAATAATTCTCATAGCAATATATTTTTTAAAAAACTCAAGACTTTAAGTAGACAATAAAAGTATTAGTTGACAATGATTACACTTACAACTGAAATAAGAATTATACTCAAGTCATGACATGATTATAAGAAATATACAGGGAGCTCTGAAATGAATTTTTAATCCCTCCAAAGGAACAAGAGATAATTAGCCGAGTGACCTCTGAATGTTTTTCTCCCACATTGTTCCCCCATGCTCTGATCTGAAGAATGACTGATCAGAAAGTTCTAGGCCACATTGCTTCAGTGAAGTATAGGAGTGGAAGGTGAAGGGAACACATAACCTTTCAGACTGATAGAAAAGTAGAAAAGTACATGAAAATAACTAATCATGAAATCAACTAAGTAGATTGTAAAATCAATGCATAGTTCCTCACTTTGCTACAGAAGTGCAACTTTTTCTTCAAGGTGCAATAAAACCCAAGAAGGACCCTAAGGGGCACCATGTAAATAACAACTGATTATCTGCACTCTTTTCCTTCTCCAGTTTTGTTTCATTTTTTTCATGATGGACAGGTTTGTGTGACAGTTAAGCAAGGAGCTAAAGACCACAGCATGAAGGAAAATCCACATTATCTCGAGTGAAGCAGGTCTTAAGTCACAGGAGGAAAAAGATGCTATGTAGAGTGTGAGGGTAAGGGACCAGGTGACATGAATATGGAGGCAGGAGCCAGGAGAATCAAAACAAGGGCAGAATGCTAAGGCTAAGATGTGACAGTACACAGCAGAAGACAAAGTTCAGGGTCACTGGAGGGTTTTGGAGGTCTGTTCATATGTCAACCTGCTATGTGACACTTTAAAAAGCTGAATGACTTCAATGACTTTAAAAAGCTGAATGCCTCAGGCCGGGCATGGTGGCTCATGCATGTAATCCCAGCACTTTGAGAGACTGAGGTGGGAGGATTGTTTAAGGTCAGGAGTTTGAGACCAGCCTGGGCAACAGAGTGAGACCCCATCTCTACAAAAAATTTAAAAATTAGCCAGGCATGGTAGCATGCGCCAGTAGTCTCAGCCACTTGGGAGGCTGAGACAGGAGGATTGTTTGAGCCTGGGGGTTTAAGGTGGCAGTGAACTATGACTACACCACTACACCAGCCTGCGGACATTTAAAAAAAAAAAAAAAGGTGAGTGCCTCAAAGGAAGACAAATAGAACAATGGAACAGAATAGAGATTATTTGGGAGTTGCAGGAAAGTGAAACGGGGAGGGAGTAGCCTGTAAAGGGTGAAATAGCTGAGCCAGCTACAACAATGGGCTATGGAACTATTTCCCATGGGAAAACTTGGGGAAAAGGTCTAAATTTTTTCTCAGAATTACCCTACCTGAGGAGGCGGGAGCTGTGATTTCATGAGCCAACTCTTCTTTGGCTTTTGTTATGAGCTGCTCCCATGGGATGCTGAATCCCAGCACTTTTAGCCTCTGTGGTTCTGTAAAAGTCCCCAGGCAAAGAGCTAAAATAATGGCAGTTGGAAGTCATCAGGAACACAATGATAAGGTAGACTACATGTATGTTACATTTGGTGTATGAAAGTGGTAACCCTACAAACAAGTGAGAAAAACAATGAACTCTTCAATAAATGATGTTGAGACAAATGACTACCCATATGGCAAAAGATAAAATTAGTTCCCTATCTCACACCATATGCAAAATGAAGTTCAGATGGATTAAAGAGCTAGATGTAAAAAAAAAAAAGAGAAAAAAATATGTTAAAAAATTATGGGCAAATATCTGTGACCTCCAGATATTGAAGGGTTTCTTAAAGGATTAAGATCAAAAACAATAAAGAAAAAATACATATTAATTTGACTTTCTCAAAAATTAAAATGTCTAGAAAAAGTTCTAGAGATCCATTTCATAACAGTGTGACTCTACTTAACCCTACTGAACTGTAAACTTAAAAATGGTAAAATGGGTACCAAAAAATAGTTTGACAGAATGAATAATACCTAGTATTTGATTGCACAGCAGTGTGATTATAGTCAAAATAATTTAACTGTACATTTAAAAATAAATAAAAGAGTATAATTGGATGGTTTGTAACACAAAGGATAAATGCTTGAAGTGATGGATACCCCATTTTCCATGATGTGAGTATTATGCATTGCACACCTGTATCAAAACATCTCATGTACCCCAGAAATATATCTACCTACTATGTATCCACAAATATTAAAAATTTTTAAATAGTTAAGATGATAAATTTAATGTTATGTGTTTTTACCATAATAAATACATATAATAAAGGAATCATAAGCAGCCTGAAAAAAATCAGCCTACAGATTTAATGAAGTTATTGGCAGCCAACAAATATGGTAAAAGATTAATATCTAGAATATACAGTTATCCTTTTAGTTGATAAGAAGAAGGCAATGAGCCAGGTGGTAAATGTGCAAAGGATATAAACAAGATTCATGGAGAAAATCAGTGTCTAATAATTACATTTTTTAATGTTCCACTTCAATAAAACTCAAGGAAATGAAAATTAAAATGACAATAAAATAACATGGCACACCTATCAGATGGGCAGAAATTAATGTCAGATAACATAAAGCATTAGCAAGAATGTGGAGAAGTGAAAATTTCCATATATGGCTTCTGGGAGAGTGAATGGAAACAATCCCTCTGGAAAGCAGTTTCGCGGTAGCCGTGAGGTGAGGATGAACAGTGAAGTTAAGGTGCTCTGTAACTGAGCAATTCCACGTGTAAAGAAACATCCCAGGGGAAACTCTTACACACGTAGTCCAGGAGACATCCAAGAGGATAACCATTGCTGTGCACAACACAAAAGTAAAGGAAGGAGAAAAAGAGGTAGAAAGTAGGGAGGAAGAGAGGATCTAAATGTCCATGAGTAGGAGGAATACATAAATAAACCAAAAGAAAAAGTAATTTATCTATTCATACTCAAGGAGGAATAGATAAATAAACCACATTGGATTGTATGAGAAATACTGTTCGGCAATTAAAATGACCGAGGAAGTTATATGTATGTGAACATGATTAAGTTTCAAATGCATAGAGTGAAAAAATTATAATTTGCAAAGTATATTTAGATTATATATCATTATACCATCTATTTAAATTTTTTAAACAAATCAAGCAAATGGTGTAATTGTTTATGGATATAAAAGAGCCAAAACAATGTTTAGAAATATTTTAATGCTTCTTAAAAGGATCTAAAAATGTGGCAAAAAATATACATTTAACATCAGCGGTGGGCATATGGGGCGACTTCAGAAAGTTCATGGAAAAAATGAAATTAAAAGGTTAAAAACTTAAAAAAAAAAAAACAAACACACTTCTTTTCAGTATAAGCTCCATCAAGGTCAAGACACTTTTGTAAGTGATGATGTCAGCCATTTACTTCCTCCCTAAAGAAGCGAGGGTCCTGGGAATTTAACCATGTCAATGCAGTCTTTCTTACCTTATTAACTGAAGAAAACTAGGTGCCTTTTAAAACTTTAAGATTAGGAAACAAAAAGACGTCAGAAGGACCCAAATAAGGACTGTAGGGTGGACACCTACTGACTTCCTAGTAAAACTCTCACAAAATTGCCCTTATGTGATGAAAGGAATGAGCAGGAGCATTGTCATGGTGGAGGACTCTCTGGTAAAGCTTTCCTGGACATTTTTCTGCTAAAGCTTTGGCTAACTTTCTCAACACACTCTCATAATAAATAGATATTATCATTTTATTGCCCTCCAGAAAATAAAAAAGCAAAATTCCTTGAGCATCCAGAAAATCTTTTGCCATGGCCTTTGCTCTTGACTGGTCTGCTTTTACTTTGGCTGAAGCACTTCCTCCTCCTGGTAGCCATTGCTTCGATTGTGCCTTATCCTCAGGATTGCAATGAAAGCTATGTTTCATTTCCTGTTCTAATTCTTTGAAGGAATGCTTCAGGATCTTGATCCCACTAATTTAAAATTTCTATTGAAAGCTCTTCTCTTGTTTGCAACTGATCTGGGTGCAATGGTTTTGGCATCCGTCAAGTGGAAAGTTTGCTCAATTTTAATTTTTCAGTCAAAATTGTGTAAGTTGAACCAACTGAGATGTCTATGGCATTGGCTATTGTTTCTGCCATTAAATCCCCTTCAAAACTTGACGTAGATGGTCTGCTGCTGGGACCTTCATCTTCAACATTCTTGTCCTCTCTTGAAATGAGTTATCTGTTTGTAAACTGCTGACTTCTTTGGGGCATTATCTTCATTATGATTGTCTTAAATCATCAGTGATTTCACTATTCTTCCACTCAAACTTCACCATAAATTTGATGTTTGGTCTTGCATCAATTTTAGCAGAATTCATATTGCTCTGATAGGTGCTATTTTCAAACTGATGTCTTATTCTTTTTAGTGCCTCAAACTAGATCCTGTTCAGACATATTACAAGTTAGTTTCAGTTTACTTTGGTGCAAAACAATTTTGAAATCCATGCATAGCTTTTTCATAATACTCATTTTCCATGAACCTTCTGTAGACCCTTCATATAAGTGTCTATTATTTTTGTGTTTTGGGAAGTGTCTGAAATATTTCATAGTTTAAAATGTAAAAGATAAAGTATCAGTAAGTCATAAGCAGCAGCTATGAAGTCTAGAGCAGTCTACCATAGTGGTTTTGTGGGTTATTACCCACAAAAATGTCACTATTATTGTCAATTATGAAGGTCCCTGGTATGCATGTCTAAAACCTTTCCAAAGATCATTCTTAATCTCCAAAAGCAGATCAATGTAAATCAGGTTTATTTGCTAAGCCTGGAAAAAGTTAATCTTGTAATTTATACAATTATTAATAAGTAGCCAAATGATAACAGCTAATATGACTCCTCTTAGCAATTATTATACATGTAATTATATATTATAGTCATTCCTCAGTATCCATGGGTTATTGGTTCTAGGACCCCTGTGGATACTAAAATACAAGAATGCTCAAGTTCCTATAGAAAATGGTATCGTATTTGCATAAAATCTTTGTGTACAACCCATGCAATCCTCCTACGTACTTTAAACCATCTCCTAGATGAGTTTTAAGATCTAATAGAATCTAAATGCTTTGTAAATAGTTGTTATACTGTATCGTTTGGGAGATAAGAAAAAAAGTGACAAGAAAAAAGTCTATACATGTTCAGTAGAGACTCAACCAACCTTTTTGCTTTTTGTTTTTTGTTTTTTGTTTTTTTTCTTTTTTAAAATGGAGTCTCACTCTGTCACCCAGGCTGGAATGCAGTGGTGCAATCTCAGCTCACTGCCTACCTCCCATCCCAGCTCAAGTGGTTCTCCCATCTCAGCCTCCTGAGTAGCTGGAACTACAGATGTGCACTGCCACGCCTGGCTAATTTTTGTATTTTTAGTAGAGAAGGGGTTTTGTCATGTTGCCCAGGCTGGTCTCAAACTCCTGGACTCAAGCAACCCACCTGCCTTGGCCTCTTAAAGTGCTGAGATCATAGGTGTGAGCCACTGTGCCTGGCTTTCTACTTAGAAAAATAATACTTTCAATCCACATCGGTTGAAATTTTTTTAACCAAGTGTCTTTTTTTGACATACAAATACAACCAATACAAAAAGAGATGACTTTTTCCTTTTGATTCCAGTGATAAGTTGCTAAAGAAAATATATATATATATATTTCTTTATATACAGGGACCAGACTGGGTGAGGGAGGCCCTGTGTATGCAGGCCTCTGCACAAGTAGGAATCCGGGTGAGAATCAAGGACCACTCTTGGGAGATCTACCAGAATAGACTGCCTGAGTTGAGCAGAGGGTGAGATGTGAGCAGATGCTGAGGTCAGAGAGACCAACAGATCTCCAGGACAGCAATTTCATGAAGGCTAGAACCTTTACGATACTCCCCAAAGCAGAACTCAGGGATATCCAAGGGGAAGTGTTGGGTGATTTTTCCTTGATAAGGATTTGTTTTTTCTTCCCTGGAAGGGGAACAAGGCCTCGAGATCATGATGAGTATTAGTTCTGAGGCTGCAGCCTCTTTATCCTATTAGAGGAAGGCCTTCTCCCCCTGCTGCAGCCACAGGGTGACCTCAGAAAGAAAAGCAGCTGTTTTGGCCACTAAGAGGCATTTCTGCTGCAGCTTTAACTATGGCCTGGCTGGGTCATGGCAGTGGCACTAATGCCTCACTGAGGCAGTAAGGGGCAAGGCTGGAGAGTGAGGGCAGGGGGACTGCTGCTGTCTGGGGGCTCTCTGAAGAAGGAGGGTGGTGGTGGGAAGCGATGCTCTTACCCTCAGCTATCAGCACCAAGAGATGAGAGGAAAAGGCATCTCTAATCTCTTGGTGCTGATAGCTCTGGGAGAAGATGAGGGGGCCCCTGATGTTATTCTCCCCTGGAGACTAAGAACAGAGGTATCTGGGGTACGGGCAAGAAGCAGAGGAGAATGAATGGTGGGGACTGGCAGAGAGAAACAAGCAGACCCTCTGGTTTTCTTCTATGAATAAAAACCTCAAGTCACTGCCATGAAACCAAGATGTTAAGCTTAGAATGCAGCAACATCCAAGAGCCTAGAGAAGCAGTTATCCCCATGGCGGGTCCCATATAACACCTCACTCCTGGTTCTTTCAGCCTTTCTCATACTGACAGCATGATGACAGAGCCAGCCTTCCGCCCAGAGGCTGCTGGTCCCAAGCTGAGTCCACTCCATGGATCCATAAAAACAGCAGGAAAGAGCTTTCCTCACTTCTCTGCATCTTGGCACAAAAGCTCTTCCCACAGTCTCCATCAGAGCATTCCACCTGCGAAAACCTTAGTCTCTCTGAAGCCTCTCTCTATGCCCAGATGTTACACCCAATGCGTTCCTCTTTGGGGCTCCAAACCACAGACCCAGGACTCCAAGATTTTCATAAAAGTGAACATAAACATTCCACTTTCCCAAGTGTTTATGTGTAGGGCAGGGGAGTTTGCCAGTTATCTAGGAGCTGCAGAGAAGTGGGAGAACCTCCACCCCAGGGCCCAGGAGCCTCACTATGTGAGGATGAGCTTCACGGCCAGGCCTCCACCCACTCTTCCCTCTCCTCTTCATTCTCTCCTAGCACTCCGGTCTCCCAGGAGAGAGGAGGAGGAGCAGCTCATACCACTTCTCCCAGGGTTCTGCGTTCTCGGGGTGCAGCCCGACAGGTGCAGGGCTGAGGAGGCCACAGCTCTGAGGGCACCTGGCAAATGGTGAGACCAAGAGAGACGACAGACCTTAGAAGAGAGTACTGTGATTTGCAAGTAGCTCTGGGAGGTCAGTGGCAGCAGCCACCACAGTGCCTACCTGCATGGGCATGCTGGCTGTCCCCAAACTTGGTTCTGCAGCTCAGGATCTTATAGGAGCAGTCCTCCCCACAGCAACCAGACATGCTGGGGCAAGAGTCATCAATTTCAAATTGCAGGCTTCTCTGAAGAACTGGTAGGGGCCATGGTTGTGCCTGAACACCATTAACATAACCTCCTTCATCTGTGTGCTGTGGGCCATGAGCTGCAGGCTCTGTAGGAGGAAATTCCCCCAGGCCTTTCCGCCACACCTTGCTTCCCATACAGGACTTCATCCCCTGCAGTCCACGTCAAAGAAAAGGCAATAGTAGGTAACTGCATTCCCAAGCGACGAGGTACCAGGCTGGGTCTTACTCTCTGTCCTTCCAGCCCCACTCCCTCTGCTCATACATGGTCTGCTCATACATCGCTTTTGGTCAGGTCCAAGGCCCAATCCATGGTGGCTGGCTGCAGTCCAGACCCTCGCCTACACTCAGTGGTGACATTCAATCCGGTTTCAATCAGATTTCCTCAACAGCAGGAAAGCCTCCAGAAGGTCTCCAAGCCTGTTGACGGCATCCCCTTTGGCACAAACAGCATCCATGGCTGTTGGCTCCCCCAGCCACTTCTGTTTCTTCTCCTTGGCTTTGCTGGACTTTCTCCCCACAGCGGAGATGGCGACGCTCAGCTCCTCCCTCAAACATTTGCAGGCGGGCGCGCTCGGCCTGCGGCTGTGGCTGCGGTGAAGACAAAATGGAGGGGTTCTGCACTGCGCCTGCGCCTTGCGGGCTCCCGGCCCCCTTCCCACTGGGCCCTGGTGCCCACTCGCGCCCCCTCGCGGGCCACGTTGGTTAAACTAATGGATGCAGGATAAGAGGGCCTGTGGCTATAGAGGGCTGACTGGATGTAGAAGTTTATTATATAATTTTGTTTATAAATTATATTATGATTTAATGATTTATAACTTTTTTTGTTTTGCAAGAGTATAGAATTATATATAATTATTGTAGTTTATCCTTATCTTTATTTCACGGAGAGGTAAGTGATAACCAGGGAGTTACAGCGCTTCATAAGTTTCTGGTGAGTACCAGCGAGCAGAGCCAGGATCTAAACCGAAGTCTGCCTTTTTCTGAAGCCACAGTCCTCTTCTTTACACCAAGCTACTTTATAGAAAGAGCATTCTCAGGCCAGAAGCAGTGGCTCACGCCTGTAATCCCAGCACCCAAGAGGTAGAAGTAGGAGAATAGCTTGAACCAGGGAGATGAAGGTTGCCGTGAACCGGGATCGTGCCACTGCACCAGTATCGCACAACTGCACTCCAGCCTGAGCAACAGCGACTCCGTCTCAAAAAAAAAAAAAATTAAAATTAAAAATATAGGAAGAGCATTCTCAGAGAAGCTCAGTTCCAACCTTCAACCTTAGTTTTTTTTTTTTTTAATCACTTTATGTTTTTTATTTAGGGAACGTGTATTGAAGAAAAAATAAGAGAGTCTGGCTAAAGAGATGAAGAGTTCATAAGGGTGTGTCTCAACTTAAACAAGAGTAGCATTGGCAATTGTTGTCCTTATGAGCAGCCGACAAGGCGGAATTGGAATGGTGCTGCTCCTGACTACCTCTACTCCACGCTAGGCTTAGGGGCTGGAGTCACCCAAGCCCTCAGGGTAAGAAAACTCCAATTTGGAACCTAGGACCTCACGACTGGGAACATTTAAACCATCAGTTCCTGCCTTAATCTTATCCCTTCTTCCTCCTCGTGACACCATTTTTGTTCCCCTAACAACTCAGGGCTTTTCCAAACTCTGAGGCAATTCTTACCCCGAGCAGAATTTTGAAAGCCTTTTTCCAATATCATGGTGCTCAACAACAAATTCACTTTGCTGTCACCACAGCCCAGCACATGTTCCCAAAGTCTGAAAGCTGTCTTGTTTGTGATTGAGACCCTGCCAGGCACCCTGGTGTGTCTGGAATCGGTTCCTTCCAGTGGGTTCTTGGTCTCACTGACTTCAAGAATGAAGCGGCAGACCCTCACAGTGAGTGTTACAGTTCTTAAAGATGGTGTGTCTGGAGTTTGTTCCTTCAGATGTTCAGATGTGTCCAGAGTTTCTTCCTTCTGGTAGGTTCATGGTCTCCCTGACTTCAGGAGTGAAGCTGCAGAAGTTCGCAGTGAGTGTTACAGCTCATAAAGGTAGTGCGGACCCAAAGAGTGAGCAGCAGCAAGATTTATTGTGAAGAGCGAAAGAACAAAGCTTCCACAGCATGGAAGGGGACCCAAGCAGGTCTCCACTGGGAGTGGTCAGCTTTTATTCCCTTATTTGGCCCCATCCATGCCTGCTGATTGGTCCATTTTACAGAGTGCTGATTGGTCTGTTTTTACAGAGTGCTGATTGGTGCATTTACAAACCTTTAGCTAGACACGGAGTGCTGATTGGTGCATTTACAATCCTTTAGCTAGACATAAAAGTTCTCCCAAGTCCCCACCCAACCCAGAAGCCCAGCTGGCTTCACCTCTCAATCCCCCCTCTAAACAGGACACCCCAACTGCTGTTGGGAATTGGGCAATGACCACTTTAACTACTTCCTGCTGGATAGGGGCAAAGAAGGGGCCCTGTAGTTGTAGTGTCCTCCAGAGGGAAACTCTCTAGGCCAGTGAAAGGGCCAGTGGGTTTGTCCAGGGGTCCTCGGTAGAAGTTGTTAGTTGAGCTCATTTTGGGTTCCATTTGTAAGACCATCTGTAGCTTGATGGCCTCAATTCTAGAGGAAACAAATTTGACAAGGAGGTTAAAAATACAGGGCCCAACGGCAAGTAATAGCAAGATGGCTGCCATGGGACCTAGAAAGCGGAGAAGCCACATTGCCCAACTGCAGAGGTTGGTATAAGAGTTTGAAAGGCATTGTCTGATTTCAGAAGCCTTTTCCTGTAAACACTGGGCAGCATCTTGTACTATCCATGACCGTTTAGTGTAAAAACAACACTCTTCCCCTAAGAAGGTGCACAGTCCTCCTTTCTCAGCAGTGAGGAGGTCTAGGCCTCAGTGGCTTTGGAGAGTCACTGCTGCCAAAGAGTCTATTTGGGATTGTAGAGTAAGGATAGATTTTGTTATTTCTTGCAAATTGTCTGAGAAATCCTTTGAGAGTGTGTGGTAGTAGGATAATGAAGTAGATAAACTGGCTATTCCGGTTCTGGTAGCAATAGCCATTCCTAACCCTGTAAGTAGGGGTATTAGTTGTATGGCTCTGTGCTGATGGACTTGAGCTTTGAGAGGTACTGACAGGGTCTGATTTCCTGGGGCAGTGTTAATGTTGGGACTTAGAAAGACTAAGGTCCAGTTAGTGGGGAGGCAGATATAGGTCAACATTCCACATAAGAAGAATATATCTTGGCTGGGTAGACAGAACTGGTCGTATATGTTAAAAAGGTGTGAGAGTTTGTTGTTTTCATTTTCCCATACTCCTAGAGTACTTGCCAAGGTAGCTCCAGTGAGCAGCTGGAAAGGCGTGTTGGAAGCAAACTGAGTGGCTCCCTGTGTTCTATTTTCCCACGGGAGAAAAAAAATTTTGTATCTACTAGGAACCACTCGAGAGAGTGACTGAAAGAGGGGATTAGAAGGCATTCACTAGTGGTGGGGGCGCTGCTGCAGGGGGTCCAGGGGTGAATGGTCATGCCGGGAGTATGTTTGCCATTACAAAACCTGGACTGTTTGTTAAGCAGGGAGGAGGCGATGATTTTGGGGGGCCCTGAGAAGCGGACAAGCCATCTGAATGGAGCTGTTTGGGTGACTCGGAAGTTACTATGATCAGTTGGGGCTTGAAATTGTAGGGAGTAATTACACTGATGGGGTAGTAGGTGACCCAGGGGCAGGCCTGATAACAGGTTGCATTGGATGCATAAAGGGGCTTGGAAAGTTATGATGGTATTCGTAGTTACAGGGCCATGTATGGACTTTTCATTGCTTGTGTAATAGGTGAGGTTGGAAATGTAAGAATGTAAAAGTTGGATTGCACGTCCTGTTAGGGTATTCTTGGTCCTATCAGAGATGGGGAAGTTGGCTAATGATTGCATATTTAGAAGTTGGAAAGGGTCTTTTCCTTCATAATGAGGGTGGTAGGTTAAGTTGGTAAAGACACAGTTTTTTGCAAGAATGGGAGTGGCAACATAAGAAGTTGATCAAGAGATACAAAGCCAACAGTCATTTGCCAGGGAAGAAATGGACTGGTTTAACAGAGAGTGGGTTAAGTTGAGAGTCTTGTAGAGGTAGTAAGGAGCTAGTGGAAGGGGAGCGATGATTTTATAAGGTATCCAAGGAAGCAGGAGGGATAGATAGGGAAAGAGTAAATGGGAAGGTTAAAGAGGGTGCTCTGGATGACGAGATCATTTTATCCAGTCTGAGTTAAAGGTAGGGGTAAATTGCTGTCGGAAGAAAGATAGAAAGAAGATTGATGTGATTAGGATTTTCGTCCCAGCAGGAGCTACAGTATATAGTCCTATCACAAAGAGTATGGTTAGTATGCTACTTAATAATATGATGAACTAGCAAAAGGATTCCATTAAAGGGGTAAGGAGAGGTGTTAAAGATAAAGATTTTGTAAGTTTTCACTTATCTTTTTTAAGGAGGAAGGGGTTTTTCTTCAGGATCATTGGTAGGAGCCTTTTTAGTCTGGGATGTTTCCTTCCAAAATAGGAGATGCGAGTCCTCCAATAGTTCACAGGTGTATCGAGGCTGGTCTGGCTGATCTTGGGACTCCTGAGCTGACCGTCCTGCAGGTTCCTCAGGGGGTGTCCAAAGTTTAACTCGGGTGTGACGAGTGCAAGATTCCACTCCTGCCACCTTAACTGCAGTGGGGTTAGACGGGATTACCGAGTATGGTCCTTCCCACAAAGAGTCCACAGATGATGAGGCAGAGGGGAGAGATTTGACCAACGCTAGACCTCCTGGTTGAAACAACTCTGTTCCTTTTTCTCTGAGACATCCTTCAGGTAGGTTTTTAAGGTTTCATTGATATTTTGCCAAAGAAGTCATATCTTTCACCAAGTTGGCCATTTCTTGATCAAGTAAGAGGTCATTTGTGAGAAAAGGTCATCCATACAGCATTTCATATGGACTGAGCCCCATTTTGTGAGGAGATTCTCAACAAGGCCATGGGCAAAAGAGTAGGCCATGGGAGATGAGTTTCTTGTGTAAGTTTCCTTAAGTGCCTCTGGAGTGTTTCATTTGCCTTCTTGACCTTCCCTGAGGATTGTGGCCTTCGGGTGCAGTGAAGGTAATATTGTATCCCTAGCATCCTGGAAATTCCCTGAGTTATCATGGCTTCAAAAGCCGGACCATTGTTGCTCTCTTAAGCTTTGGAGAAGCCCAAATGTAGGAAATATTTCATGAATTAGAACTTTAATCACTTCCTGAGCCTTCTCTGTCTTGCAGGGGAAAGCTTCTATCCTATTTGTAAAGGTATCAGCACAGACCAACAAGTATTGAAATCCCTTTGACTTAGGCATATGGGGGAAGTCTAACTGCCAGTCCTCTCCAGGATAGTGACCTATTCTTTGTCCCCTAGAGGGGGTCTTACAATGGACCAAGGGATTATTCCTTTGGCACACCTCACAGGCTTTGACTACCTGTCGGATGGTCCAGAGGAGATGTGACCCTGTAAATAGGGATTTGGCCATTTGATGAGTGTTTTCAATACCCATATGAAAAGTTTGGTGGAGAGTTTTAAGTATTTTCCACTGGTTGGCTTCAGATATAAGTACCTTTCCTTCTTCTGTCATTAACCACCCCAAGGGGAGAAAACTATGCCCCCATGAAAGTCCCCATTCTGTTTCAGTCGGGGAATACTGAAGCTTAATCTCTTGGAGGGGGTTTTCCATACCAAGGGTCCTTCCATAGGTATTTCTAATGGGAGTTTCCACCTGGCAGCAATTTTGGCCTCAGCATCTGCCCAACAGTTTCCTTCTGCTTTTTCTCCTTCACCCTTCTGATGGCTTTGGCATTGTAAGACTGCCACCTCCTTGGATTTTTGCACTGTGTGCAATAACTCCATAATTTCCTTGTGGTATTTAATGGGGGTTTCCCCAGAGGTTAGGAACTCCCTTTCTTTCCATATTGCAGCATGCGCATGTAGGATTAGATAAGTATGCTTGCTATCTGTATACACATTTATTCTTTTTCCCTTTCCCAGTTCTAAGGCTTGGGTAAGTGCCACTAGTTCTGCTAACTGGGCGCTGGTCCCAGGGGGAAGAAGCTTATTTTGAAGTACGGTTACATCACTATGGCATAACCTGCCCTTCGTATCCCATTCTCCACAAATGAACTTCCATTGGTATATAGGTTAAGGTCAGGATTAACTAAGGGGACTTCTAAGAGATCATCTTGGGCAGCATAAGTCTGGACTATAATTTGTTGGCAGTCATGCTCGATTGGTTCCTCATCCTCTGGGAGAAAAGTTGCAGGGTTGAGGGCCACACACACATTTTTTGAAGCACTGGTCCCTCAAGGAGTAGCACCTGGTATCTAAGTAGGCAGTTGTCTGATAGCCATAAACTTCCTTTGGCACCTAGTATGCATTTACATCATGAGTAGTCCAGACAGTGAGATCCTTTCCTTGTATTATTTTGATAGCCTCTGACACTAAAACAGCCACCGCCGCAACTACCCGTAAACAGTGAGGCCAGCCTTTTGCTACTGCATCAATTTCCTAACTTAGGTATGCCACCGGTTGTGGGGTTGTCCCACGAGTCTGAGTAAGGACTCCAAGAGCTATCCCTGCTCTCTCTGTGATGTACAAAAAGAAGTTTTGTCCTGTGGGAAGGCTTAAAGCTGGAGCTTGTACTAGGGCCTGCTTTAAGGGTTTGAAGGCTGTTTCTGCCCCTGGTTTCCATTCTACTAGATGAGTATTTGCCCTCTGGGTCTCCTTGATTAGAGTATAGAGCAGCCTAGCTATCTCACTGTATCTGGGGATCCATAGTCAGCAAAAGTTGGTGATTCCAAGGAACCTCCACAACTGTTTTAATGTCTTAGGGCAAGGATAAGCCAGTATAGACTGTATTCATTCCTTGCTGAGGGCCCTGGTCCCTCTGGCTAAGATTAGGCCTAAATATTTGACCAGCTGTAGCAAAGCTGGACCTTCAACCTAGATGCCTTGTACTCTTGATTAACTAGAAAGTTCAAGAGATCTAGAGTAGCCAGGTGGCATGAGGCTTCTGAACTGGTAGCCAAAAGTAAATCATCCATGTACTGAAGGACCAGACTGCCTGGACCTGAAGTGGCCTAGATCTTGGGCCAGTGCGTGACCAAATAGATGAGGGCTATCCCTAAATCCTTGGGGCAAGACTGTCCACATAAGTTGGAATGTGTGGTCTGTGGGATCCTCAAAGGCAAAGAAAAACTGGGAGTCAGAGTGCAGGGCAATACAGAAGAAGGCATCCTTGAGGTCCAGAACAGTGAACTATTCTGCTTCCTACAGTATTTGAGAGCAGGTTATAGGGGTTGGGTACAACTGGATATAGAGGAATTAATGCCTCATTGATGAGTCTAAGATCTTGCACTAGTCTCCACTAACCATTTGGCTTTTGTACTCCTAGAATCGGGGTGTTGCAGGTACTGCTGCATTTCCTTATTAAGCCTTGAGCTTTTAAGTGTTTAACAATATCCTGTAATCCTTTATGAGCTTCAGGCCTTAAGGGATATTGCCTTTGATAAGGAAAAGTGGTGGGCTCTTTTAGCCTGATTTGGACTGGGCAGGCAAAATTGCCCTTCCAAATTGTCCTTCCAATGCCCAGACTTCAGGGTTGATTCCCTTCTCAAGCAAGAGACAACAAATGGGTAACTTGTTCCCCATATTCATGTGAATAATAGCTCCAGCTTTGGCTAATACGTCCCTCCCTAATAAAGGTGTGGGACTTTCAGGCATAACAAGAAGGGCATGTGAAAAGAGCAAAGTCTCCCAATTACAACTGAGGAGATGGGAGAAATACCTGGTTACAGGCTGTTCCAGAATTCCTCAGATGGTAACAGACCTTGAGGACAGTCGTCCGGGACAGGAGATTAACACTGAGAAGGCCGAGCCAGAGTCCAGGAGGAAGTCAATTTCCTGGCCCTCAATGGTTAAACTTACCTGGGGCTCAGTGTGGATGACATGAGCTGGCGTTTGCCCTGGGCACCTTCAGTCCTGTTGTTGGATCATCTGGCTGGGGGCTTCTGGCCCAGAGAACCATTGTACTCTGGGGCAGTGTGCCTTCCAGTGATTACCTCAGCATAGCAGACATGGATGAGGGGGTGGCTTGTTTCTCATTGGACAATCTTTTTTAAAGTGTCCTTGTAAGCCACACTGATAACAAGCCCTACCAGGTGATTGGCCTGCTCCATTTTCTGTCCTCTCTGAACCACCAAGGTTTGTTTGTCTGAGGGCCACAACTAAGGCTGCGGCCTTTCTCTGATATCTCTTTTCCTTTTGGGCCTTTTCCTCTTGGTCCCTATTATAGAACACCAAGGTTTCCAGGTTTAATAATACCTCCAGGTTTTGTTCAGGGCCCAGGGCTTTCTTCTGGAGCTTTCTCCTAATATCTGTGGCTGATTGGGTAATAAACTTATCTTTTAGGATCAAATGACCCTTGAAGGAGTCGGGTGACAGGGGAGTATATTTTCTTAAGAACTCCCTTAGCCACTCAAGGAAGGCCGAAGGATTATCTTCCTTTCCCTGAGTTATGGTGGACATCATTGACTAATTCATGGGCTCTTTCCTAATTCTCCTTAGTCCTTCTAGAACACAGGTCAACACATGTTTACGACTCCAGTCCCCACGATCTGAGCTGAGGTCCCAGTGGGGATACATACTGGGGACAGCCTGCTGACTGGTAGAGAATTTGTCCCTTTCTTTGGCTGTCATTCTATCATTTACTTGACTAAGATACCAAGTATCTCCAAACTCTCGGGCTGCAGCTAAAGCCACATTCTTTTCATTAAAGGCCAGGGTTTGATCTAACAATAGCCTGACATCTCTCCAAGGGAGACAGAAGGCTTGCCCTAGACCCTGTAGGACATCTATGTACCTATCAGGATCATCTGAAAACTTCCCCAGGTCTGCCTTGATCTCCTTTAAATCAGAGAGGGAGAAGGGGACATGTACCTGGGTTGGGCCAAATTCCCCTCCCCCTACAGCTTGAAGGGGACATAACCGATAGCCTGGGGGGGTTTTGTGGTCCCTTGGAGATTTCTCTGCTTATTTCCTTCTGGGAGGGGGAGATTAGAGGAGGCTTATTATTAATAGGAAGGGGGGCTATAGGGAGGCTAGGCTATGGGGGTAAGCTGAGAGTTTCTCCTGTGGGATGTAAATTCCAAGCTTTGCATAGTTGTGTATTCTCCTTCAATGAAAAGAAAGCTCGGACACAAGGTATTTCATTCCATTTACCTTCCCTCTTACAGAAAAGGTCAAGCTGCAGGATAGTATTGTAATTTATACTTCCCTCAAGTGGCCATTTTTCCCCATCAGAGAGAGAATATTGGGGCCAGGCCATAGTGCAGAAAAAAAATGAGCCACCTCTTTTTCAGGGTTTGTGGGTCAAATTGGTCCCAGTGGCTTAGGATGCATTTCAAGGGTCAGCCTGTTGATGCCTGAGTGTTTCCCATCTGGAAGACAAAACTGCCCGCGATTTTGGTTTGTTTTGTTTCTCCCCCTGCCCAAGAACCCACAATGGTCCTTGGACCCTGCTGATCAGAATAGTTGCACTCACCAACGCAGCAGCAGAAACACTAGTTTTCCTCCTAGACAACAAGGAGGACTGAGAAAAATAGGATTTACTGGCCCTTACCGACTCATTCTCGAAAACCTGTTAAGAGTCCTAAGCATTCTCCTGTTAGTACTGGGACTTTACTCCTGTCCTATAAAGACGTTATGCTCCAAAAATGAAGTGGAGGGCCATACCCTGAGTGAGGGAAGGGATCTCCAGGGTTGGAAGAGTGACACCTTTTGTCCTCACTTGAATAAGAAGGATATCATTTCTGAAGCTCCCCATATCCTAGCTTCAGGAATAGTTTCTGTTAGGCCTGCTTGTCTGAGGAGGGATCCTAGAATTCCAGATAGTCCCCCTGTCCCAACAGGGCTTTGGGCAAAAATTATGTCTTTCTGATTGGTGAGCCCAGGTGCCTAAAGAAAGTAACAGTACTGAAGTTTATACTAGAAATCATTCTTATAGGAGAAACTAGAAAAGCACCAGAGACAGGCAGTGGTTTTTAGAAGTGGGACTAGCCAAGGAGAAGAGAGGGGAGAGGAAGATTATATGACAGGCACTAGGACCCAGGAGGCAAGAGTCAGGATAGATAGGATAGATGGGTGAGTCTCGCTTGGACGACATGACTTTGAGAGTTCTGCTCATGACTGCAGGGTCAACCAACCTGTTGTTGGGACCCCAGAGTTGTATGGCTTTCCTCTCTGTTGACCCTTGGCTCAGCCCAGAAGTACAGGAAAAGCAGAAGCTGGTTCCAGGCAAACCAACTCTCCCACTCCCAAAGAGTCGGGGGTTGTTAGAGAGCCCTTTCCCAGAAAGCCTGACACCCGTGTCTTTAGTCCTTAGTCTTTATCCCTGACACCCGTGACTAGTCCATGCTAGTCACTTTTAACTGGCTGACAGGTGCCCAGTATTTAGCCACCGAATTCTAAGGAAAAATAGGACAGAATAGCAAGTGAAAGGGGTCCAATGGTACTCATCGCTTGGTGATTGTCCCATTTGGGTAGCCAAAATGTGTCCAGAACTGGTTCCTTCCCGTGGGTTCTTGGTCTCGCTGACTTCAAGAATGAAGCCTTGGATCCCCACAGTGAGTGTTACAGTTTTTTTGTTTGTTTGTTTTGTTTTGTTTTGTTTCGAGATGGAGTCTCACTCTGTGGCCCAGGCTGGAGTGCAGTAGCACCATCTCGGCTCACTGCAAGTTCCACCTCCGGGGTTCATGCCATTCTTCTGCCTCAGCTTCCCAAATAGCTGGGACCACAGGTGCCTGCCACCACACCCAGCTAACTTTTTGTATTTTTAGTAGAGACAGGGTTTCACCATGTTAGCCAAGATGGCCTCAATCTCCTGACCTCGTGATCCACCCACCTTGGCCTCCCAAAGTGCTGGGATTACAGGTGTGAGCCGCCATGCCCAGCCGAGTGTTACAGTTCTTAAAGATGCTGTGTCTGGAGTTTGTTGCTTCAGATATTCTGATGTACCCAGAGTTTCTTCCTTCTGGTGGGTTTGTGGTCTCACTTGACTTCAGGAGTGAAGCCGCAGACCTTCACAGTGAGTGTTACAGCTCTTAAAGGTGGTGTGTCCGGAGTTGTTTCTTCCTTCCAGTGGGTTCGTGGTCTCACTGCCTTCAGGAGTGAAGCTGCACACCTTTGCAGTGAGTGTTACAGCTCTTAAAGGTGACACATCCGGAGTCGTTTGTTCCTCCCAGTGGGTTCATGGTCTCACTGACTACAGGAGTGAAACCGCAGACCTTCACAGTGAGTGTTACAGCTCATAAAGGCAGTGCAGACCCAAAGAGTGAGCAGCAGCAAGATTTATTGTGAAGAGCGAAAGAACAAAGCTTCCACAGCATGGAAGGGGACCCCAGCGGGTTGCCGCTGCTGGCTCAGGTGGCCAGCTTTTATTCCCTCATTTGGCCCCACCCATGTCCTGCTGATTGGTCCATTTTACAGAGTGCTGATTGGTGTGTTTACAAACCTTTAGCTAAACACAGAGCGCTGATTGGGGCATTTACAATCCTTTAGCTAGACATAAAAGTTCTCCAAGTCCCTACCCAACCCAGAAGCGCAGCCAGGGCTTCACCTCTCACTGGGGCCTGACAGCTTTTATCTCTCTAGGGGACCTCATCTGCTCATAGATCCTACTGGGTGTTGCTCATGAGCCAGATTTGGGCAAGAACATTTTAGGTTTTATTCTGGGTTTCTATTCCTACTTACAAGCTGTCAAAGAACCAACTTTCAACAAATTGAGATTAAAAGATCTAACAGACAATTATTAGTGATTCATGAACCAGACAGCATCCAGCCCACAAAATAGAAGGGAGCTCAACTGAGCTGAGCATGGAGGGCAGGCTTCATAGGCAGAAAAGGCTGAAGAAAGCCGAAACAAGGAACATAAGGTGGACTTGTCATTTCAAAGTTACTTTCCTTACAGAGAGTCTTGGTGGCTTAGTGAGGTGGGGCTATCATATCTCTTCTGATTTCTCAAAAGATCAGACTTTACAAGTAAACAGCTTAGCATCTGGTTTGGTGATGTGGAACCATAGTATGAGTAACTCTATTTGGGGTAGGTCTGTTGGGGCCTAGTGCAGGAATTCAGTCCAATTCAATGGCCTCCCATAAACTTTATTTAACAGAGCTCTGTGATGTTGAGCAAGTTACTTTACTTCTCTGGACCACAGCTTCCTCATTTGGGAATGAAGATTGTAATGCCAGCTACCTCCTAGGCTTATTGTGAGGAGTAAATACATAGGGATGAAAAGTGCATATCAATACAATGCCTGTCACTGAAGGACTCATTAGGTGTTAGCTGTTATTAGACTATAGCTATTGTGAATATCAGGCTTCCCCTCTGTGTTGTCTGGGGCTTCTGAATATCACCTTCTCCTGAGTTTCCCATTGTCCTGTTTGTCCCCCTGCAAGGCCCTTTATCATACTGGGTGAGAACCCCCAGGATACATCTTCTCTGTCTTCATGCTCTTCAATTGCTGTTTTATTTCTACAGTTGGATTTTTCCCCCAGGACCTGCAGCTGCTGAAATCTTCTCAGCACCTGCAGTATCCCAGAGGGCAAAGACAGGGCCAAGTATTGGATTCTGGATTCTCTTCATTGTTGTCCCCCTGCAAGTGGAGAGGTATCCAAGCTGGGCCTTGTCCTAAGATATGACGGAACTGATCTTCCAGCAAGCACGTGAACTTAGAAGAGAACAACATGCACCACATGAGAATGCATACTGGCCAACACCCTATGCAAACATCCAGAGGAGCTGTGCTCAGACTCCTGACTCATGAAAATAGTGAATTTATAAACGCATATTGTTTAAAGATGATAAATTTGTGGTGATTTGTTACATGGAAATAGAAAACTAATAGAGATAAAACTTGACATTTGAAGTGCATCACATAATGACATTAGTAGATGAGAATCTCTCAAGAAAAAAGTAATATTTTGAGTTAAAATGAGAGATTGGATATATAATTCTTCCTCCTTCCACAATCCCAGGAAATGAGTAGTTAAAAATTTTTTTAATCTTACAAGATAAGAACAACAGAGATGCTTGAAATAAGGGCTGATTCTTCCTCACTCCCTTTCTTATGTAACTGAACTTCCTCACACTTGAGGAGAAGTACATTTCCCTGCTCCTTGATTTTCAACTCAGCCATGTGGCTTGCTTTGGCCAATCAGTTATAGGTAGATGCGATGTGACCAGAGGCTTAAAACTCATAACTGATCTTGACACCACCTTTGCAAAATTATGACTGAGACAGCAAAAGAGATCTAATTTAACCAACTCCATCTTCTTCTAACCTGCAAGCTGTGCTTGTTCATTCTGGGTGTAGGCTGAACTAACTTTGGGAGAAACTTAGTTTATAGTTTAAAATAAAGATCATAAGAGCCCTTTCCCAAAGCAGACCTTCTTTTTGCCTGGGGACTAGATTGCTTTTGTAGGACTGAGAGTAGCCATAAGATTAGAAACTATCATTTAGGAATCATGCAGCTGGAAGCTACAAGATTCTGACCCTCCCTAAATTGCTCCTAAGATCAATGCTTGAGATATTTTGCAGACCCTGCACTTGATGGCACCACTTAGATCAATAAACTGGTTCATCTGATCTTGCGGCCCCTTATCCAGGAACTGACTCAACACAAGAAGACAGCTTCAACTCCCTATGATTTCATCTCTGACCAATCAGCACTCCTGACTCACTGGCTTCCCACACACCCACCAAGTTGTCCTTAAAAACTCTGCTCCCCAAATGCTCAGGGAGACTGATTTGAGTAATAATAAAACTCTGTTCTCCCATACAGCCGGCTCTGTGTGAATAACTCTTTCTCTATTGCAATTCCCCTGTCTTGATACATTGGCTCAGTCTAGGCAGCAGGCAAGGTGAGCCCATTGGGCAGTTACGATCTTGCCTTTTATGCTTCTACCATCACTATGTGAACTACATACTGTTTTCAAGAGTGCCTTGTAGTTATGTTACAATCAAAGTCAACTTTAAAGCAAGAAACACCACAAGAAATGAGGAGGATCACAATGTAATGAAGAAGTGCTCGGATCACCATGAAGATATCACTTCTACCAATTCTAAATCATATGCATCCAATAACATAGCTTCAAAATACATAAAGAAGAAATTAGTGAAACCAAAAAAATACACAAATGCAAATTGTTGAAACTAAAAAAGAAATAAAACTAAGCAAAAAAAAAAAAAAAAAGTAGGAGATTTTGACACAGTCTCTGAAACTAGTAGAACATGCAGACAAAAATACAATCAGTAAAAATGTAGATGCTCTAAACAACACAATTAACATGACCAGATTGGCACCTACAGAATACTATTCCAACAATGGCAGAATACAATGAAATGAAAACTCCAGAAAATACATCAGTGAAGTCTTCCAGACTAATTAGGAAGAAGCAATGTCAATCATTTACAAACTCTTTAATATTGCATATATTTATGGAAAAAGATCAACCTGGGCCACTACCTCACACCATACACAAAATCAGGCCCAGGGAGAATTTTTTAAAATCTGGTAAATCTAAATCTGAGAGGTAACACAAATAAAGCTTCTTAAAAATAAAATAAGGAGATATCTTCATGACCCTTGAGTAGACAAAGACTTATTAAATAAGACATGTTTAAAAATCATCCCTAAAGGAAAAGATTAATGAATTAGAAAAGTGAAGAATTTGTGTACATTGTGAAAAAGCATGTCATCAAAAGGCAGAAAAATATTTACAATGATGTATCTGATTTTAAAAATTTTTATCCAGAAAAAACAATTATTAATTAGTAAGAAAATGACAGATAAGCCAATAGAAAAATGGACAGAAACTTAAATAGGCACTCTCTGAACAAGATATACAAATGACCAGAAACATATATCATCATAAGTCATCAAGAGATGCAAATTAAAATTGCAATGAAATAACAATATGCACCCAATTAGAATGGCTCATATTTTAAAACCAAAAATATCAAGTACTGGTGAGGATGTGGGGCCAATGAAACTGCCAGTAGGAGCATAAATTGGTGCAGTTACTTTGGAAAACTGGCAGTATCAACTAAAACTGGAAAAACCCATCCCCTAAGACCCAGAAATCCCCTTTCGACATATCAACCCAACAGAAAAGCACACACATGTACACTAAAAGACATAAACATTAATGTTCACAATGGCATTACCTGTACAAAAGAAAAAAAGGCATGAGATCCAGAAAAACAGAAATACAGCACAGGACAAAGATAAGGGGAATTCCAAGAATTAGAGCAAACAGAAATCCCAGGATTAGAGCTGCCCAGGGATCCCAGGAAGCTAGCAGCACAGGGAAGAGAATGGAAGCTTCTAAGGGATGGCTTCAGGGAAGAAAAATGGGATTAATGGATTCCCTGATGCAAGTCAGCTCGAGGAAAATTACACTGTGGGCTGTGAGATGTGTGCAAAGAATGAGCAATGAGCACAAAGAAAACTAACTAAAGACATGGGCCATTGTTACTTTCAGGAAAAGAAACAAAAAGAAGGAAATGTCACACTCCAACCTTCAGCTGTGAAGATTATTTGTATACATATATTAATATTCTGAATATTGTCTCCAATAATGTGGAATGACTATGTTGGCAGGATAAAGGAAAGGGATTCAGAGACGGAGACATTGTAAGAAAGCTAAATCTTCATTTGCTACAATAGGAAGTCAGTAGATAATGTCTAAATTTTGGAAACAATTAGATGTGTAAGGGCCAGAAGAGACAGATAAAATAATTGAAAGTGCTTGTCCTTAGAGTGGAAGAGAAATGTGGAGGGATTGGGGAAGGGAGAGATGGAACCATTGCATTTTACAAAAGCCTGTTAGAACTATTTGAGTTTTTCCAACTCTGTGTTGATATTACTTTGATAAAATAAAAATCAAGTAACTAAACAATGAGTGAAATGAGAAAAAGTTCTAGAACATAAACCAAAATAGTAACAGTGTCTCTAAGTAATGTGATTATAAGTCATTAGTTTTCTTTCTTTTTTCTCCTGATTTTTCTACAATGAATATTTTTAACAGTTAAAAGATCCAGTTTATTATTAAGCAGAATATTTTATTTATCTGAGGTCATAATTGTTTTCTGTGAACCCCTGAGGGAACTGTTACAGGTTGCTCAGCAATGAAATCAGAGCTCAGGGAGCTCCAAGCTGGGGCCTGGCAGAAGTGACACTGCTGGGCCCGAACAGAGCAACAGGTGATCCAAACAGTGTCCATAAGGGCAAGCCAGGCACTCATTTCCGAAGTGGTCAGTGTACAAGTCTGATGGGCAGGCATGGGCACAGAGTGTGGGTGGGCACGTGTGGAAGCCGGGCAGAGGTTTCGCACCTAGAAGCCCAGCAACAGACAATCACATTTCACATACACAAGAGGCTCTGCCTTTCAGGCTGTAGACGCCCAAGCAGGGTCTGGTTTCAGGAAGCATCACTTAAGCTGAGGATAGGTGAGGCTTCAATCTTACCAGGAGAAACTAGATGTTAGGCAAGTAACCCATCTGCCCTCAATGAGTTCAGAAAAAGCCAACATGGGACACTGGGGGATCTCTCTAGGGTCCAAGCTCTAGGATTCCTGGCAGCGAGAGACTTGGGGGTAACTCAGGGAGCCCAGCCATTGCAACCAAACCCCTGGGAACTGTGCCCAGAGTCATCAATTCATTACACCCTGTGTTAGTTTCCTACAGCTGCTGTAACAAAGTACCACAAACAGAGCATATAAACAACAGCAATTTATCGTCTCACCGTTCTGGAGGCTAGAAGTTCAAGATCAAGGTGTCAGAAGAGCCATGCTCCCTCTGAAGGTGCTAGAGAAGGATCTGTTGCAGGCACCTCTCCTAGATTCTGGTAGTTCCTTGGCTTGTGGCAGCATAACTGCAATCTTCACGTGATTGCTCTCTCTGTCTCTCTCTCTCTCTCTCTCTGTCTCTTTTTCTCTCTCTCTCCGTCTCTCTCTCTTTCTCTCTCTCTCTGTCTCTCTCTGAGTGTGTGTGTGTGTTTTCTGTCTGTCTTCATGTCCAAATTCCACTTTCTCATAAGAACACCTGTCATATTTGGATTAATGGCCCACCCTATTTCAGTATGACCTTATTTTAACTTTATTCATCACATTAATGAATTAACCCTATATTTACAGTAACCCTATATTCAGACAAGGTCACATTCTGAGGTCATGGGGGTTAGGACTTCAATGTATGAATTTGGGGAGGGGGGACACAATGCAACCCATAATACAGCCCAGAGTGATATAGGTATTAGAGTTTGGATTCAGCCTCAACCAGAAAGTGGGGCATACCAGTGGATCCAATTTCAAGGAGCTGAGGAAAAGCGTGGCAGGATAAAAGAGCAAAGCCATACCATCCTTAGGTGCATATATGAGAATGAACGAATGTATAGTATTACCCATTAGACTTCAGGTGTGACGTGGAAGTATGGTACAGTAGGATGACACAAAGGAGTTGTCATTAGCATCGCTGCTGTGATCATTATCAAAATCACAGCCAACAAGTCCTGAGCACCTACCTAAATGAACTGTTTTACATGATTCGACGCAGCTAATCCTCAGCTTGGACCAATGGGATGGGTATGACTATTATCCTGTGAACAAAAGTTTTCTGAAAGGGAATTTAGAGGAAAGAGACTTTATTCCCCTAACAGTTGGCAAACTGAAGAGACACAGCCTTCAGTGTAAAATGAAGGTACGTCCCAGAAAACAAACGAAAGGTTTTTCTTTTATAGTGAAAGATCCCATCCAGGTTCCCACTCAGGTCCACTTAGTCAAATAAAGGATTGAGGCTTGCTTAGTTCTGACCGGTTGATGTTTGGTGAGTTCTGATTGATCAACATTTGCTGAGTTCTGATTGGTTGACATAGGTCACAGCCTATTGGTTGGCTCAGGCAGCACAAACATGAACAGGCAGCTATGAAAGCCCCTAAGTTAAGCAGACATGCAGGTTTTCCAGGAACTCCTAGTATGTGTGTGACCTCTAGTAAGCAAATGGCCACTTGGCTCTTGAATTTAGGCTATTAACCACTCAGGATTCATCTGAGGGACTGGCTCTTTCAAGGTTCAAATCCACCCCCCTCCCTGTTTATCAATAGTGCTATCAGATAGCACTGATGATTGATTAGGTTGGTTGCATCCCATCATCCTGCTAGAGTGGCTGGCAACCTGTTCCAGATTCTTCTAGTCCCGTGCAGAAATCCTTTGACAATGCAGTGACCGACTGAGCAACTAGAGCCATTTACTTATGAGAGGCACTCAGGCACCCGTTAAATTTGAATTAACATCTCTTGGCTTAACTTGGCTTCAGTTTCCAGCTGGAACGAGTCTAAAGTCTCAAGGTGTTGGGTCAGCACGATCCTGGTGAGGGTCTCTTGCAGGCATCTGTTAAAGCAGACTAGAACGATTTTAAAGGGGAGCCAAGTGCTTAGTCCAAGGAGATTCACTACGATTTGTAGGATAGAACACAGAAGGAATCCTATACCAGAAGAAGACGGATGAAAATATCTGGAAATTGGAATTCTAATGCAGTAAGCCCAGCCAGGAGGCTTTCTGAAGGTGTCCTTTTCAGACGGCCAGCTGTAGGATTTGGCCAACTTTGGATCTCAGATGTTTCTAATTCAACCTGACTGGAAGTATTTACCCAGGTGCAACAGGAAGTGTTAGTGACAGCATAAACACCACCACATGCCATGAGGAGACAGTCTAATGCAATGTGGTTGTGCAGGATCACATGGGCAAGGGAATCTAGAAATCTCTGTTGTGCCCTGATGGTAGAGGCAGTGGAGTGGGCAATTCTGCTAACTACAGGAAAGGTTTCTGATCCTATATTCATTCTAAGCAGGGTCTAGCCCAAGCCAGGACCCGAGAATCCTTTCCCATTTAGATCCTTCACTAGGGTTAAGCCCACCAGGTAAATCACATCCTTGAGGGTATCCACAGCTACCATCTTTATAATCTGAGGGGTTCTCACCAGCATAGTCATCACTTATTGGTAGAGCTCTTTTGGCCCTGGGATGTAGAGTCTATATTCCCTGAGTTACAGAATTAATAATGGTGACAGGAGCAACGACTTGACCCGGAAAGTAAATGCCTGTGTTTTCTCGGGACCTGAGGCAAGGGTAGAAAAAATCTTTTTGGATGACGTAGTTGCAGCCAAAAACACAGCCTGAAGGGGCACATAATTATCCTGAGAGGTTATGAAAATTCAGGGAGCTGTTTACAGGCAAAAGAGGGTATGTGGTCAAACCAAGTACCTGTCTTAGGTAATGACACAGTGGTATGATCCAACCGGTAGATTTGGGGAACCATGGAGGAGACTCTTAAGCTTTTTTTGGTATATTCTGCAGAGAGGAGTCTTACTAAGTGTTCTGTTTCTATGGGATTTTGCAAGATATAGAGTAGAAGTGGTGGTGAGTATTCAGAAGAAGGGGAGGAAATGCAAGGTAGGGTAACAGGAAGGTATTTATGGGATATACCAGTGAGGAGAAAACAAGGATGAACCTCAGGAGCATGAATATGCACCCAATAGTCAACAGTCAGTGGATCAAACAGGGGTACCAAGCAACTGAGCACTACATTAAGGAAGCTGGTCACTAGGATAATTATAGGATTCCTGTTTCCTCCAATGAATTCAGCAGGGGGAAAGGCGGCGTATCCAATGCTCAGTTAGCTTTTGCCTGCAGAGGCAAGGGATTGGGATTGCTGTATCTAGGCATTATCTTCCCATGAGTAGGAAGAACTGGAAAGCAGAGTCAAGAAAGAAAGGAAAAGGAAGAAGTAAGGCATGGTGTAAAAAGAGGGGATTATAAAGAGTCCAGCAAGGCAATGAGTCCCATGGTGTGTCTAAACAGTGGAATATATGGAATTACCCCAGAGTGGCATAAGACACCCAGGATGCACAAGATTCTCAAAGCTGTGATAATTAAAATAATTACAAAGTAAACATAAGGACTAGGCATGTTAGCTCAAGATAAGAAAGAGGTTATACAGGCCTGCTCTGGTATCTTGGGAGAAAGCAGTCTACCTCAGATGTTGTCTTCTTGTCCCGGTGGCTGTAGTTTGATTAACTTGAGTTTGATATCAGTGACCAGTTGGGAGGTTCACTTGGTAGAAGGATCAAGAGCCTTCTTTTTAAATGAGAAATATGGATCCATGACTCAATGCCCTGTAATTTAGCAGCACACAGGCTGGTTAAAAGTACCTGATAGGGTCCCCTTCCAGTGAGGCTGGAGGGAATTCTTAACTTGGTGTCTTTTCCATGAATTTCCTTGATGAAGCAGCAAATTTTTGGACTGTAACTGATTATAAATAGCTTTTTTAGAAGAATAAAAGTAAAACCATAATTGTCAGTGGATTACATAAGACTTAGAATGGCCATAAAGATGCAATTGAGAAAGAAATTTGATTATTTCTGACACATACGAGCTAATAATAATCAAAATCATGACTGATAGTACATATAACAGATCAGAATCTTAGGAATCACATACGATTTTGGAACATATATTAATAATGCATTACACAAATATAACTTAAAGGAAATTGAACACTATTTCTTGTTTGATAATGCTTCCCACGTGACTTGCCCAATAAGTCTAATCATTTAATATCTCTACAAGATGAAAAATACATTATTTGATGCTCTCCAGAGATCCTACTGGGAAATCTTAAAGTTAATTTTAGGTCAAAAATACTTAATTTAGAATCTTGTTCCTGGGGGAAACCCACCAAATATGTAAAAAGGTTCAAAATACTTGATCAAAAGAGAATCACAAGTCACTACTAAATAGTAGTTATTCATTTAACCAGAGTGATAATAAAAAGACTTAAAAAGCAATAAAGAATGTTACATGGATATAAAAACTCTAACCTTTTAAAGCTCAGTTTTCTTTTTTTTTTTGAGACAGAGCTTCAGTGTTTCATTGTTGTAGCCCAGGCCGGAGTGCAATGGCATGATCTTGGCTCACTGCAACCTCCACCTCCCGGGTTCAAGCGATTCTCCTGCTGAGCTCAGCCTCCCAAATAGCTGGAATTATAAATGTGTGCCACCATGCCCAGCTAATTTTTATATTTTTAGTAGAGACGGGGTTTTGCCATGTTGGCCAGGCCAGTCTCGAACTCCTGACCGCAAGTGATCCACCTGCCTCAGCCTCCTAAAGTGCTAGGATTCCAGGAGTGAGCCACCGTACCTGGCCAGTTTTCCTTTTTTTTTTAGAGACAGGGTCTCGATCTGTCACCCAGGCTGGAGTACAGTGGTGTGTTTGCTGCAGCCTCAAACTCCTAGGCTCAAGTGATCCTCCTGCCTCAGCCTCCCAAGTAGCTATTAGTTTTCCTAAGTAACCAAAAATTCAATAAAGATAACATAAAACACAGGAAATTATCTTAGTAAACACAGAGTCTTTGTTTTCTAGGTCAGTTACCTAAAAGGTAAAGAAAAACCTCCTGTAGGTTTTTTAGATAAACTGAAAGTTAACCTGGTATTTGAATTTAATCAGACACAGGAAGAGTGTGTCCAGGGTTAAGAATGTACTCATATTATAGAAAGATGTAAACAAGAAAACTAGTACCTTGAGCAGGGAAACTCATGGCTCTTAGTAACAGCATGGGAAGATTCCTGGCTACATGGAACAACTCAGACACATCAAGAAAACCCAAGAATACAGAATCAAGTTACACTGAAGGGAACATTGCTTCTCTAGACCTTCAAGGTAAACATTTCAGCATCAGGCCATAACAGCAGAGTTAGAATGGGAGAAAAAAAGTTACAGTAGCCGAAGAAAAGGTTGAAGAAAAAAGATATTACCCCAGCCAAGGAAAAAGATAGACCTTTTCAAGGTTAGAAAGAAGAAATGCATTTCTTTTTGTTTTTTGTTTTTTGGTTTTTTTTGAGACGGAGTCTTGCTCTGTCGCCCAGGTGGGACTGTAATGGCGCAATCTCGCCTCACTGCAACCTCCACCTCTCAGGTTCAAGTGATTCTCCTGCCTCAGCCTCCTGAGTAGCTGGGATTACAGGTGCACGCCCCCATACCCGGCTAATTTTTGTATTTTTAGTGGAGGCAGGGTTTCACCATGTTGGCCAGGCTGGTCTCGAACTCCTGACCTCAGGTGATTGGCTCGCCTTGGTCTCCCAAAATGCGGGGATTACAGGTGTGAGCCACTGCACCCAGCCGAAGAGCTGCATTTCTAACCTGAAACTTGAGAAATTAGATAGATCTCAGGAAGAAATGTGGCAGGAATAGAAACTGTTGTAGTTCAGAGGGTGGCTGTTAAAAAACAGATTTCAGAATTAAAAATCAAAACCTCTTGCAATTTTTTTTTTTTTTTTTTTTTTGAGATAGAGTTTCGCTCTGTTGTCCAGGCTGGAGTGCAGTGGTGCAATCTTAGTTCACTGCAACCTCCACCTCCTGGGTTCAATTGATTTTCCTGCCTCAGCCTCCTGGTAGCTGGGACTACGGGTGCCCGCCAACACGCCTGGCTAATTTTTGTATTTTTAGTAGAGACAGGGTCTCACCACGTTGGTCAGGCTGGTCTAGAGCTCCTGACCTCATGATCCGCCTGCCTCAGCCTCCCAAAGTGCAGGCATTACAGGCGTGAGCCACCGCACCCAGCCTTAATGTATTCATTCTTAACAATTTGAAAAATTCCATGAGACATTAGACAATTCTAGCCATCATCTCAAGTTAAATTTTCTATTAACTATTTTTATATTACTTGTCTGTTAGGCACATATCATGAAAGCAAGAATCTTAACGTTAAATACACGCATATTTTGCTGATAACTCAGAAGATCTGGTTACTTTTATTAAGCAAACAGTATTAAACTAGTGTTAGCTGCCAAAAGTTGACTAAAGTCACATAAACTTGAAAAGCATTTGGATTTATTTACTTAATTTATGAATACTCACATTTATTTAAGTCAATTTGGGGCCAGGCACGGTGGCTCAACAAAAACGAACAAACAAAATCAACTTGGTATTATGTAGACAATATACGAACAGACGTGCATACACCTCTACACATAAAAATATATACGGAGACAAATAAAGATTGTATAGCTTTAATTTTAAAATTTTAGCCATGTGTTAGGTGTAACTTACTTGTTTAAAAGGATGGTTGGATTCAAACTGTGTCTCTGTAAATGGAACAGGTTAAAATTTATGTCTCACATGGCCAAAGCCCTCACTGAGTTTTAGAGAAAACAGGGTAGCAATTTCATGTCAAATAGCTGAGAGAATCTAAGCTTTTTCAAGGAGGATCACAATGGGTTCCAAGAAAACATAAAATTATAGGAATTTATCACAGGATTTTATGAGGAAAAATAAAGATGAGCCTCGAGAAAATTTAGAAATCTTTTCAAAATAACCAGCTGAAGGCCAAAATATCATATCCTGGAGACCAATTTAGTTATGTGATTTCTAACTTAGTCTCCATTTTCTAACTCTACTGCTGAGCTCAGGGCTGTCAATTCAAGCGTTATTCCCCTGGTTCAAGACAAGGAAACGTGGGCTTGATAGGCTTCTAAGGAGTTCCTTTCCAGGAGGTGTATTGTATGGGAGCCAATGGAACACACGAAAATCAATGATTGTCAGTCAGGACCCCCCAGTTGGAGGGATAGAGATTTAGGAACCATCACAGGTTTGTCGGCTCCTGCAACCATCCAGATGAGTTCAGAACTCTGGCAGGGACACTCCAGAGTATCAGGGTTAAGGATAGGGTGGCTCAGTGTCAACTAGAGCTCTATTCCCAGAATGTCCCTGGAGCACCCCTTGTCCTGCTTGAGGGTAGAGGACCAGCGACTTTATCAAGATTTAATTGCAGCCATCATTTGTATTTGGGGCAATCCTTTTTAAAATGTCTGGAACATCTTCTGAAAACCCACTTTTTTTTTTTCTAATTTTGGTTTTGAGGAATGGGCATGTTTGAGGTGTCCCTTGCTAATTGTTGTAACTGAAGGACCATTAACTTAGCGGTTGACAGTCTAATGCTCAAGTAGCCCTAGATTTAGTCTTTTCTAAAGTTTTGGATAATGAATTGGCCAAAGGGGCCATTTCATAAGGTTACTTTACAGCCCAATTAAGGTCATGATGTTTTACCAGGGTACTGAGGGCTTCCGAAAGACCAGCCACACACGTAAAAATGGAATTAAATAAATTGTTTCGTCATTTAAATATTTGATCTCCAAATTTTGTTGGAAAGTCTGTTCAAATTTATCAAAATAATCAAGGACAGTGTCATCGTTTTTTTGTGTATAACACTGTTATACTTTCCAGTTTATCTGATGGGGAAAAAGTAGGGGAATGGCTTTTAGTAATTTGGTATCCTGTTTCTATGCCTTATCAAATCCTTGGGCACCAGTCTGCTTAAAGTTCTCAAAGGGTCTTTCCCATTCAGCAGCTAACAGCTGATAAAGATTGATAAGCCCTGATGATTAGGCTACAATGTTACTCAAATTCAAGGAAGTTAGTCTTCAAGGGACTAGGGAAATGTTTTACTAGGGTCAGAAGTTCTGACACCGACTAAGGAGCATGGAATTTGCCGACCTCTACTCCTCATTGTTTGGGCCTTAAATGGGGCTGAGTCTGGCTGGGCGCAGTGGCTCACGCCTGTAATCCCAGCACTTTGGGAGGCCGAGACGGGTGGATCACGAGGTCAGAAGATCGAGACCATCCTGGCTAACACAGTGAAACCCAGTCTCTACTAAAAAAAAAAATACAAAAAACTAGCCGGGCGAGGTGGCGGCGCCTGTAGTCCCAGCTACTCGGGAGGCTGAGGCAGGAGAATGGCTAAACCCGGGAGGCGGAGCTTGCAGTGAGCTGAGATCCGGCCACTGCACTCCAGCCTGGGCGACAGAGTGAGACTCCGTCTCAAAAAAAAAATAAAAAAGGGGGGCTGAGTCTGGAGGCGGTGGAAATGTCAGGAGAAGAGAAAAAGAGGAATTCAGAAAGTGTGAGAGGAAGGAGGGAGTGAAAGACAGAGCAGAGGCCCCTGTAAAAGATGCCGAAGACAGACGAGGTGACAGGAAAGGTGAGCTAGCAGAACGGTCTTAGAGAGGCTTTTCTGCAGCTTTACTTTCAGTCTCCCACGTGCTAATCTCTTTTTAAGTCATTAAGATGTTTGCCTAATTTGGAATTACTTTAAGGGAAGCACAGTAGCTCTTGATTTTATTCGAAACTTTAAAAGTCCCAACTGCAAAAGGCTTTTCATTGTCTCTGGGAAGTTCCGTATTTTCTTTGTTCTAATTGTGAGCACAGACAGGCAAGTTTTCGAATTTCAAAGGAACCCCATCTTGGCCAATAAAGTTTTTAAATCATCTCAGGTAATTTTTGTCCAGAGACCTAGAAAATTACAACTCTCTGGACCATAATTTTTGCTCATAAAGCCAGCTGGAGTGCCAGAGGGCAGCCGATCAGCAGGGAAAGACAGAAATCACGGGTTACGCATTGCACTAACCTGATGAAGCCATCCCTCTAGTGCACCTTAGAGTGTCCTCACAAAACCTGATGAAACAGCTGGGTCTGCAACCTTATGAAGAGGCCACTTAGGCAAACCAGATGGAGAGGCCCCCCCTTCCCGGGGAGGTCTGTTTCAGGATCCAGATGAAGAGGACTGGCTGAGGAGGTTTAATAAAGGCTCTGAGGCTTAGATCAAAAGCATGGGAGGAGCCAGGCACAGCGGTTCACGCCTGTAATCCCAGCACTTCGGGAAGCCAAGGCAGGTGGATCACCTGAGGTCAGGAGTTTGAGACCAGCCTGACCAACATGGTGAAACCCCATCTCTACTAAAAATACAAAAGTTAGCTGGGCATGGTGGCGCATGCCTGTAATCCCAGCTACTTTGGAGGCTGAGGCACAAGAATCACTTGAACCTAGGAGGCGGAGGTTGCAGTGAGCCGAGATCGTGCGACTGCACTCCAGCCTGGGCGACAAGAGTGAAACTCTGTCTCAAAAAAAAAAAAAAAAAAAAAAGGCGTGGGAGGTCTGAATTCAAGGGCTTACCCGAGGCTTCCTGGCATCTCTGAGAAGACAACTGAACTCAAAGGACCCTTGCAGATCTCAATGTGTTGGTTCAGGACAGCGTCAGGAGAAGAATTGGTGTTGCTTGAATTCCACTTCTGATTCCAAAGAATGTGAACCAAAGCTCTCTGAAAAGGAATTTAGAGGAAAGAGACTTTATTCCAGTAAACAGTTTTCATACCAAACACAGCTTTCATGTAAAATGCAGGTGCGGTCCAGAGAACAATGGGAAATTTGACTTTTATGGAGGACGTTCCGACCCAGGTTCCCGCTGTAGTCCACATATACACATGAAACATTTAAATTTGTGTAGTTACGATTGTTTGACGTTTACTCACTCTGATTGGTTGATGTAGGTCACAGCCTATTGGTTGGTTCAGGCAACATAAATAGGAACAGGCAACTATGAAAGTCCCAAAGTTATGCAGACATGCAGGTTTTCATGGAACTCAGAACACATATGTGACCTCTGGTCAGCAAATGGTCACTTGGCTCTTACTGAATTTAGGCCCAGTCACCCACTCAGGATTCATCTTGAAGGAATGGCTCTTTCAAGGTTTACAATCCCCCATTTCATAAATGAGGAAACTGAGACGCACAAAGATTGAGTAGTTTTGTCTAATTCCCCAGTGATTAATGACATAACACAGGATTCCACTCTGTCTATCTGGCCCTAAAGCCTGTGCGCACCACAGCCACTCTGCTTGTGTGGACTCTCACTGAGGTAAATGGCTGCCTGGATCTCTGAAGGAAGAAGCGACCTTGAGCGGAGGCCGTGCTGGGATTGACTGTGGATGTCTGCCATGGACAGGAATGTGGGAAGTTGGGGTATGTGTGCTGTGTCTATGCCACGCAGTGGAAAGAGCTCTAGACAGGGACTCCAGAAAGCTTGGCTCTAGACCTGACTTTCAGTTTATGGGCCACAGGTGCCACTCATCTGTGTATCAATGGCCTCACTCACCAAACAAAATAAAATAAGATGATTTCAAATTTCCCTTTTGCCCTATAATTCTATGGCTTTTATATAGCTATTTTATTTATTTATTTATTTAATGAGACAATGTCCCACTCTGTTGCCCAGGCTGTAGTGCAGTGGCACATTCTGGGCTCACTGCAACCTCTACCCCTCAGGCTCAAGCAATCCTCCTGCCTCAGCCTCCTAATTTCTATGAGTACAGGCACACACCACCCACAAAGCTAATTATTTAAGGTTTTTGTAGAGACAAGGTCTCACTATATTGCCCAGGCTGGTCTTGAACACCTGGGTTCAAGCCATCCTCCTGCCTTGGCTTCCCGGAGTGCTGGAATTACAGGCATGAGCCCCCCAGCTGGGCCTGTGGCTTTTATAATGAAAATAATTGAATTACTCCTCCTTTCTACTGAGAGACAATTTATAAATGTATTAAATTTACATATAGGTGCATAGCTGTACATAAAAGAAAAAGAGTTTTTTTAGGGAAAAAAACAAATATTTCTATCTGAACAGGATTACCTACAGAAGTTGCAGGATGTCTTTCTCAAAAAATGTTTAAGTTTGTAAGAGAAATACCTGTGTGCCTGTTAACAAGAGCCTTCTGGATGACCAGGATTCAGACCCATGTGGATGACAGGTGTTCTTGGGTAAGAGCTCTGGAGAGCTCATCAATCGCCCATGAGCACGTACGAATGAATTCCACCATCATTCATTGTTCAGTTTGGGGATGAGTGAGCCTAGGTGGGAGGCCACTTGCATTCATCCAAACCAGACCATATTCTTCATTTCACAGGGGTGCTGGAAGGATTAATAACTGTCTGGAAATGTAACATTTGTACAGTATTTTGTAATCCTTGAAGAAAAGACACCAGATACATGTGAGATCACTGGCAGCCTGAAATAACAACATTGTTTTCCCCCCTCTCTTCCAGAACCTGCCAATAAACTCTCTTTTTATATAAATGCTGTCATGCTGCTGTGAAGAAATTTCAAAGAAAAGCCATGGGAACTTCTCCCACCCTTTCCCCCTGTGATTCACCGTCGTTCTCAAAACAACTGTTTTTATGTCTGAAACGTTCAGAGCTTGAGAACTCGAGGCAGAATTTGACTGTATCTTTCCTTTTGGAAGCTGGCACACAGGCTACTCAGCAGGCACCTCCCGGTCCAAAACTCCCCATGAGAAAAGAGCAGGCTGCTTCTTTCCTTGCACCTTCTACACACTCTGCTCTGCCCTAAGGGCTGCTTCCCCAGACCCCACCTGGGGACAGGCAAATCCAGGCAACGCATGAGTTGAGTGGGTAAGAGCCGGAAATGGGGTTGGGAGACACCTCTGCCCACTCAGGATCAGCCGCTTATTCAGAGTGGTTAAAAGCTAGTGGTTAGGGCTAATCCTAATGGGATTAGCCCTAATACACATTAAAAAATATTGCAATCCCTCAGTCATTAAAACAATGGATCCAAGGATTATGATGTAGAACAGTCAAAACAATTTTACCAAGAAAGAACCAAGTTAGAGGACTCATTCTACCTAATTTCAAGCCTTATTATAAATATACAATAATGAAGATATTGTAGTTTTAATATAAAGACAGACAAACTCATGACTAGAACAGAGGATCTCAGAAATAGATTAAGATATATACGGTTAATTGTCAAAATGACTTTGACAATAGTACCAAGGAAATTCAATGAGGAAAGAATAGTCTTTTCAACATATGGTGCTAGAACAATGAGATAGTCACATGCCAAAGAATCAACCTTTACCTGATACCGTATGCAAAAATTAACTGGAAATGGAGCATGGACCCATTTGTACACCTAAATGTCAGAGTTAAAACTATAAAATTTCTAGAAGAAAATAGAAGAGAAAACCTTACTGACCTTGGTTTTGGCAAAGGTTTCTTAAATACGAAACAACAAGCATAAAGTATGAAACAGAAAACAAGTTTGACATCATCAAAGTTAAAATGTTTGCCCTTCTAAAGGTTATGAATATAAAAGTAAAAAAGACAGAGATTGTGAGAAAATATTTACAAAACATATGCATCAAAGGACTTGTATCTAGATTATATAAAGAGCCCTTACAACTCAATAATAAGAATTAAAGTAAATCAATAAGAAAAAAATACCCAAAAGATTTGAACATACACTTCAACAAAGTAGATTGATGACAAATAAACACATTAAAAACATGATCATTATCCAAAGTCATTAGGCAACTGCATATTAAAACTACAATAAGATGCCACTTTACTCCCACTAGAATGGATAAAAGACTAACCATACTAAGTGATGGCAAAAACATGGGCAACTAAAGTTCCTATACACTGTTGGTGAGAATGTAATATGGTACAACCACTTTGGAAGACAGTTTTTTTCTAAAAAGATGAAACATACACATACCATATAACCCAGCCATTCAACCTATGCACAAGTGTACATGAATGTTCATAGCAACTTTATTTGTAATAACAGCCAAAACTGAAAACAACCCAAATGTTCATCAACAGTTTGATGGATAAACACACAGCAGTATAGTATCCATAAATGAATATTACTCAACAATAAAAAGAAATAAATTATTGATACATGTAAAAATATAGTAGAATCTCAAAATCATAATGCTAAGTGAAAGAAGCCAAACAAAAGAGGCTACATGCTGTATTATTTCATTCATACAAAATTTTAGGGGCCAGGCACGGTGGCTCATGCCTGTAATCCCAGCATTTTTGAAGGCTGAGATTGGAGGGTCACTTAAGGACAGGAGTTCGAGACCAGTCTAGCCAAAATGGTAAAACCCCATCTCTACTAAAATATAAAAATTAGCCAGGCATGGTGGAACACACTTGTAGTCCCAGCTACTCAGATGGCTGAGGCACGAGAATCGCTTGAACCTGGAAGGTCGAGGCTGCAGTGAGCCGAGATTGTGCCACTGCACTCAAGCCTGGGTGACACAGTGACATTCTGTCTCAAAAAGAAAAAAAAAAAAAATTAGAAAATGCCAACTCATCTAAAGTGATAGAGAGCTGACCAGTAGTTGCTTGGGGAGGGAATATTCCCAGGAGGAATGAGGAAACCTTTGGGGGTGATGGATGTGTTCATTATCTTGGTTGTGGTGATGGTTTCACAGGTGTTTACAGAAATAAACATCACTGAATTGTACAATTTAAAGATGTAGTTTACTGTATGTTAATGTCATTCAGTCTTTTAAAATGCTATCCAGTTTTTTGGGTTTTATGTTTTGTTGTTTTTTGTTTTTTGGGTTTTTTTGTTGTTGCTGTTTTGTTTTGTTTTGTTTTGTTTGAGACAACTCCAGACTGGAGTGCAGTGGCATGATCTTGGCTCACCACAACCTCCACCTCCCAGGTTCAAGAGATTTTCCTGCCTCAGCCTCCCCAATACTTGGAACTACAGACACGTGCCACCACGTCAAGCTAATTTTTGAATTTTTAGGAGAGACAGGGTTTCACCATGTTGGCCAGGATGGTCTCAATCTCTTGACCTCGTGATCCGCCCGCCTCAACCTCCCAAAGTGTTAGAATTACAGGCGTGAGCCACCACGCCTGGCCCTTGATCCAGTTTTTAGGCCCTAGCTAGAGGCCTGTCATTTCCCTTTCTTGAGCAGCTCATTTAATTCCACACCCCAACCAACTCCCTTAATGGGCTCTCACCCTCCAGGCCACTATTCCTCTTCCCTAATTAACCCAAGGCTGAGTACCAGACAACCAAGGATAGCCCATATACCACAGAGCCCTGAAATTATTCCAACTGGTCAATCCTAAGCATGCTAGCCCTGCCTCGCCTGTTCCTTCCAGGAGAAACCACAAGAAGGGTGCTTGCTCACAGCCCCCCTCTTTCTGCCTTCTGACCAACCCCAGTGCTTCCCTCAGGCAGCCCTCCTGTGCTCATACAACCTGTAACACTTTCTGTTTCCTTTCCCATAATCTGTGTCTGGCATCATACCTCATCCAAGGCAGTCTGGTTAAAACAGTCCATCGTACTTCCATGAAGCTGCTTAAAAACAAAAGCACAGTTGGCTCTCTCTATCCTTGGGTTGTGCATCCACGGCTTGTGCATCCGCAGGTTCCACCAACCTCAGATCAAAAATATTCAAAGAATAAAAATAATACAACACTAAAAAATGATGCAGGCTGGGTGCGGTGGCCCACACCTGTAATCCCAGCAATTTGAGAGGCTGAGGCAGGCGGATCACATGAGGTCAGGAGTTCGAGACCAGCCTTGCCAAAATGGCAAAACCCCATCACTACTGAAAATACAAAAATTAGCCAGGTGTGGTGGCAGGTGCCTGCATTCCCAGCTACTCAGGAGGCTGGGGCAGGAGAATCGCTTGAACCCAGGAGGCAGAGGTTGCAGTGAGCCAAAATTGCACCACTGCACTCCAGACTGGTGAAAAAGCAAGGCTCTGTCTCAAAAAAAAAAAAAAAAAAAAAAGCAAATAGAAAACAATACTTCCATAGCATTATGTTGTATTAAGTATTATAGGTAATCTAGAGGTGCATGCAACATAAGAGAGGATGCACACAGGTTATCTGCACATGCAACATCATTTTGTATCAGGGACTTGAGCATCAGCAGATATTGCTATCCTGAAGGTCCTGGGACCAGTCCCCTCTGGATACCGGGATGACTATAAAACAAAAACAGGAATGTAAAGATGATATGAATCTATTGCCATGATTTTACAAAGGAGAAAGAAGAGGAACAGAGAAAGCCATCTTCCTGCCCGTCATCAACTCATCAGCTGTATAAGCGGGAGAATCTTTTAACTGGAAGTGTCTGAACTTTACCGGATGAGAGGAGGAATGAGCGGGGGAAATGTAGGCTTTTGGGAATAGAAAACATCACTTTGCAAAGAAAATGACAGCAACAAACCCCAGAACAGATAGAAGAGAACTGGTAGGTGAAGAGGCGATCCAGTGGCAAACATCCACGTAGGAGTACATGGCAGTGATGGCAGGTGGAGCAGCAGAATCAATACCAAGGCCAGCTAGTGGGAGCCCACACAGACAGCAGTCAGGGAGCTCAGACAAGCCTGGCAGGGCCCATCCGGCCAGAGGAGGCTTTTCCCTTAGGGGAAGCTTGGGCAGCCAAATTATCTCAGATAATGATGGTCTTGTCAAGCAAAGGACAGCAAATGCACGGATGTGGAGCAGGGCCACAGGTGACTCACCACATACCCACCACAGCAGTGGGGACACAGCGTGCTCGGTCTGAACCCTCCCACTCCCAGTGGCCATTCAAAACAGTCTCTTTTCTTCTTGTCCCCAACACCCTCATGGTGTCATTTCCCAAAAGCCGTCTTCTCACCTGCAGATTTGCCCACTGACTCGTGCAGCAGCCCAGCCCTGCCTCGGGGGTGGAAGATCGCAGGGCACAGAGGGCTCGGGAAAATTCTGCCCACCTGCCACACAGCACTTTTCAATGGCAGCTCACAGAGGCTGAGCAGCGCTGCTCTGTCCATCTACCCTTTCCTACCTAAACTGCGTTCACTGGACTGTGAGGCAGGCCCTGGAGGGTTCCTGCTCATTCCTCCAAAAATCAATGCTTCAAAAACCAATCTACCAAACGACCAAACTCACCAAAGGCCAGATTCATTAAAAGCCGATTTGCTGAGTTGTTGACTGGGACTCACAATTACTGACTGGGACTCAGCAGGCCCAGGCCAGGGGCTACTCACAGGGTTGGAGCCAAAGCCACAAAGTAATAAACGGAGATTTGGCCTCGGGCATCCACTCATGCATTCTCCCTGGATAACTCTGCTGAAGGCCTGTGGATTGAGTTGGCTTCTGGTCTGAGGATTCGGGGACCCTGGGTCCCCACTGTTGCTCTCTCAGCCTCCTTCCCAGGCGCGGTGTCTCCCGAATGGCTCTCATGTCATTTGTTGCAGCCCCACTGGTTTCCAGGTTGGAGGTCCAGGCTGCTCACAACCAAGGGTGAGCAGGCACAAAGCCTCCAATCGCACTCGAGCCTGCAGAGATGCAGGCAGTCACCTGCCATTCTTGATAGATAAACCCCAGGACACAGAGAGTTATCCCCTGCAATGAAGGCAGCTTCCACAGCTGCCTCTGGCCTTTTATGTTCCTGCACCCTCTACACTCCAGTCTCAACATTGCAAGAGATAAGCCTGTCTGTAATTTAAATAATAATTTTGAAATATGCCCTTATCTGTACTGGAAACATGTTCTATAGATTTTCTCATGGCCTGCTTGGAAATTAGAAGGGATTTTGTCACTTGGAGCGTATGACTGACGGCATATGACGACTCTCTGAAGTGTGTTTTGCCTTTTTGTGTCCAAGCTGAGAGAAGGGCCCCCTGAGCCACAAGAGGGCTCAGTCAAGTGAAGGAGTTTCCCTTTCCCTTGGAAACTAGAAGGGATTTTGTCACTTGGAGCCATTACGTCTAGATTTCATCAATATTGAACTATCCGGCTTCCCGCAGCCAGAGCTGCGTGGAGACCGATTTTCTTTCAACCCGATTCAGGCTGCAGACCCTTGGTGAGGATGAGCTCACACTGTCTGTCCCACCTCGTTTAAGGCTTCTGTGGAGACTTTTGGAATCTGTTTTACTGACTTTTTTCGTGGTGATCACTTATTATTCAGCATTTCAGCATTATTCAGCTTTTTATAACCTATTCTAGCACCAACATTTCGTTAATTCCAGGATTTATTCCATTTGAGAGACACCCAGGCTGTTTCAGCTGCCTCTGTTTCCCTCCAGCTGCCGTCTTCCAGCCTTGCCACTGCTCAGTGCTGCTGAGGGCCGTCACCCAAGAGGAGACCTCCCTGCTTTCCTGTGGCAGGCCCCTGGCTTCTGGGTTGGAGGTCAAGGCTGCTGACAACCAAGGGGTGAATGAGCACAAAGCCTGCATTTGCACTCTAGCCTGAGAACAGTCCAGCCTGGGCTCCTCCCACCTCAGAAAAGGGAGAGCTGACTCTATATTTAAAAGGCTTGTCATCAAAAATAGCTTGTCTCTGCGCTCTCCTCCAAATTTCTTACAGCAGGAAAAGAATGAACTTCACTGTGTACTGGAATCAGATAAGACTGCCCACAACTTAAAAGTGTTGAGGAAAATAGAGGGCAAGTGGCTGGGTCAGTATCTCTGTTATTCCTCGTTTTATCCATTAAGGTACTTTTCCAGAAAACCTTTCCAAGCACGTGAGAAACCTTTTAACGTTTTCCTACAAGAGACTGAAGAGGAACCGGGGTGTCCGTGGCCACACGCTTCCATCTGGGTAAATGTCACCACTGAAAACCTGTCGACTTGGCACTTTGAAATGAGTGTCTTGAACACCTGCTGTTTCCCTGACCCTTGTAGTTTCCCTGAGAGGCTTGGAGTGGGAGGGCAAAGTTCAAGGACAACTAGCATCGATATTGGTATTGAAATTAGACCGGGCGTCATTCCCACCATCAGGACTGGGACCGCTGCCTTTGTTGAACTTTGTCACTAACTAGGACTCAGGGCTGAGCTCTAGCTTTGGGAGTAGCTGCTCTTTCTGGGATGCATGGGGAAAAAATACCAAAACATTGACTAATCTAAGTCTCATTTCTCCCAGACCACACCCATCTTGGGATAATCAAGGACTTGGATGACAATCCCACTAGGATTTGTCCCCAGCAGTCACCTAGACACTGCCATCCCTTGCCTTATACTTACCCACAGTTGGGAACCTGAAATGTTTCTCCTTTCAGCTATTTTTCCATTTCACTTTTCAAAAGTTTTATTATCATTCCTTCTGCCCAGGGCCTGGTGGGCCTCTGCTATTCCTAAAAGTCAAGAAGAATTCCTTTAAATCCTAAAAGTGAAGAAGAACATTTTTAAATCCTAAAAGTCAAGAAGAATTCCTTTAAATCATTACTGGCCTTCCAGCCAATGAGTGCCATCTGGCTGGTCTTTCAGTAACTCCTTCACTTGATTGAGCCCTCTTGTGGCTCAGGGGGCCCTTCAAGTTTTCAACTTGGACACAAAAAGGTAAAACACACTTGAGAGAGCCGTCACATGCAGTTGGCCCTCTGTATCTGCAGGTTCCACATCCATAGATTCAAGCAACCACAGTTAGAAAATATGCAGAAAACAATGTTTCCACAAAGTACCAAAAAGCAAAACCTGAATTTACTGCATGCCAAGTACTCCACTGAATCCACATGAATGATGTAATGTGGAGGGACTGTATTCAGTATTAGAAATAAGCTAGAAAGGATTTAAAATACATGGGAGGATTACATAGGTTATATGCACATACTATGCCATTTTTTATCAGAGATGAGCATCCGCAGATTTTGGTATCCATGAGATGGTCCTGGAACCAATCCCCAATGGATACCAAAGGATGACTGTACTAGGAAAAATGCAAGCAGGTCATTAATGGCTATACCAGAGAAATAGGTCGACGCTAAGAACTGAGTTCATAGCAGACAGCTCTGATCTGAAGGAGGTCGATGTACTAATCCAAGGCCAAGGGCAGGCTGAGAACAGAGGTGACAGGGCTCAAGAAGATAGAAGGGCAGAGAAGGGGGTTCCTACTGGGTGGTCGGAGCGTGGACTGAAGGAAAGGCACAGGCATCTGACCTAGCATCTAATAACCCGTCCTTTGATGGTCTTTACATGATCTAGACTGCATGATTACTGCCTCCAATGTTCTTAATATTCTCAATATGCTTTCATCATTCAGATTTCTAAATCCATCTGCTTAGAAACCTCAAGCATTGTTCCTTAAACCAATTCCTCTGTAATGCAACCTAGTTTTCTAAGCAAGGGAGCTTGTCCTCCAGCACTTACTGACTCGTGGCAAGTGACGCCCCAGAGATGAGGACACATTTATCTAAATTTTTTTTGGTTATGGATGACAGAAACCCCACAAAGAATAGCTTAAGCTATTTCTTAGGAATTTATTTACTATAAATTCTTGATTAAATAATTATGAGTTTGCCGTGCATGGTGGCTCACACCTGTAATCCCAGCACTTTGGGAGACTGGGGCCAGGAGTTTGAGACATTCCTGGCCAACATGATGAAACCTCGTCTCTACCAAAATTACAAAAATTAGCCAGGCGTGGTGGCACATGCCTGTAATCCGAACTACTCGGGAGGATGAGGCACAAGAATCACTTGAACCCAGCAGGTGGAGGTTTCAATGAGCCAAGATTCTGCCACTGCAGCCTGGGCAACAGGATGAGACTTTCTCTCAAAAGAGAAAAAAAAAGTTATTGGAAGGTATTAGAATGCATTGTGGGATCCAGGGAAGGGTGGACCAGCAAGCTGTGAGAAGAACGAGGATGTGTTTGGGTCTCAGGGATAACTGGAGTCAGGGTCTAGATCCCCCCAGGACTCCTCATCTCTATCTGTGCCTCTCTTCAGAAGCCTGCACTCTCCCTCTCTGCGGGACAGCTTTCTCCAAAGGCGAGAAACACCAAGGCCAACTCGTGAATCTCACATTCTATTGCTCTTACTGCCAGAAAGAAACTCTCTGTTTCACTAATAATTCAAAGCATTCTGGGGGAAGATTCTCCAGGCTCAGTGTGGCAGTGTGCCCACCTGAATGCTCACTTTTGCCACTTAGCCCACCCATAACACCAGTGAGCTGTGGGGGCAGGGGAGAGCATGCCATGAATGCAGCAGCTCCCAGGAGCGCCATGCAGTAGAAGCACGATCCGTGTTCCCAGGAGAAGAGAGAAGCCGGGTGTCTCGTAACACAGATGTCCAGAAGACTCAGAAAATCCTTCTTCACCTGGATAATGCCCATTTTCCCCAAGGCTCATCTCAGGTGACACCTCCAGAAAACTTTCTGTAGCCCCAGTGGATCAGGTACCCTACCGACATGCCCCCATCACCCAGCACAGGCACCTATCTCTAGCCTATATTTTTGATTCCCCTCCTCACCTGTACCACCCTGGGGAAAACAACTGTGGCTGTGCATCTTGGCATTTCTAAGACGTAATCCAGTGCCTGTCCCATGACATGCTTTCAATTCACATTTCTTAAAACATGCATCAAAGAAACATTGAAAAATATGAGATAATACCATGGAATGAGGCTACAGCCCCACTGTATGAGTCCATTCTCACATCGCTATAAGGACATACCTGAGCCAGGGTGATTTATGAAGAAAAGAGGTTTAATTGACTCATGGTTCCACAGGCCGTACAGGAAGCATGGCTGGGGAGGCATCTGAAAACTTTCAATCATGGCGGAAGGCGAAGGGAAAGGAGGCCAGGTCCTACATGGTGGGAGCAGGAGGAAGAGAGCGAAGCGGGAGGTGCTACACACTTTTAAACAACCAGATCTTGTGAGAACTCACTACCAAGAGGACAGCAAGGAGGAACTCTGCCCTCATGATCCAGTCATCTCCCACCAGGCCCTTCTTCCAACATTAGGAATTACAATTTGACATGAGATTTGGGCGGGGACACAAATCCAAACCTTTTCACCCTCCAAGTGTAACGTGGCTTGCGGGCCACTGGGTACAGAAGATGAGGATGTGAGGAAGTCCTGGGCAGCATCGCACACCAGCCCAGAGCAACCAAGGGTACTCACAGAGGCACCAAAACAGGCTGGGTTTATTCGGTTTACGTTGTTTAAAGAAGAGAATGTCTAATTTTCAAGATTTTCATTAACATTGTTTTAAAAATTTGTATTCCGTCTCTATAAACGTCAATTTCCTTCTGTGATTTCTGTGAACCTGTGCTCTCTGGATTGTCTTTTCTGTTTATTTTGAGGAGGGAATGTAATAAGCATTTATCACATGCCAATTATGAGGCAGGAATGGTGCCGGGCACCAGCAAGACGTTCAAAGCTCTCAGACACAATCAAATCAGAATCACACTGTCAGTGCTTTGGTAGAAGCACCCAAAGGGACTTTGAGAGCAGAGGAGAGAGAATTCTCAATCAGGCTGGGTGGGGCATCTGGAATCTTCCAGAAGCTGCATTGTGGAGAGTGAGAGGTGTGTTGACTTGGGTTTTTTGATTACAGCACAGAATCTGCCTCTGGCCAACTCAGGCAAAATGGAACCACATTAGAATGAATCTATGAAGACAGACTCGGCAAAGGCAGGAGTCACACCAAATCAAGGGATCTGGCCAGCAAGACTCACAGGTAACCCAGCTGGAGCTGCAGAGCTGGCTGAATGAGCTCCTCACACTTTGTTTCTTTCCTTATGTCACTTCAGTCACATTTCCAAATCCTGAGATGAGGATCCAGGGGCCTGGGCTGAATGACACCCCTTTCCTTTGGCCAGGAGAGGACACAGGGTGTTACTGACACCCCCACAGTGTTGCACAGGATGGTGGAGAGAAACGTTCCCTGAAGAATAAGGAGAAAGAGACGCTGATAGTAAAACAAGAAATAATCAGTAAAGTGAAAATTAGTTAAGTGAGGAGGTAGAGAAGAACGTTGCAATTTTACGGAAATACAGTTGCTTATATGATTGGAGCAAAAGCCCAGTGTCAGAGAGTCACAAGAGTTAGCAAGATGAGTAGGCAGGGGTTGACCTCAAAGAACTTCCTGAGCCAGGCCACAGTCTGTACCCTCTCCTGACAGACGGGAGAACCACTGGGAGGTTTGAGGCAGGAAAGAGACATAATGAGATTTGCATTTTTAAAAGATCTCTGGCAGAGATGGAACTGGATGGGAGGAGGCTGAGCTACTGGAAGCCGCTTTAGGATCTAGGTGGTGAGTGAGGCGTTCAGGAAGGAGGTGGGGGCAGGAAAAGACTAAGAACTGCTGAAGGGGAGAATCCTAGGACTTGATGGCTGAAAGTGGAAAATGGGTGGGGGAGGGCAGCCAAAGGATAAGGGGATTTCTGGCTTGATGGCTAAGGGTGTGTTGGAGGGGAGCGGTACAAGGTAAGCGCTTTTTTGGACACGTTGAGTCTGAGGTTCTTACGAGGCTTCCCAGGGTCTTAATAATCCAAATCCTACCCACTCCTGGTTATAAATAACAGCAAAAAATAATAAACAATATCATTCCCTCATTCATTTATTAATCAAGCATTTAGTGGCCACCTATAACGTGCAGGTGTTGGGAATATAGCACATAACAATTTCTCTCTGTAAGGACTCACAATCCAGCACAGATAAGTGAACATAGGAATACAGTATGATAATATTCTGCTACAGATAGTAAGAGACTGAAGTAAATTTCCTCTTTTGCTATGAGACTTAGGTGGAAAGAAAGAGTAGAGGCCATTTTAAATATTATGGCAGTCCTGAAGTCATTCTCTTGCATTCCCAAAACTGACATACTCAACTCTTCAAATGTCTTTAATTTTTACATCATGAAAACATAAACTATCCAAAAAATTCTTCCTCCACAATTCCTTTCAGTTTGTTTCCACTAAATAAGTGTGTTCATATTCACACATGAAGATACATTACACTGCTGAACACCAAGTAACTGAGGAGAGGTTGCAAATAGCTGGAGTAAACAGCAAATTGATTAAACCATAAGTTGATAGAAAGCTCAGACGTTGCACAAACCCCGATCGCTCTCACGACCAACACCAGCGCAGCCCAGGGAGCGTATCGTAAATCGGCAATCTGGAAACTCCCCCGTGGCCACCTGTTCCCCTTGCTGTTCTCAGTCCCAGGCTCTGGACTTCATACTCACAGGCACACACACACATCCCTGCAGACATCTGTTTTCAAGAAATGGTGGTGCTAAACTCCTCCCGGAAAATGTGCTGAGAAAATTCTTCTATCCATCAGCTGTGAAGAGCAGAAAGCAAACGGGAGGCGAGGGCCCTTCCAGCTGCCCCGCGCTCTTGCCCGATGGATGGCTGTCGTCCACCTGAGGACTCTGATTTCACTGACAGCTGCTAACATCTTCTAACGCTTCCCTGGTGTCTTGCTATGACGGTTAATTTTGCGTGTTAACTTGGTTAGGCTGCATTGTCCAAACATTTGGTCAAACGGTATTCTGGATGTTTCTGTGAGTTTTTTTCAATGAGATTAACATTTAGATGAGTAGATGTTGAGTAAAGCAAATGACCCTTCATAATATGGGTGGGCCTCATCCCAACAGTTGGAGATCTTCATAGAACAGAGACCGACTTCGCCTGAGCAGAAAGGAATTCTGCCAGCAGCCAGCCTTTGAACTCCACCTGCCACTCTTCCTTGAGTCTCCAGTGTGCCAGACCACCTTGCAGATTTTGGACCTGCCAAGCCTCCATGATTTTATGGGTCAGTTACTTAAATCTCTAGTTACTTAAATCTCTCTCTGTCTCTCTCTCTCTGGGTCTCTCTATCCTGCTGGTTCTGTTTCTCTAGAGAACTCTGACACATATACCTGGCTCATCTTCAGCTGTGTTGCCTAGATGTTTTGCCCCCGAGACCTGTAGTCAGCCTCTAGGGCCTCAATCCCAGCATGGTTTCTGCACCTGCCATGCCGTGGTGTGGAAGGAAAGGGGAGGAGGAGGTGGGCTGCAATGGCACAACCATGTTGGGCAGAAAATCCCATGCTCAGGCCTTATGTGAGCCTTTCTGCCCCCAATGCCCACCTCAACCCGTCTAGGAGAACGTGAGGCTTCCAATTGTGCTGCATTTAATTGGAAAGAGCGGCAGAGCTAGACTGTACCAGAAAGTTCCCATTGAACCCTGGCCATCGACGCAGCCCTTATAAGGGGTCAAGAGCGTGCCAGTCCCTTGCTTCTCTGCGTTCATCAGCATTGGCTGAGTACATGCTGTGACTGACTGGTGTTGGTACAATGGGCACAGAGATTAATAAGACACAGTCACTGCCCCCAGGGAGCCAGAATTTCACATCCCTTTTCTTTTATTCTTCCACAAAACTGGAAACATCATCCAGACATCAGAATTACAAGTTTTTTTTTCTTTTTAATCCTTTCAGAAACCACTTAAAGGGAAAACCTACTGACCACCAGCTGAGGGCTGAATTTTCACAGCCCCTAACATCCAGGTGACTATACCCAGGGGCACAACAGAATTCAAGTGCTAAGGAACCACAGGCATTTTAAAGATAAGTTTAGTAGCATTTTTAGGCACTGCTGTTAAGCTTGTCTGTTCTACCCCCTGATTTGGGGGCATAGCTTGTAGGTTCTTGAAAGTGAGGCTACATCCATTACAGGTTATATTCTTAAAAAGGAAGATGCATAAGAGTTTATAGAGTTTTAAAATATATATATATTTTAAAATTATAGTCAACATAGAGCACTCGGAGGGAATTACAGGTTTCCTTTGGAAGAGGTAAACATGCTTCCAAACTTCTTTCCCAGGAGGCTGTGTAGTTGTATTCACATTGTCGTCACTAGGTGGCAGCAGAGGTACTTCTGTGACTTTCAACCATTGGCTTTGGAAGGCATGGGGGAGGGGAGGCAGCTGACTCAGGCTTCACTTTGGTGTAGGTGAGTGTGGGGCTTTTCCTCCGGGCATCAACTATGTCAAACCACCATAGTATCTATTAATGTCAAAGTAAGTACCTCACAGTATAGAATTGATTTTAATACATCATTATCAATATGTGGCCAACGGAAATTTCCTAGATCTCAGATGCACTTTGTCCCCCTTGTGTGGCCTTTCCTTGGTGTTCCTGAATAGTAGAGATAATCTAGTTTTAAAACTGGTCCTTTTGTGAATGTGTACTTTCATAGCTCCATGTCTCAGGCACCCCTAGAGTATTCACTTAGAATATTAAGTGAATAATATAGAATACCCCCAGGAGTATTCACTTCTCTATTCTCAGGCTGCCTTGGTGCAGACAAATATATTGTCCCCAACTTCCTGCCTTGTGCCCAAAGAGAAAAAAATGCTCATCATCACTAGCCATCAGAGAAATACAAATCAAAACCACAATGAGATACCATCTCACACCAGTTAGAATGGCGATCATTAAAGTCAGGAAACAACAGGTGCTAGAGAGGATGTGGAGAAATAGGAACACTTTTACACTGCTGGTGGGACTGTAAACTAGTTCAACCATTGTGGAAGACAGTGTGGTGATTCCTCAAGGATCTAGAACTAGATGTACCATTTGACCCAGCCATCCCATTACTGGGTATATACCCAAAGGATTATAAATCATGCTGCTATAAAGACACATGCACACATATGTTTATTGCGGCACTATTCACAATAGCAAAGACTTGGAACCAACCTAAATGTCCATCAATGACAGACTGGATTAAGAAAATGTGGCACATATACACCATGGAATACTACGCAGTCATAAAAAAGGATGAGTTCATGTCCTTTGTAGGGACATGGATGCAGCTAGAAACCATCATTCTGAGCAAACTATCGCAAGAACAGAAAACCAAACACCACATGTTCTCACTCATAGGTGGGAACTGAACAATGAGATCACTTGGACACAGGAAGGGGAACATCACACACCGGGGCCTGTTGTGAGGTGGGGGGAGGGGGAGGGATAGCATTAGAAGATATACCTAATGTAAATGATGAGTTAATGGGTGCAGCACACCAACATGGCACATGTATACATATGTAACAAACTTGCACGTTGTGCACATGTACCCTAGAACTCAAAGTATAATAAAAAAGAAAAAAAAAGAAGTCGTACTAAAATAGTGCCTATGGAAAACAGCAGAATTTGACTCCGTTCTCTGTGTCTGGAAATGAATGGATCAACCTCCAGTTAGGGATGCTGTAGAGATGTTTCCTGGATTGAGAAAGATGAATATTGAATTAGAAGGTGACCAAAGTTCCTTCTAATTCTAGGATTCCATTACTCATAAACACATGGCAACTACAATAAACCAGCACTCCACAGTACCTCCCAATGAGCCCACTTTGGGGATACCCTCCTTAAGACATGTTCAGATCATGCAGTAGCTACAGTCTATACCACTCAGCCTTAAGCTAGAGGAGCTGCTCCACCAGCCCCTTCCTCTGTTTTCTGCCCCTGCATGGGCCCTTCCTCCATGGTTTTTATCACTGCATGGTCTTACATTTACTTGTGTGCTTGTTACATCAATGTCTACCTCCTATGCTTCACTGAAATCTGCAAAGGACAGAAACTAGGTCTGTCTGTGCTCAGCACTGTATCCCCAACACTGCACAGAGTAGGAGCATAATTGTTGAATGAATGACGGCATACCAGTCCCCCTCGGGCCCATCACTCTTCAGGATGGAAACCACCTGCAGACCGGGCATCTTCATGTCCATTTCTCTGTTCAGTGAGCTGGTCCTGGCTTTCTGCAGCTCAACCTGGCGCTCACAGGAGACCTTGAGAACTCTAGGGAAGCAGGTGATTGGCCCTCTGAGTAAGGTTCCTTCCAGCAAAGTTGACACTGTTTGACCTGCCAAAACAAAGACTTGACTTGAACTGTTCCATTACATTGTAGCTCCAGTGTCTTGGGGGGACCCTCCGATTCAGAAGAGAGTTCTTTATGTCTGCAATAGACCCACATACCTCTCTATATCTTTAATCAAAACCATCAGAACACTGCCACTTTCGTTCTGCTTCCAAAATTCCCAAAATGGGTGATTTTTGCCCCCAAAGGACTCACATATCAGTGTAGCCCTAGTGGGAAGCAGGACAGAGGGCATCTCCCAGGCGTATCAGGCAGCACAGAGGGAAAAGATGCCAACACAGGGCTAGGATGTGACCTGATGTGACCTAATATGACCCTTGACAGGTTCTTACTTCACAGGTTGGCTTTAGTTTCTTCCTCTGTAAAAACAGAAGGTTTGGTTTGGTCAGATAGCATCTCAAGTCCCTTCCACTCCTGAAAATCTATAATTATGCCTGGGTCATGTGGCTCAAGGGCAACTACCCCATCCCAGGTAAAGACATCCCATTTCCAGACACACTAGTTTGAGGCCTGCTTCAGTAGACCATTTCAATCCCCAAAGAAACTATAAAATGATACGAGCTTTTCCCTAGATTTCTAAGCTTCTCCTTAACACATTATGGCTGAATCTCTTACAGATGTTTCTTGACAGATCATAGTGAAATTACTTCTCAAGAATGATAATCAAATGGAACTTTGTCATTTTTTAATTTAACATTCACTATTTTAAGTTTCCTCAAGGATTTCCAAAGGCTACATGATTATGGCACAACGGATAATTTTTCTGGGGCCCGATTTTAGTAGCAGATGCTACTCTGAGCCGCTTAGCCAATCGATGGGCCTGCCCACCTCCAGTCTCCCCAGGGAGAGGCAGTCCTGTTTTCCTCTGCTTCCCTTAGCACACTCAGCAACCGTCATACAGTGATAAAAGTTTCACTTCTTTAATGGAAACAGCACCCAAAGAGAGCCCAGTGTTTACGCTGGCGATGAAAGTTGAAAGAAAGTGAAGAGTTGTAAGAAAATGACAGTTCTTCCAGAAAGTGGAAGTTTTAGCTAATTATGGCATGGTAGGAGCTGTAGTCTTTTAAGGGACAGAGAGTGTGTGGGAAATCCCTCAGTATTTTTTTCTCTCCTTTTCCTCCATTCTCTGGTGCCCCAACCCTCAGGCAAGCCCACAGCAGGCTCGGTGCAGCAGTGAAAAAGGCCAGCAACAGGCATCCGCAGGAGCTACAGCTCTAAGGCAGAGAAAGCTTGCTCTCAGTTCAGCAGAACTCAGCTCCAAGAAGGTGGCACAAACCCTGTCGCCCCTCTCTCTTCCTCTCTCTCCCGCCCTCTCTCTCCCCTCACTGCTGTAAGGCGGTCACAGAAGTGGGTAGTTACTGGCTGGACAACCATAAAATAAAGCCTCAGGGAACCAGAGGTGCTAAGGAGAGAGCAGAGAGAGGAATTTGGGAAAGCATACAGCATTATCCCCAGAGAAGTAAAAAAAAAAAAAAAAAATATATATATATATATATATATATATTTATATATATATATATAAAATAAGAGTGTCTGGGAAAGGAACTCCATAAAGAGGTTTATGAACTCCTGGCTAACCCCTGGCCCGAGCATGTATAAATCTGATCCTAATTGGCATTCAAAACACTTTGAGAACTGAGATTAAGAGACAGGTCTCCCCAGGTTCCAGTCTGACCTCTTGGGTAGGGGGCACTCACAGGGGGCACCCACTTGGGAATGATCTGAGTAGCATTGAAAGGCTTTGAAAATTGAACTAACATTGGAATTGCAGCTCAGAGAAGATGGGTTGAAATGTGAGGCCTGAACTTAACCAGGTCAAGCGCCTGCCAAAACAAAAATGTCAACATCTTCTGTAGGATTTAAACAAAACCTGAAGTCTTAAATATAATAATCAAAATGTTCAGGGTACACTCAAATAGTATTCAGCATATAAAGAACCATGAAAACCTCAATATGTATGGGAAAAGTCAATCAACAGATGCCAGTGCCATGATGACACCAACGTTGGAAGTACCCGACAAAGTTTTTAAAATGCTTGCATGAGCAATCTTGAAGACTCTTGAAGAAAAAGCAAAAATACAAGGTATCATTAAAGAAACAGAAGATATACAGGACAAAAATTAGAAATTTTAGAGTTGAAAGTATAATAACCAATATTAAGAAAACCACACATTAGATGGGTTCAATACCACAAAGGATGTGACAGAGGAAACAGTGAACTTGAAGACACATCAAAAAAAGAGGGAAAAAGCGTTGAAAAAAATCTAGTAGAACTTCAGGTACACATAAAACAATAATAAAAGTTCTAATGTTTGTGTCACTGGAGTTTTAGAGGACAAGAGAAAGAGTGCAGTGCTGAAAAAAAGTTTGAAAAACCAATGGCTGAAGACTTCCCAAGTTTGGCAAAGGATATAATCTACAGATTTAAAAAGTTGACTGAACTTTAAACAGGATAAACACGAATAAAATTATGCACAGATGCGTCACAATGAAATTTTTGAAAAATAAAAAGAATGAAAAAAGTTTTAAAGCAGCCACAGAAAAACAGTGCATTGCAAATAGAGGATTTTCAATTTGAATAACTGTAGATTTTTCATCAAAAACTATGGAGACAAGGAAGCACAACAACATTTTAAAGTAGAGAAAGAAAGAAAGAAAGAAAGAAAGAAAGAGAAAGAAAGAAAGAAAGAAAGAAAGAAAGAAACAAAGAAAGAAACAAAGAAAGAAAGAAAAAGAAAGAATTCTGTGAAATAAATACATTCTTAGATGAAGGAAAACTAAGAGAATTCATGACCAGTGTACCTACTTAAGAGATTTGCTAGATAAGTTTTTCAGGCTGAAAGGAAATGATCCAAGAAGAAATCTCAGAACTTCAGTAATAAAAGGGAACAACAGAAATGGTAAGTATCTGGGTAAATATAATAGACTATTCTCTTTTTGAGTACTTTAAAACATATCTGATGTTTGAAAGCACAGGGTATAACATTGTCTGATGAAGTTTTCAATGTGTGCAGATGTAATACATAAAAGAGAAAGGTAACGAAACCTAGTGGTAAGTTTTACACATTCCAATTAAATTGGTAAAATGCTGATTATAAATTGCCATTAAAGTGTTAAAGTTTGTATTTTTTTAAATCCCTAGAGCAACCACTAAAAATGTTATATGAAAAGATATGGTTAAAATCAAAATAAATTCAGATAGAATGCTAAAAACAAAAAAGTTCAAATAATACAAAAGGCAGGAAAGAGAAGACGGACAGGAAGAAAACACAAATAATAAAATGGAAGACCTAAATTCAAACATATGATAATTACATTAAATGTAAATGGTCTAAACAATATCTAGTTTTTACCTCAACTTTGATCCCCATTTAGGGAATCCTAACTAAAAGGTTTTAGAGACTTCCAGAAACCACTGGACCATACTTTTAGAATCACTGCATTTGAATTTTTATCATTTAAAAATAACTAAAAGTGTTGCAAATGGTTGCCTCTGGAGAGTTGGCATTGTGATGGCTTTAGGGAGAGGTCGGAAAAGGAACTAATTTTTTGTTTAATCTACATGATCTGACATAGGCTGCAATACATAAGTTAATGTCTTTTACTACCACATAGTTTTCAACTATTTCTCTAGGATGGTGGTAGGCACCTGTAATCTGAGCTACTTGGGAGGTTGAGGCAGAAGAATCACTTGAACCCATGAGGTGGAGGTTGCAACGAGCCGAGATCATGCCATTGCACTGCAGCCTGAGAAACAAGAGTGAAACTCTATCTAAAAGAAAAAAGAAAAAAAAATCAGACTTAATCTGCACTATAGACCAAATAAATCTAACAGATATTTACAGAACATTTCATCAAACAGCTGCAGAATACACATTCTTTTTCTCAGCACACAGATCATTTTCAAGGATAGACCACATGTTAGGTCACAAAACACGTTTTAAAACATTCAAAAAATTGAAATCATGTCAAGCATCTTATCTGACCACAAAGGAAAAAACCTGGAAATTAATAACAAGAGGAATTTTGGAAACCATACAAAAACATGGAAATGCCACAATATGCTCCCGAATGGACAGTGGGTTAATGAAGAAATTAAAAAGGAAACTGAAAAATGTCTTGAAACAAATGATAATGGAAACACAACATACCAAAACCTATTGGAAACAGCAAGAGCAGTATTAAGGGGGCAGTTTATAGACATAAGTGCCCACATCAAAAAAGAGGAAAAACTTCAAATAATCTAATGATGCATCCTGAAGAATTAGAAAATTAAGAGCAAACCGTATCCAAAATTGGTAGAAAAGAAGTAATAAAGATCAGAGTAGAAATAAAGAAAACAATACAAAAGATCAATGAAACAAAAAGTTGGGCTTTTGAAAAGTTAAACAAAATTGACAAACCTTTAGCCAAACTAAGAAAAAAGAGAGATGATGCAAATTAATAAAATCAGAAATGAAAAAGGAGACAACACAAATGATACTGCAGAAATTCAAAGGATCATAGTAGCTACTATGAGCAACTATATGCCAGTAAATTGGAAAGTCCAAAAGAAATGGACATACTCCCAGATACATACAACCTACCAAGATTGAACCAGGAAGAAGCCTAAAACATGAACAGACCAATAACAAGTAACAAGATTGAAGCCATAATAAAAAGTCTTCCAGTCAAGAAAAGCCTGGAACTCGCAGCTTCACTGCTGAATTCTACCAAATATTTAAAGAACTAATACCAATCTTACTCAAACTCTTTCAAAAATAGAGGAGCAGGGAATACCTCCAAACTCATTCTATGAAGACAGCATTGCCCTGATACCAAAACCAGACAAAGACACATCAAAAAAAAAAAGAAAACTACAGGCCAATAACTCTGATTAGTATTGATGCAAAAATTCTCAAAAAAATACTAGCAAACCAAATTCAACAACAGATTAGAAATATCATTTATCATGGCCAAGTAAGATTTACCCCTGGGATGCAAAAATGGTCCAACACATGCAAATCAATGTGATACATCATATCAACAGAGTGAAAGATAACAACAATAATCACTCCAATTGATGCTGAAAAAACATTTGATAAAATTCAACATCCCTTCATGATAAAAAAAAAACAAACCTCCAAAAACTGGGTATTGAAGGAACATACTTCAACTGTAATAAAGTCATATATGTCACACACACGGCTAGTGTCATTCTGAATGGGAGAAAAAATAAAAGCCTTTCCTCTAAGATCTGGAACACGACAAGGATGCCCACTTTCACCACTGTTATTTGACATTGTACTGGAAGTCCTAGTTAGACCAATCAGACAAGAGAAATAAGTAAGAGGCATCCAAATTGGAATGGAAGAAGTCAAATTATCCATGTTTGGAGGTGATATGATCTTGTATTTGGAAAATCCTAAAGACTCCATACACAAAAAAAAACTATTAGAACTGATAAACAAATTCAACAAAGTTGCAGGATATAAGATTGACATACAAAAATCAGTACCATATCTATATCCCCCACTATGAACAATGTGAAAATTTAAAAAGTAATACCATTTACAATAGCTACAAATAAAAGTAAATACCTAGGAATTAAAAAAAGAACTGAAAGATCTCTACAATAAAAACCATAAAACACTGATGAAAGAAACTGAAAAAGGCACCAAAAAAATGAAAAGATAATCCATGTTCATGGACTGGAAGAATCAATATTGTTAAAATGTCCATACTACTAAAGCGATGTACAGAACCCATGCAATGCCTATCAAAATACCAATAACATTCTTTACAGAAATAGAAAAAAGCAATCCTAAAATGTATGTGGAACCACAAAAGCCAAAGTTATCCTGAGAAAAAAGAATAGCCAAAACTATGCTGAGAAAAAAGAACAAAACTGGAGGAATCACATTACCTGACTTCAAATTATACTACACAGCTAGAGTAACCAAAATAGCATCGTACTGGTACAAAAACAGACACATAGACCAATGGAACAGAATAGAGACCCCAGAAACAAATCCATTCATCTACAGCGAGCTCACTTTTAATAAAATGGAGATCATTATGTCAGGTAAAAGAAGCCAGGCACAGAAAGACAAACACGTTCTCACTTATTTCTGGGAGCTAAAAAATCAAAACAACTGAACTCACGGATATAGAGAGTAGAAGGACGGTTACCAGAGGCTGGGAAGGGTAGTAGGTGGCTGACAGGGAGGTGGGGATGGTTACTGGCTACAAAAACAAGTCCTTAGAAAGAATGAATAAGACCTACTATTGACAGCACACCAGAGTGACTACAGTCAACAATAACTTAACTGCATATTTTAAAATAACTAAGAGCGTAACTGGATTGTTTATAGCATAAAGGATAAATGCCTGAAGGGCTGAATACCCCATTCCCCATGATGTGATTATTTCACTTTGCATGCCTGTATCAAAATATCTCATGTACCCCATAAATATATACACCTACTATACACCCAGAAAAATTAAAAATAATTTAAAAAATAAGTATTGGATTGCCAGGCACAGTGGCTCACACCTGTAATCCCAGTACTTTGGGAGGCTGAGGTGGGCAGATCACGAGGTCAGGAGATCGAGACCATCCTGGCTAACGTGGTGAAACCCCATGTCTACTAAAAATACAAAAAATTAGCCAGGTGTGGTAGCATGCACCTGTAGTTCCAGCTACTCGGGAGGCTGAGGCAGGAGAATCACTTGAACTAGGGAGGCGGAGGTTGCAGTGAGCCGAGATCACGCCACTGCACTCCAGACAGAGCGAGACTCTGTCTCAAAAAAAAATAATAATAATAAAAAACAAATAAATGAAAGTATTGGCAAGTTTGTGAAGAAATTGGACCTTTTGTGCACTGTTGGTAGGAATGATGCAGCTATTAAGGAAAACATTATGGCAGGTCTTCAAAAAATTAATAATAGGTTTACCATATAATTCAGCAACTCCACTTTTGAGTATATACCTCCCGAAATGGAAAACTAGGAGTCAAAGAAGTATTTGTACACCTACATTCATAGCAGCATTTTCCACAATAGTCAAAATGTGGAATCAACCCAAGTGTGTCCATCAGCAGATGAATAAACAAAATGTGGTGTATATACCTATATATATATATGTAATCAAATATTATCTAGCCTTAAGAAGGACTGAAATTCTGACATGTACTATGATATAAATGAACCTTGAAGACATGCTAAGTGAAATAAGCCAGACACAAAAAGACAAATACTGTATGATTCTACTTATATAAGATACCTACAAAAGTCAAATTTATAGAAACAGGAATAGAATGGTTTAATATTAAGAAATATATTAGTTTTAGGCAAGGCATCAGTAAAAAAACAGAATCTTTTCATGAATACCAAGAAAGTATTCAATAAAATCCATCATCCATTCCTGTTGAAAACTGTTCAAAAATTAGAACCAGAGTAGTAATGCATTAATATGAAATGGCTCTCTCTCCTAAAAACCAAAAAACCAACATCACATTTAAAACCCTAGAGGATATCCTCTATAACCATTACTAATTTATGTTAGAAATTGTAGCCAACACAAAAATATATAAAACAAATAAGAATTATATTTATAGTAAGAAAAAGAAAACATATATCATTGTTTGTAGGCAATATTTCTAGTGATCTAAAAGTACATTCTACACTTTACAGAGAACCCTTCTTTCTGTTCGTCTTCACTCCTCCCACCTTGATTCCAGTTCATCTTTTATCTGAACATTTATCACCCTTAATTACTCGTTCTTGCTTTAATCCATTTTAAAATATTGCAGCCAGTTTGGACTGTTAAAGACATCTTTCTGCAGACAGTTATCCAGGTGACCTTGAATCAACCCAGTTCTTCTACTTTTCTCACTTGTCGTTTTCAAGAATAAGTATAAAATGTGCTGGGAATGCAATGTCCTGAGATAGGGAGAGGCTGGCCCCAATAGCCTGGGCTTTATTCCAGTTCCCCTCCAGAAACAGGATGTCCTTCGGTGCTTTGGTCCAGGGACCCCCCAGGACTCCGGAGTGTAAAGCACAGAGCGGGGTGCTTTCTGGGATCCCTCACCTGCAGTGCAAGTGGAGGATGCACAGCCAAGACTCCACCTGCCTAGGGCAGCTTTCCTGAGCCTTGAGGGACCAGCTTACAATGGACCTTAGGCTTTGGTTGTTCCTGGCTATCTTTCTGTGAGTAACGAACCCACTTCGTGTAACCTGATGTGTGGGTGGGTGATAAGTTGATAACCAGTGTATAGTGGGCCTGCTTACACTTTCCACTTTAAATTCCCAGTAACTTCTCTTTGTTCTTAGAATGAAATCCAAACTCTGAACACACCCTATAAGGTTTTAAATGAGCTGGTCATTTTCTACATAATATTTAACACCTGCAATTATTTTATACATTTGTCCACCTATTACTTTTGCCTTTCTCCACTGGAATGTGACCTCCATAGAAGCTGGGCATTTATGTGTCTGGTTCACCCCCATCTCCCTAGTGCCCAGGACAGTTCTGGTAAATAGTAACCACTCAATAAGCACCTCTTGGAGACATAAAGGAATTAATTTCAATTCTGAGCATCTATAATTTATGAAATAAAGTAAACATTTTTCTCTGGAAAGTTTCATGAGGGAAGGTTTTATCACAGCACTCGATAGCCAAACATTTCAACATGAAATTAATGAAAATAAATGAAATTACCCAGAACACAATGGAATATTTTTAAATGGGTTTGAGATCAGCAATTGTACTTAATATGAGTTTTTGAAAGTATGACAGCAACAGAAAAGTTGATCTTAGCTTCTGAAAGTTAATAAAGCTGAGTACAAAGTTTAAGAGATTACTGCCTAGAAATCCACAATTAATCAAATTAACTCCAGCTACATTAAATAGATTTGTGGCCTTAGGCATATCTGCCATTACTTTATTTAAGTTAGGAAGGAATTTATTGCTTTTCAGTAAGCAGGGTCAGTGACAGAAAAGCTGAAACATCCATGGATCATCTCACGTTTTTACCCACTATTTCTTTTGAACGAGTAAGTAGATGTTGTCAACTTACCGCTCCTATAGTTTGACATGGTTTGGTTGCCCCCTCCAAATCTCATGTTGAAATGTGATCCTCAGTGTTAAAAGGGGGGCCTAATGGGAGGTGTATGGATCTTGGGGGCAGACTCTTCACGAAGAGATGGAGGATGGGGGTAGTAGGTATCAGTGAGTTCTTACTCTGTTAGCTCCCAAGATAACTGGACATTAAAAAGAGCGTGGTACCTCCCACCTCTCTCTCGATTTCCCTCTTGGAAGTGATCTCTGCACAAGTCAGCTCCCCTTTCCCTTTCACCAGGAATGGAAGCAGCCTGAGCTGCTCACCAGAAGCAGATGCTGGTGCCATGCTTCTTGTATAGCCTGCAGAACCATGAGCCAAATAAACCTCTTTTCTTTATAAACTACCAGCTACATGTATTCTTTTAGAGCAACAAAAACAGACTGCAACACCAACCTTGCTAAATGCTGCCAATACCTTAATGAAGTAGGTGATCACAGCAGATAAACGGCAGATCATTTTACATAATCATGTTATATTATTTGTCTTAATCTCACGTGATTAATAGCAGCACTAATATATTAATTCCATCTGGCCTGGCTACCTGTGGAGTCACTGTAAGGCATATAATTAGATTTATAAGGGCTGTCTGCAATTATAATTTGGCTTAAAACATTTGGAGGTATGAAATGTGCACTACATTTCTGCTCCATGAAATTCTACAGATGCTTTAGAATGAAAACAGTCATTCAAGAGAATAATCACATTGTATTATTACAATGAAGTGTTACATTGGCTGAATTGAACCTGTGATTTTTCTGCAATTTTTCTATCAATAAAAACACTGACAACAATTTAATTCAGCTTGCCCAGCATGATCAAAGATACCGTTGAGGGAGAGGAATCAGCAAGGATCCTAGCCTAGCTGGGGACTCAAGACGTGACTTTGACATGATATTGTCAATTGCAGGCCACAGCAGTGAGGGTGGGGAAGTCCAATGGACAAGTGGAGTCCCAAAACAGGTTCACTGGAGGCATAAAAAAATGCAAGGAGTCAAGTGCAAGAGACTAAATGCATAGATAGGGGTCAGTAATGTAAAGCAGTCATGATGACCTTCCTCTATGAGGTGAATGTAAGCACTTCCAAATATAAAAGAAAGACATGAGTAGTCAGCAAAGAAAGAGAAACTAGTTTTTAAAAAGCCAAATAGAAATTTGAGAATTGAAAAACAGAATACCTGAAATTTAAAAATGCACTAAGTGGGCTCAATAACAGAATTGAAATGAGAGAGAATGATGTTGGTGAATTTAAAGATAGATCAGTAAAAATTACCTTTCTGTAAAACAAAGAGAAAAAGGATTAAAAGTAGGTAAATAGCCACAGGAACTTGTGGGACAATCTCAATATCACTGGAGTCCCTGAACAAGAGATGAAAGATATCAGGACAGACAAAATATTTGACAAAACAATGAACAGAAATTCCTCAAATATGGCAAAAGACATAAATGCATAGATTCAAGAAGTCTAGAAAAACCAAACAAAATAAACTCAAAGAAAACCATGCTAACACACATCAAAATTAAACTGCTGAAAACCAAAGATAAATATCTAGAAAGCAGCCATAGCAAAATGATATATTTTGCATAGGAGACCAACAACTCAAATACTAGTGAATACTAATGATTCCTCATTAGAAACCATAAAGGCAGTGGAGTAAAATCTTTAAAGTGCTAAAAGAAAAAAAAGGTCAACTCAGAATTCTATATCCAATGAAAATATCCTTCAGGAATGAATGTAAAATAAGGATATTCTCTGATGAAGGAAAACAAAGAGAATTCATTGCCAATGTATCTAAGAAAAATTCCTAAAGGAAGCTAATGTGGAAGAAAAATGTTCCTAGAAGAAAATCTGAAACTTCAGGAATGAATAAAAAACAGTAGAAATGATAAATAGCTGGTTAAATAATACTTTTCTTTTTTAAGTTATTGAAACTATGTATGAAGTTTGAAAGCAAAAATTGTAACACTGTTTGGGAGGGTGTCAATGTATCCAAATGTAATACAGATGACAACTATAACATAAACAGGGAGGGTGAAGAAACCTATATGGTTACCAGTCTTCAACATTTTACTTGAAGTTGTTAAATATTAAATCCAGATAAACTATATATATATGTATGTATGTGTGTATATATATTCACAAACATACATATATATGTATATGTGTGTGTATATATAATATCATAATATTATATATTCTTTGGAACAACCACTGGAAAAAAATACAAAGAGATTGATATGGTTTGGCTCTGTGTCCCCACCCAAATCTCATGTCGAACTGTAATCCCCATGTGTTGAAGATGGGGCCTAGTGAGAGGTGACTGGATTATGGGGGCAGATGTTTCCCTTGCTATCATTGTGATAGTGAATTAGTTCTCAAGAGATCTGGTTGTTTAAAAGTGTGTAGTTCTTCACCCTTCATTCTCTCTCTCCTGCTCTGCCATGTGAAGATGTACCAACTTCTCCTTCACCTTCTGCCATAACTGTAAGTTTCCCGAGGCCTCCCCAGCCATGTTTCCTCTACAACCTGCAGAACCATGAGTCAATTAAATCTCTTTTCTTTATAAATTCCCCAGTCCCAGGTAGATTGTTGGTTTGGGGTTTTTGTTGTTGTTGTTGTTTTGTTTTGTTTTGCTTTGTTTTGTTCTACAGAGTCTTGCTCTGTCTCCCAGGCTGGAATGCAGTGCCACAATCTCAGCTCAACCTCTGCCTCCTGGGCCCAATCAATCCTCCACCTCAGTCTCCTGAGTAGCTGGGAGTACAGGCATGTGCCACCATGTCTAGCTGATTTTTTTGTATTTTTTGTAGAGATGGGGTTTCACCATGTTGCCCAGGCTGGTCTCAAACTCCTGAGCTCAAGAGAGCCACCTGCCTCAGCCTCCCAGAGTGCTGGGATTACAGTTCAGGTAGTTCTTTATAGCAGTGTGAGAATGGACTAATACAGACATAAAGCAAAAATAAATAAATAAATAAAAAATTAAAAAACTTTTAAAAACTACCCTAATGGATAAATTAAAATGGAATACTAAAAATAATTCAAAGAAGGTAAGGAAGGAGAAGAGAAGAGCAAAAACAAACAAAAATAACAAAATAGGAGGTCTACATCTAATAATATCAATAATCATATTAAATGTAAATGGTCTAAATATATCATTTAAAAAACAAAGATTGTCAGATTGGATTTTTTTTTAAAAAAACTAACAACTATATGTTGTCTACAAGAAACCTACTTTAAATATAATGATACACATATATTAAAAGTCAAAGAATGAAAACAGATAAACCACGCAAACACTAATCCAAAGAAAGCTGTGTTGTCTACATTAATATAAAAAATAGACTTCATATAAAGGAAAATTACTTACCAGGGATAAAAAGGGACAGTACAAAGTAATAAAGGTCAATTCATCAAGAAGACATACAGTCATCAGTTTGTAGCCACCTAACAACAGAGCTCCAAAATGCATGAAGCAAAAACTGATTGAACTGAACAGAGAAATAGTCACATTTACTATTACATATGGTGACATCAACATTCCTCTCTCAGTAATTTATGGAACAAGGAGACACAAAATCAGTAAGTGACAATGAATGATAGGATGCACACTCTTGTGACGACACATGGAATGTTCACCACGATAGGCCACATACTACTGGATATAAAACCACTTTAACAAATTTAAAAGAATTGAATTTGTACAAAGAATGTTCTTGGAATACAGTGGAATTAAACTAGAAATAAGAGAAAGATCATGAAAAATCCCCAAATATGGCCGGGCATGGTGGCTCACACCTGTAATCCCAGCACTTTGGGAGGCCAAGGTGGGCGGATCACGAGGTCAGGAGTTTGAGACCAGCCTGGCTAACACAGTGAAACCCCATCTCTACTAAAAATACAAAAAATTAGCTGGGCGTGGTGGCGGGCACCTGTAGTCCCAGCAACTTGGGAGGTTGAGGCAGGACAATGGCTTGAACTCAGGAGGCGGGGACTGCAGTGAGCCGAGATCGCTCCACTGCACTCTAGCCTGGGTGACAGTGTGAGACTCTGTCTCATTAAAAAAAAAAAAAAAAATCCCCAAATACTTAGAAATATATTACCTTTCCTCCCTTCAGGAAGGACACCTGAGGCACATGTTCTTCACTGGCGCCCAAGATACTACAGTAGAATTGAGTGTCAGTTGTCCACAGAGGTAACTTGCTTGATGATTTTACCCTTTAATGCCTGCCTTTCCCTGCCTCTTTTAATTCTCTACTCTTACCCCAAGGTTTCCTGGAATCAGTCCCCAAATAAACTCCTCTCTTGGGGTCTGCTTCTGGGAGACCCTAACCTAAGACAGCTGCATATACAGTTAATTCTCATTATTCATGATAATTAGATTTTCTAAAGTCATAGCAAACACTGAATAAGTCAATACTGAACCATTGTTTCTAGGGGTAATACAGGATTAGTTTCCTTTGAGTCTCTTGTTATATTTTCATCAACCAGTCAATACATAAGCTTATCTGATGTGTGTTTCTGTTGAAAGACACATCATTTAAAAAAAAATAATATATATATATACACACACACACACACACACACACACACATATACATATAGTTGATTCAATAATACTGAATTTGCTAACAGCATTATAAACTCAGGCCTGAATGAAGTCTATCTCACATTTTCTCTATGAGGCACATCACAGCCTTATTGCTTTTATACTAGATAGCAATTCAGCATTAAGCTTGCAGGCCATTTTAAATAGCAAATCACACACCCACAAAAAAAGCACAAAAATATGAAAATATGTGGCACTAAGTAAATCCCAATAAGGACATTTGTTTACAGTATGACAGTTGAAAGAAGAAGGCAGAAGGTCACCTTGTTTGACCTCAGCCGTGAATACGTGCTTCAGGCAAGTCAAATTTTCCAACACTCTGGACATGTTGCAGATGCCCCATGAGTATTGATTTAAAGTTTACAAATAGGCCGGGTGCAGTGGCTCACACCTGTAATCCCAGCACTTTAGGAGGCCGAGGCTGGTGGATCACCTGAGGTCAGGAGTTCAAGATCAGCCTGGCCAACATGGTGAAATTCCATCCCTACTAAAAATACAAAAAAATTAGACAGGCATAATGGTGCATGCCTGTAGTTCCAACTACTCCAGAGGCTGAGGCTAGAGAATCACTTGAACCCAGGAGGCAGGGGCTGCAGAGAGCCGAGATCATGCCACCACGCTCCAACCTGGGAGAGACAGCAAGACTCCATCTCAAAAAAAAAAAAAAAAAAAGATAAATAAAAAATAAAGTTTACAAATAAATTTTAGCAAGTAGGCAAATTCTCAAATACACAAACTGCAAAAATAAAAAATAAGGATTGACTATGTTTTTCCAACCTTATTTGAAGTCAAGCTGGTGATTTGTGGGTGAAATTTTAAATGTACTTCTTTCTTATATGGAATGGAGAAGGCAGGAGCACCTTTGCTGAGTCAATAAGGACACCATCTGCGTCTACGAACCAGGGATGCCATTCTGGAACATTCTTCTCAGCCCTTAAATGCATGTAAATTATATAACATTGTGCTGAATACATATAATTGTCTTTGTGGCTCTCTGTGGTTGACTAAATTGTAGGTATTGTTCTTCTTCTTATGTATTCATTAGGACAGGTAAATTTATTTAAACTGTAGTATAAACAAGAAAAAAATGGAATGACTCCAGGAAAAAACAGCCATTTCTTACACAGTGTATCTATCAGTTCCAATCATTTTCAGAGGGAGTGTCCTCCAAAAATGACTTTTGCTACAGAAGGATAGTTGAAAAGTAATCCTCAAATACAAGGTCAGGTTAATGCTTGTGCAACATACAGAAAGAGTGGATAAAAGAGCCTTGGATGAATGAACAAATCACGCAGGTGTAAAGCACTTAGACAGAGGTGATAAAATGAGTCAAACGTTTACTTTTGAAATGACTTTCTTCTCTAAATTATAACGATGGGAAATAAGAAAAATGCCCCAAAGCAGGTAATATTCCAGCATATTATTTTTAATATCTCTGACATATAAGGTTGTGTAGGAAGGCAATACAAAGCCTAGCTAGGAAGAAGAAAAGAGAATTAATTTTGTAAAGGAAGCATAATAATGTCACAGGTTTAATTTATCTCAAGCTGTCATCCAACTAAAGCAGGAAACAATTATGATACAGAACGTCGAACATGGACTAATCATTTTAATGACTAATGGAAAAAGCTATAATAGATTTTTCACCCAGAAACTTATAGTTAAATAACACCATAGTTTCCTTCGTACCACTTTTCCCGGTTCATTTCTGCACAGGAACTTGGCAATAGTCAAAGTCCTTTGCTTTAGCTACCACTCACTGGAAAAGCAACAAAACACACAAACCACAAAAACACTCATGTTAACACCTTCTGACAACTTAATAAAAAGGTAGCAACTGACTCACAACGTATTATCAAATGTGGAAAAGCACGCTCTAGAAGGAAACTTTCAACAGCTCATCCATCATCCAACAAACCTTCACAGAGTACAGTATTTTCTGTCAAGCAGTGTGTCCGGAAATGAGAAATGGGGTTGAATATAGGGTAGAATTCTTCCCAGGATATGCCCCTTGTGTAAAACAGATTACTAATCAGACATAAAACACAGTGACATAGGGGCCAGAAGAAAGAAATGCCCAGGACACTGCAGGAGCTCAGAAGAGAAGTAACCAGTGGGTGGGTCAGAGGAGATTCCTGGATATGCCAGTGCCTGGAATGAGAGAACCTGGAAACTCAGAGAAACTGGGCATCCCAAGTTCACCTGAAATGGGAAGTTAACGTGTGGGCCGGAAAGAGGTGCCTGAGAAGGCAGGCAGGGGAAATCTTGTGGGCCTTATTTGCCAGTGCTAAGCAGCTTGGGTTTGTTTAGCAGGCAAAGAGGACTCACTGAGAGATGTTCAGTCTTGGGGAGAGACCGGGGAGAATCGTGTGGGGTGTAAGATTTAAAATTTAGGGAGACGAGCCAGGAAGCAGGGAGAAAACGGATTGCAGAGTTGGTACTAAATTAGCAACACTGGGAAGTGGCTGCTACAGGAATCCAGGTAACAGTAATCTCAACATCAATGAGGGCATGAATTAAGACCATGTAGAGGGATATGAGATGGGGGGGGTGGGGAATTTTTAAAAAGTATATTTAGGAGACAGAATCACTAGTATTTGGTGAATGATAGATGTGAGGTGTCAGTGAGGTAAGGGAATCAAAGACTCCTCCAGATTTCTAGCTTGCACTGTTAACTGGACAGTGTGTATCAGAATAGTTCCTCAAGACTGAATGCAACAGACTTTGTATATGCTGTAATAACAGTATCTGATGATGCAAATATTGGAAATAAAAATTATCATGACTGACAGAATCATCATGTAACATTCTACTCCGATATAATCTACTCTGTGATCTCACAAAAGAAACATCCGCACTACCACTGAGCACAAACCTGTGAAGCTGATACCCTGAGCCCAAAGATTCATTACAGCCGGAGACAACATCTCCCCGGCACCTGCTAAGAGAGTCTGAGATTCTCTGAACCCAAAGAACATCAATGGCCCTCCCAGGCAGCATCAGTCCCCTGCAATTCTACCACTTTAAGGCCACTGCCGTGTTTCGGTTTTTTTCCCTATACATAGGTTAGACAGGATCTAACCAGACTGGAGAACCCCCTCCCCAAGGTTTTCATAAGCGCCAGAGGAAGCTGGTTATATAACAGGGTGAAGATTAGCACTTTAGAGAGGTGTTGACTGAGCTTCTGCCTTTCGTACTCTTATCCAGAAGCATTACACCCTGAAGATATATCTGGAGTCCAGGATTTCACGGAGAACTGGATAGCTGGGCATGCCAATTGTATCTTCAATGGCTCTCTGCTTGCGCTCAGCACGGAATCCAAACTCCTTAGCACAGATACAAAGATCTTCAAGCTCAGGTGGAGCATCTACCCAAATCACAATAGTTCCCTTTTGCTGCAACTGGATCTCCCACCCACAGGGCCATGGCAGCCATGTTTACAAGGCATAGTCTGGAGACCTCTTAACAGTTTAGTAAACCAAACATGGACGCAAGATGACCCTCTGCCAGGAATGTCTGTCTCTTCTCTTTTTCTCAAATGCTGGATATAATGGGACTTTAGTAAATGACAGCTGGTAGAGGTGCAAATGATTTACCCAATAGGAAAAAACATTCCTCCTGAGGTCATGGTTTTATTGCTCTGTAGGATATTAACCAGTTTTGTTTCTAACTCTGCAATCTATTCCAGCATTCTTTTTTTTTTACATTGACTATATTAACTAGTCTTTTAACTTCTTCTTTAGCACCCTGTTGGTTCCCTAATTAATGAGCTAAGTAAATCTTTGACACATGCTCTTTCTATATTTTTAAAATTATACTTTGAAAAAGATAAGCTAATTTCCCACACCCCACTCTTTTCTGTGGTAGGTATAAGCCTGAGAGTAGTTTGCTTGTATTGCAAAAGGTTTCACTATCAAAATATGCTTACCAGTACGAGATTTTAAAAATATTTCCATGACAGCCATTTCATCTTCTGGAAATGAATGAGTCTTGTATTATCTGCAATATCTGATTACTGCATTTCCATCACCTCTGAGGGTCACCTAACAGCCTTGGAGAGAGTCTAGGTCTCTGAGAGAGGCAGCTCTGCCTACCAACTACCACTCTGTAATATCTGGAGAGGCCGGGTGTGGTGGCTCACGCCTGTAATCCCTACAGTTTGGGAGGCCGAGGCGGGTGAATCACCAGAGGTCAAGAGTTTGACACCAGTATGATCAACAAGGTGAAACCCCATCTCTACTAAATACAAAAAATTAGCCAGGCCTGGTGGCGCATGCCTGTAATCCCAACTACTCGGGAGCCCCAGATAGGAGAATCACTTGAACCCGGGAAGTGGAGGTTGCAGTGAGCCGAGATTGCGCCATCACACTGCAGCCTATGCAACAAGAGGGAAACTCCATCTCAAAAAAAAAAAAAAAAAAAAAAAAAAAAAAAAAAAAAAAAAAAAAAAATCTGGAGAAAGGCTTTGGGATAAGCCCAAATTGTTCTATTTGACTTTCGGTGTTGCCCCACGTACACTATTACCCAGATCTACCTGATGAAACTTAGTGCTAAAGTTACTTGAGACTTGGATTCTGCCCACCTGCAAGCCTCATGTCTTTGGAGAATTCACCAGGTTAATCTTTCTGGGTCTCAGTTCCCACATCAGCTCAACAGGGCAATATGCTCAACAGGGCAATTTCCACATCAGCTCAAAAGGGCAATATCGTTTTCCTTACAGGGTTGTCAAAAGACTTACAATTAGCCTGGCTCACTATAGGTGGTCCACAAGTATCAGCTACCTAATACTAAAACGCCTAGGCATGCTTGGATAGGACAACTTGGGCACAGAATTTAGAGGGGTGGTTTTGTTTTGTTCTGTTTTGTTTTTTGGTTCTCTGGGAACTGGACAAGGTGACACAGCCAAGGCCCTTCCAACTATTAAGAATTCTTCCCCAAAGAAAATACTTTGCATATGTCTCAGCAGAACTCAAAAATATCCACGAACTCTTAACTGACACTAAAAAGTTGCGTACTCCAAAAATCACTTCTGATCCCCAGCTGTCCTACCAGGTCTGCAAATCTTCGATTTGGGGGTGCATGACCTAGCTGTTCTTAAGCATATGCCCTGAATTGTTACCCCACCTCCCGGCGTACGGCTGGCCCTCGGGATGCAGCGACCCCTCCTCGCCAGGCTCCGCGGGACTCCGGGCAGGGCGCTCAGTGCTCTGGCAACCGCAGGGTTCGCATTGCTGAGGTCCGCCCAGAGAACAGCCGCGCGTCCAGCTCGCAGTTGCTCGGAGCCAGGTCGGGGACCATCTGTGCCCCGCCCCACGCGCCGCGCAGGTCCGCCCCGGATCACCGTCCCCGCACCCTACGCCCTTCCTCCACTCCCGGGTGATACCCCGCCTCGCTCTGGCCCCGCCCCCGCATCGCAGTCCCGGATCCTGACCGCCTAGAGTCCCCGCCCCGCCCACGCCCCGACCCCCGGCCCCACCCCCGAGCCCCCGCAGCCCCAGAGCCGCCCACGGGCTAGCGACGCCGAACGCGGCCTGGCTACGTTCTCAGCCTGGCCCCGCCCCAACCCTGGCCCCGCCCCAACCCTGGCCCCGCCCATGCCCCAGGCTCCTGCCTGGGCTCTGCTCTCGGCCCCGCCCCGCACCCAAGCCCCGGCCCCACCCCCAAACCTCCGCAGCCCGCGAGCCCAGGCCCCGCCCCCGAGCCCCGGCCCCGCCCCTGAGCCGCCCACGGGGTAGCGATGGCGCAGTTGGCCTGGAGACTTGCACACCGTTGGTGTCCGAGGTAAGCTTGGAGCCCCGGCCTCCCGGCCCAAGGTCGCCCGCAGGATACCGCTGTCCAGGCGAAGGTCATCGCCGTTGGAAGACCCTCCTTCCCTATTGTCTAGGTGGCAACAGGACTTTCTTTGCTGGTTTTCCAGGGAGGCAGTACTAAAGGATAACCACCTCACTCGCGCGCCCTCCTGCACCGATGGGCCCAGAGGGGTCAGGATGGGCGCGTCGGGAGGTCAGGGCTATGGTTCTCTGTCCGCAGTCCCCGAGGTCTCCGCCTGCGTTCGCGCACGCTCCCATCCTCCGGGGGCCGGACTCCGGGCGGGTGAGCCGCCCCAGCTGGGCACGGTGGTTCCCCGGACACCCGGGCCTGCACTTCCCAGCCGGGCTGCCTCTGGGGTGCAAAGCGTTGCTTGCTAAAAGCGAGGTAAACGCAAGCCGTTACCACTCGTGTGGACTTAACACTCTTTGCCCTTTGGAGAACTCGTATGCTATAAAGTGAAATGGCCGGGTACGCAGTCACGGCTAAGCAGCACGCTCCACGTCCCTGGGGTCCCGGGAACCCCGCACGAATCTGTGTGTAGGGAACAAAACCGAAACACGGTGGTGGCCTTGAAGTGGTAAAATTATTAGTGATTTTCCCGACTTTATGTATTTCTTAAATGGTCGTGTTTTTGCTATTTGTTTTTAAAACTCACGCTTTATTTAAAAATAAATAATTTGTTCCACATTTTGTGGAAACTTGTACGTTTCTTCTTTTTGTGGACATTTTAAATTTTTCTTTCGTTTTCTACTTGGAATTTGCCATATAAGATGCAGTTTTTCCCTTTACAGAAAATCATTTTAATATAAAACTTACTGTAGGCTGATCTTACTGAATCAGTTACTAATAGTCCAAAGTTTGAACCTAGAGTTCATTGTACCATTTTCGAGTTACGTAATTGTGTTTGTGTGTGAGGTTTGGGCTTTGTAACCTGTATTATTTTAATCATCTTTGATGCCATTAACTCTACTATTCCGGGTCATCGTCGTGAACATCCATTTTTTGCTTGTGGCCTGCCTGAGTCCTGTGCATTGAAGTTTGCCACCCCACCCCCGCTCACTATGTGTGCTTAAAAACCTGCTCGTCACCCCGCGGTGGTTACTGTTTCTGCTCTGTTCCTGGCTGGCTGGTTAAACATCCCCACAAAAGGAGGCACGCCTGCTGAGCCTCCTCCTTCACTGACTCCCTTCCACTGCAGGTAGATTCCCTCCCATCTGCTGAGAAGGCTGTGGCTCTGTCTGGAATGCCAGCAACTGTTCCTATGCCCTTTTGAATATTTCTTGTATATTCACATCCATTCTCCCTTCCTTCCACCTGTGTGTATGTTGGAAACCGGTTTTCCAGCAAAGAGACAAGAATTGACCTGATATAGTTTATGGCTTATCAGTGAG